>NC_053392.1:104846486-105149820 GCF_905171765.1 Bufo bufo | reverse complement strand
ACAACTCAACTTTGGTTTCATCTGTCCACAGAATATTTTGCCAGTACTGCTGTGGAACATCCAGGTGCTCTTGTGCAAACTGTAAACGTGCAGCAATGTTTTTTTTGGACAGCAGTGGCTTCCTCTGTGGTATCCTCCCATGAAATCCATTCTTGTTTAGTGTTTTATGTATCGTAGATTCGCTAACAGGGATGTTAGCATATGCCACAGACTTTTGTAAGTCTTTAGCTGACACTCTAGGATTCTTCTTCACCTCATTCAGCAGTCTGCGCTGTGCTCTTACAGTCACCTTTACAGGACAGCCACTCCTAGGGAGAGTAGCAGCAGTGCTGAACCCTCTCCATTTATAGACAATTTGTCTTACCGTGGACTGATGAACAGCAAGGCTTTTGGAGATACTTTTATAACCCTTTCCAGCTTTATGCAAGTCAACAATTCTTAATCTTAGGTCTTCTGAGAGCTCTTTTGCGCGAGGCATCATTCACATCAGGCAATGCTTCTTGTGAAAAGCAAACCCAGAACTGGTGTTTTTTTTTTATAGGGCAGGACAGCTGTAACCAACACCTCCAATCTCATCTAATTGATTGGACTCCAGTTGGCTGACACCTCACTCCAATTAGCCCTTGGAGATGTCATTAGTTTAGGGGTTCACATACTTTTTCCACCTGCACAGTGAATGTTTACATGGTGTGTTCAATAAAAACATGGCAACATTTAATTCTTTGTGTGTTATTAGTTTAAGCAGACTGTGATTGTCTATTGTTGTGACTTAGATGAAGATCAGATCACATTTTATGACCAATTTGTGCAGAAATCCATATCATTCCAAAGGGTTCACATACTTTTTCTTGCAACTGTAAATGAATAAAATTTAAGTAACGACTTTCAACAAACTTCAATAGTAAAAGGGAATACCAGAAACATTGTAATATATCTTATTTGAGATAAAACTGCCTTTTTCTTCAGTCTCCTAAATTGATTGTTCACCCTCAATTCGCAGCTAAAATCTGTCTTGAGAAAAAAGACAGATTATCAGTCACTGAGAGGTCAGGTTAAATGCTGTCCACAGAAGTCTATAGAAGGAGAGGTAGAGGAGAAGTAGTGAGCTGCTGGAGGGAGACAGTGGTACAGAAATATAGCTACCATCACAGATTTCTATTACAGCTATTGGGGGATATTTATCAATAATGCCGTAATTTGCGCAAAAAAATACTAACATTACAAATCAAAAGTGGTGATTTGTTTCACCACATATATCAAAAGGCACACGCCACTTTTAAAATGTGACCTTTTAAAATACAGATGTAGCAGGGTTAGCACTCCAGCTCTTAACTCAAATTTCTTAACTCATCTCATTGTCTTGAGACAAAAGCCATTGAAAAGCAATTGAAGGTATTTGCTTAGATTAGATAACACAACTCAGAAATCTCAGAAAACAGAAGTGTTAACTCTACTCCATCCATATACACTCACCTAAAGAATTATTAGGAACACCTGTTCTATTTCTCATTAATGCAATTATCTAGTCAACCAATCACATGACAGTTGCTTCAATGCATTTAGGGGTGTGGTCCTGGTCAAGACAATCTCCTGAACTCCAAACTGAATGTCAGAATGGGAAAGAAAGGTGATTTAAGCAATTTTTAGCGTGGCATGGTTGTTGGTGCCAGACGGGCCGGTCTAAGTATTTCACAATCTTCTCAGTTACTGGGATTTTCACGCACAACCATTTCTAGGGTTTACTAAGAATGGTGTGAAAAGGGAAAAACATCCAGTATGCGGCAGTCCTGTGGGCAAAAATGCCTTGTGGATGCTAGAGGTCAGAAGAGAATGGGCCGACTGATTCAAGCTGATAGAAAAGCAACGTTGACTGAAATAACCACTCGTTACAACCGAGGTATGCAGCAAAGCATTTGTGAAGCCACAACACGCACAACCGTGAGGCGGATGGGCTACAACAGCATAAGTCCCCACCGGGTACCACTTATCTCTACTACAAATAGGAAAAAGAGGCTACAATTTGCACGAGCTCACCAAAATTGGACTGTTGAAGACTGGAAAAATGTTGCCTGGTCTGATGAGTCTCGATTTCTGTTGAGACATTCAAATGGTAGAGTCCGAATTTGGCGTAAACAGAATGAGAACATGTATCCATCCTCTGATTGCTACTTCCAGCAGGATAATGCACCATGTCACAAAGCTCGAATCATTTCAAATTGGTTTCTTGAACATGACAATGAGTTCACTGTACTAAAATGGCCCCCACAGTCACCAGATCTCAACCCAATAGAGCATCTTTGGGATGTGGTGGAACGGGAGCTTCGTGCCCTGGATGTGCATCCCTCAAATCTCCATCAACTGTAAGATGCTATCCTATCAATATGGGCCAACATTTCTAAAGAATGCTATCAGCACCTTGTTGAATCAATGCCATGTAGAATTAAGGCAGTTCTGAAGGCAAAAGGGGGTCCAACACTGTATTAGTATGGTGTTCCTAATAATTCTTTAGGTGAGTGTAAACCTGATTATCCACCTATTTCTCTCTATTTGTAAGACCACACTTGAGACCTCACTTGAAACATTTGAAACATATTCGCATATTTGCGACATTTCCAGTGGTAAATTGTGACTTTTGTCTCAGACTCTGGACCTTTTTGTTATTGTTCTGTTTTTGTTGAATGTCAGTTTATTGACAAAACCCTGCAGTTTAGCTAATTTCTATTAGATAAAAATAAGGGCAGGCTTAATTGTCCTCAACAATTTGAGCCAATTGTGCAGAAAAGAAGATGATAAATGAGGCGAAATATGCGCCAATTTGACAGCCCCGCCCACTTTGACATTTATAACTCATTTCTGGCATGATGCATTCTTTATGGCAAAAATTATGGAGAAAACAGTTGATATATTTGTCGCAAATCAAAACGCCATACTTTTTGGCGTATTTTAAACCAGAATTCTGGCGCAACATGCTTAGTAAATGTCCCTCATTGTAAACTGCTGTATAATGTTCTCCGCACTGCTGATAGCGCTGAGCTTGTGCTCGTAGGGGGGCAGGATCTCCTCTTCTTTATGTATGCAGTGTATGGGAGACAACATAGCAGCTAATCTCTGTCCACTAGGTCAGGAAAATCTGACAATTAGAGATGGAGTCTGCAGAGGGGACAACTGGAGGAAACTTCAGAATAAGGATCATACAATAGCCTGATATATAGTGTTATTTTTTGTACTTTTGCAAGCATGGCATAAAAACTAACTTTTTTGCACAATTTGTGACTTTTTTGTAAATGTGTCCACAAATTGTGACTTTTTTTTTAAATGTTAAAAGAACTACCAGAGAGCTTTTGATAAATTCTCCCCTCTTTTGTTTCAATTCTTCACCATTTTCAAGATCCTTGCTTGTAAACCAGGCCTAGGTCTAGCCCAGGATAGAGCTAAACGTGATGGTAACAGCTGCTTAGGCTGAGTTTCCATACATCCGGCCCATCCATTGTAGTTTAACTGGGATCATCTCTGGCATCCAGCACATTCATTTGGATTCTGGATGACTCCATAGGAAGTTTTTCTGTCCAGGACCTTTAGGCTATGACTGCCAGACCATGCACTTACCTCATTTTAGTCTCATACTGGCTGGACACAAATGCCTACCCAGCCTAACATGGCATTGTCTAGATTCAATACATTGGTATCCTTTTCTCAGCCCAGAGAAGTTTTCTTCCAATCTGAGTGTAAACCAAGTGTTCACTGACAGCAAGCAGAGATCTTGAAAATGTGAAAAATGGAAACATAAAGTATATTAGAAAGTTGTAGAGTTATAAATTTATATAAAACTAGAAAAACCCTTTAATTGTACTTCTGCTGATTGATATCCAACCTCAGGGCTCTTCACTTAAATCATTTCCGCATATCGCTGAGTGAAATGATCTCCCTGTGCAATATTAACCATTAATCTAATTATAACTCATTGCAGCCGAAAAGGTATTTTAACGCTCAGACACATGTATATGTTGGGCAAACTCCAGCGGCTCGAGTGGAGCCTAATAACATTTTACGTGAGCTAATAGTAGGATAGGAAATTGTCTGGTTACATTTTCCCCTCTCTGTAAACCCACAATCGTACATAAATCCTTTTTAATGAAAAGAGGGACTTCGATGGAGTTAATTCCTTGCTCGATATGATAGGATTATATGTAGGCTCCATAATTATGAACTGCATAAAGTCTTAAGTAATATCATATGCTCCCTGTGGTAAGAGAAACGCTTAGGAGAATGTTAATCATTCATGAGATTTCACGTTCGATCAAGACAGCAAAAAACAAGTGAGCCAAGAATATTAGGAATTGTGCTACCTACACTTAATTCTAATTGATGTCATAGGAATAGTATGATTGGATTCTGGGATTTGAGAAGCAGAGAAGCGGATACATATTTTCTTGCAGTTGATATTTACTAAGGTTCCCATAGAGGCTCATTTTTAGGAGAATTCAGTATGTCAAGCATAAAAAAAGCAAATGAATTAGGGTTAGGGCCCTTTAAAGGGGTTGTCCAATCAGAATGTGGGCCCCAAGATGATTGGATCATGGCCCTGGGTTCTGCTCCTGCCCCCCCCGGGAAGCAGCTGATTTTGCCGATGGCCAGCCAGGAATTTTTTCCAGCAGTGAACGTTGCAGAAAAAATTTAGTATTACATGATGGCCGCCATGTAATACTACACATTTATCTACACATTGATGCTCTGTTCTGGCTGATAGAGGTGGGTTACTGAGCAGGGCACCCTCATTAAGATGTCCATATGCTCTAATAGGCCATAAAAGTGGGTTGTTTTCATGAGGTCAACCCTTTGCATTTGCACTGGTTTGGTACAGTAGGTCATCAATTAAAGGGTGTTCCATGCTCCTGATATTGATGATCTATCCTCAGGATAGATCATCAGCATCCGATAGGAGGGGGGGGGGTTCCACTATTCCCTGTACCCACCAGCATCGGAACGAGCACTTTGAACACAGCTGGAAGCACATCTCTATTCAAAGTGTACTGGCCGTGTCGACTTACTCCAGCTCAGCTGTCATTCAAATTTCGCCAGAAAGTAGCAAACTTTTTTAAAATTCCAAAAAGTTATTTTAATTTTTTTTATATCATGGTACAGTTTCATGGTCCAATGATACCTAAATTAAATAGGACTTCCTGGCTCTCAGGTAATGTTATGCTTGATGTAAACTGTTGATATGGATCACTTTTCCAATTGCAAGTGCTTTTTATCCCTGTGCAGTTTTCCTGTTTGGGAAATTAGTCATGGGACCACATATGATCTGCCGTTCAAACCCTGCAGCTTTGTCTGTGTTGGGGTTTCAACAGCGCGTCACATGTGACATAGGTTGAATGAGAGGTGGCCTGAAACAGCAGCAAAAACTCGGTGAGCTCTTGCACATGTGTAGTCATTGATAGGGATGTTACAACTGATGTCCATTCAGTGGGAGGAGGCCATAGCTGTACTTGAGAGGAAAACAAGAATTGCTGCAAAATTAGAATTGGTGTAGCCCTGCTGGTCTCCCTGCAAGAGCCCTCCAACTACTTTGTCAAAATTACAATTTGACTGGCCTCAAAAAGCCCACACATGTCCTGCTTGGGATGACAAGTTTCTGAGAAGAGCGTGGCCGCAGGTTTGGGTCGACATCTGATAAAACTGATCTGACACGTGTTTCTACGCTGCCATGAATGAGGCTTCCGATTGGCACCAAGTCATTACTGTTATCTTCTCATGTCCCATAGTATTTAGAAAGTAAGTGCACAACACGAAGACATTGAACAAACTGTTAATACTATTAAAATATCCTCTAGGGGAGGCCCCCATGATGGGGGGTTTGGTTAGAGAGCCCCAGAGTTAGTGGGATTGGAGGATGAGGCTAGAGGGGGGGGAGGGCTAAAGGGTGGGCAATGGGTTAGGATAGGTCAGTTTAATTAAGGGGGGGAGGAGTTAAGGGGTTAAATACAGCAGGGAAGAAGAAGGCATGGAGCCATTTTAGGTTTGAAAGTAGTTGGCTGGTACCTGTGGCGCCATGGAGCAGTTTGAGGGGCAATACGCGAGTTGCGGGGCTCAGCGTGGGCCCAAGAGCAAGTGCAGCTGCTGCTGAGGGGGGCGGGTGTGCTTATCCCCATCCTCTTCCCCCCCTCAGGCTCAGCGTCATATTCAGAGCCCCTCGAGGGACCCTATACGTCGGGTGCCGCCGGTGCCAGCTCCATCCAGGCCCCGACGTGGGAGGAATCCTACCTGTAGGCGGAGCCTTGGGGTGGCTGGGCTCGGCCATCTCCATCAGCGTGCGGCGACATCGGGGGACCAGGACCTGGTACTGCGGGCGCCTCTGTAACTCTGGGCACGGAGGCGGCCCCTCGACGTGCGAGGTCGCGTTTCCAGCGCGGGGCTGCTGCCAGTATGGCGTCCGGTGGCAGCAGGCCCCAGGATCCGGGCAGGGAAGGAAGCTCCACCCCCAGGAGCATGTGTGAAGCGGTGATTAACCCCAGTGTCCCTGGTCTGTCAGGGGCCAGGGGACAGGAGACAGCAAGACACAGCAGGAGTCCAGAGGCAAGGCCAGCAGGGGGGACATGCTGCAGATTGAGTTCCTGCCTTGCCAGGAGGCAAGGTGAAGATGTGAGTTCCAGCTTCATCGGCCAGCCTGAAGATGACGTCCCTGGTCCCAGCGTGACAGGGGACAGCAGGATGCTGACGGAGTCACGGGATCGGATGGTGCAGCGCAGAGGAGAGGTCATCCGGATTCAGGACTTGCGGCTGATGGGCACACAGCACCCAGGCAGCCAGATGAGATTGCTTGGGGACCACTTGCGCAGGTAGTGCAGGGTATGGGGGCTCCAGTTAGATTTAAGCAAGGGCCTGGGGCAACTGTTGGGGGGTTTGGGGGGGTTGGTGGCTAGTTGGGGAATGAGCAGGGGGGCACCTTTGCAGGCTTGGGGGGTGCAAGGTTTAATGGCAGGCGCGGGGTTGGTGGGGGAGCAGCGGCGGGGGTTACCTGGCATTGGGGTGTCGGTGCAGATGGAGGCGGGGGCGGATGTGGAGGAAGATAACGTACGGGTGGATGATAAGGCAAAAGGGGAGGTTTACGTCTGTTTTGAGGGTCCGTTGGGGGCTCATTTGAAGCCTGAGGTTAGGGAGAGGATTTGGAAGGGTGAATATGTTGAGATATTTTCCCTGCTTCCCTTAGAGCGGTTCAATTTGGATAGAGTACGCAGGGACGAGAGTAAGAAGGAAGAGGAGGAGAAACACCGTTTTAGGTTGATACCGTGGACGTTTGCGAATTGGTTGAAAGCGTTTGCGATATTGGCTAGCGTGATTGTGGAGAAGGCGCCGGAGGCTTGTTCAGGCCTTTTTTGTTATCTGGACGCAATTGGTGAGGCTTATTGGGTATATGGGGGGGTGGCTTGCTTAAGATATGATGAGCAGTTCCGTCAGCGGAAGGCGGTGTATCCGGAAATACGGTGGGACCACAAGGATATTGCCTTGTGGTTGAAAGTTACCGCCCCGGTGTGGTTGGGGCAGCCCTTTCGGGGGAGGGGAGCAGTGGGGGGACGCTCAGTACGGCAGCGGCCTCAGCTAGGGGCCTGTGTTTCGCCTATAATGAAGGAAACTGTCGCTTAGGGGTTAAATGTAAATTTAAGCACGAATGTTCGGGTTGTGGAGGGAATCATGGGGCGGCGAGATGTTTTAGAAACGGTAAACAAAGAGGGGGTGATGGTAATGGTAAAAGGGGTGACACCGGTGCGGCTGGAAAAGATGCAGCCGTATCTAGATAGGTACCCCGATAGAGAGGCGGCGGGGTTGTTGGGGTCAGGGTTTTCGGATGGTTTTAGGTTTCGCTCGTGCTGTGTTGCTTAGGAAGAATTTGCGGTCAGCTAGGGAGCATCCGGAAGTTGTGGGGGAGAAGCTGGGAAAGGAGGTGGCGCTGGGGCGGATGGCGGGCCCGTTTTCGGAGCCACCCATTTTTTAATTTGCGGGTGTCGCCGTTGGGAGTTGTCCCCAAGAATGAGGCGAATAAGTTTCGTCTTATCCCTCACCTGTCGTTTCCGAGGGGCTTCTCAGTCAACGACGGTATTGACCCTGCGGTTTGTTCAGTGGTTTATATGTCGTTTGACGCGGCGGTGGGTTGGGTAAAGCGTTTTGGGACTGGTGCTCTGATGGCGAAAACGGACATCGAAGCAGCGTTTAGGTTGTCCCATTGGCTGAAGAAAAGACGGTGGGGCCTGTAACGGAATTGAGCTTCCTTGGGATAGTTATTGACTTAGTGAGAATGGAGTGTAGATTGCCGGGGATAAGCTGGAGGATTTGAAGGGGCTAGTGGCTATGGCGAGACGGGTGAAGAAGTTACAATTGAGGGAGCTTCAGTCGCTGCTGGGGAAGCTCAATTTTGCTTGTCGGATCATGCCCATGGGCCGGGTGTTCTGCAGGCGCTTGGCGCAGGGGTGGTTGTCCCACATCATTACATTCGGTTGGGGAGATAATTGCGAGCGGACTTGCAGGTGTGGAGTTCATTTCTGGACCGGTATAACGGTCGCTCGCTGTTTATGGGGGAGGTTGTTGATTCATTTAATTTTGAATTGTTTACTGATGCGGCAGGGGGTTCGGGTTTTCAGGCCTTCTGTGGGGCTCAATTGTGTGCTGGGGTTTGGCCGGTTGTGTGGGTGGAGTGGGCTGGGTGAAGAATTTGGCCTTATTGAAGTTATTTCCCATCGTGTTGGCGGTTTTGTTATGGGGGGAGCGTTTTCGGGATAGGAAGATACGTTTCCACTGTGACAATATGGGGGTGGTTCAGGCGATCAATGGCTTGTCAGCATCGTCGCCGTTAGTGGTGTGGCTGCTGCAGCGCTTGGTGTTGGAGTGTTTGTCGCTTAATGCTTGGATTGTAGCGGTGCACGTGCCAGGGGTGGACAATTGTATTGCTGGTGCCCTTTCTCGTCGCAGTGGAATCGGTTTCGGCAGTTGGCTCCGAAGGCAGACGCGGTTGGTCTGGAGTGTCCGGCGTGCCTGTGGGATCTGTTGGAGGAACCGTAGCGGGGCTCATCCAAGCATCATTGGCGCCGGGTACGTGGGCTATGTATATGAGGGCCTGGGGTGCTTGGGAGGATTAGTGTACTGGTTTGGGAGGGGGGAATGAGGAGTTGGAGTTTTCTTTGTTAATGTTTTTGGGCCACTGTAAGGAGGAGGGTTGGTCGGTAAGTAAGATTAACGGTTATATGGCAGGGTTGGCGTTTGGTTTTAGGGCACGACGTATGGCGGCTGTTACAAAATCGTTTTTGGTGGTTCAGGCACTGAAAGGGTGGCGAAGGATGGGTACGGGGGTGGATGGTAGGAGGCCTGTGTCGTTCGCGTTATTGCTTCAGTTGGGTAGTCAATTGCGGGGGGTTTGTAGGTCGGAGTGGGAAGTCCGGTTGTTTCGTTTGGCATTCTCTTTAACGTTTTTTTGGGGCAATGTGTTTGGGTGAACTGGTTTGTCCGTCGGTGAGTAGGGTGGGGGGGGCTTTTTAGGGAAGATGTTGACTTGTTTGCGGACAGAGTTGAGTTTGTGATTTCTTCGGTCAAAGACGGATGTGGTGGGTCGGGGTCGGAGAGTGGTTCTTTTCAGGATTGGGGGTTGTGATATGTGCCCTGTTCAATGTCTGCAAGACTATGGGGCAGGGACTGTTGGGGCGTTGTCCCCTTTGTTGGTACACGCCGATGGCACTTTCTTGTCTCGTTTTCAGTTTTCAGCGGTATTTTATAAGTGTTTGAACGAGGTGGGGTTGGACAGGGAGGGGTACTCCAGCCACTCCTTCAGGATCGTGGCGGCAACGGAAGCGGCAAGATTGGGCCTGGGAGAGGAGGTTATCAAGCGGATAGGGCGGTGGGAATCGGCCCGGTTTCGGTCGTACATTCGATTAGATCGCTTATAGGAGTTCCGTGGGTAGGGGTAGATTGTTGGTTAGGGGATTATGTGTTTTGTGCATGCAAAAAGCTGCGGTATTGTTCTTGTAATCTTCTCATTGCAGATGCAGCACCCGCTCTGGTATGGATCTTGGGGCATTCTTACATTTTCTGGGGGGCCGTCCGGGCAGCGGTTCGGCCGGACGGCCAGCAGTTGGGATTTGACAGAGAATCTACGGTGGTAAGATGGATTGGGCGCAGGGGTATGGTCTGGAAAGGGGTGTTGCCAGAGGTACATCGGTTTGTGCGGATGGACAGGGCGCCTGATGTGTTAGTGGTCCATGCAGGAGGCAATGATTTGGCGGCAAGGCCTATTCGGGAGTTGATTAAGGAGGTCAAGTGGGATTTTTTGTAGCTATGGTCATTGTTCCCCGGTATGGTGACAGTGTGGTCGGACATAGTCCTGAGGCAGGTTTGGAGGGACGCTCGGTCAGTGGAGGCAGTTAACAAGGTGCGGGTAAAGGTAAATAGAGCGATAGGGCATTTTATGGCTCGGAACGGGGAGGTGGTGGTCAGACACAGGGAGTTGGAGAGTGGAGTGGGGGCCTTTTGGAGGTCGGATGTGTGCACTTGAATGCCGTAGGGCGGGATATGTGGAATTTGGCATTGCAGGAAGGCATTGAGGTGGCCCTGAGGTTGTGGAGGAACGCCCAGAGTTGAGTTGGTCAAATCCGGACGTCGGTGGCGGTGGGGGGGATCCTTGGAGTTGGTCATGGTGGAATTTGAGGACATTGGGTGGTCCCCACGGTTGGGGCTGGACTCCCAGGTGGACCGAGCAGTTGTGGTGAATTGAGGTGGGGTCATTCGGTGGTGGCTTTGAGCTGGGGGTAACGGCTGGAGGCAAGAATGGCTCACCCTGGTTCGGCAGCTCGATGTTTTTGGGGCTTGAAGGACCTTCCCCAATTGGGTTAAGTTATTAGGTCATTTATTATTATCAGTATTATTGTTGTGGTTATTTGTGTATTTTTTTTTTTTTTTTTTAACTCTCTTTATTGAAAAATGACAAGCAAGAAATATAATAGATCAGTCAAAGACAAATACAGTGAATTACGCCTCACAGTACATAAGAAAATTCTTCATCATATCGATAATAGTCAAGACATATCAATAGTACAGCATGTCAATAAACATCCATTTTAACATTTTACATCGTGTTATGAATCCTTTCAGTGAACACCAACCTAAATTCCTGAAACTATGTGATGAACAAAGCAGGGTGGCTAGGCTATAGAGTGTAAGCGGACTGTCATGGCAGTCAGAGGAGAATCACACCACGGTCCCCATATCTTTTGGAATTTCTGAGGGCATCCCCTGCGGGAATAGATAATTTTCTCAAAGGGAATGATATTATTAACAAGTAGTGATGAGCGGGAGGTGCCATATTCGGTTTCGCGATATTTCGCGAATATTCGCATGAATATTCGTGTTATATTCGTCGAAATCGAATATTCGCAATTATTCCAATTATCGCGAAATTATTTTTCGCATATTGCGAAAATTTATCTTGATAGTATAAGGCAACGTTCCTATGCTAATGACTATGGCTAGGCTAATATGTGTATATTACGAAATTTCGTAATATTGCTCTAACTTCGTCTCTTAGAATATTACGAATATTCTAAAAGACGAAGTTAGAGCAATATTAAGAACATTTGCAAAAGTCGAAATTGCGATGCGAGTAATATAACACGAAATAGTCGCATGAAGATTTAAACTTAGCACTGCTATATTCCATATTCTAGCCTAATATGGAATATAGCTGTGTTAAGTTAGCACTGCTATATTCCATATTAGGCTAGAATATGGAATATAGCTGTGCTAAATTGAAATCTTCATGCGACTATTTCGTGTTATATTACTCGCATCGCAATTTCGACTTTTGCAAATGTTCTTAATATTGCTCTAACTTCGTCTTTTAGAATATTCGTAATATTCTAAAAGATGAAGTTAGAGCAATATTACGAAATTTCGTAAAATACACATAGATTGTATTTAAGCTAATATACTGCTATAGTAATAATTTTTAATAGTGTACATATTTTACAAAACTTAAGTTCAGAAGAGGCAAAAAAAATTACAGGAAAAAAAAGGGATTATAGCACTATATTAGCTAAATTACAATCTATATGTGTATTTTACGAAATTTCGTAATATTGCTCTAACTTCGTCTTTTAGAATATTCGTAATATTCTAAGAGACGAAGTTAGAGCAATATTACGAAATTTCTAAAAGACGAAGTTAGAGCAATATTAAGAACATTTGAAAAAGTCGAAATTGCGATGCGACTAATATAACACGAAATATTCGCATGAAGCACAGCTATATTCCATATTAGGCTAGAATATGGAGTATAGCAGTGCTAAGTTGAAATCTTCATGCGAATATTTCGTGTTATATTACTCGATGCGTTATATTAAATTGCGATGCGACTAATATAACACGAAATATTCGCATGAAGATTTCAACTTAGCACAGCTATACTCCATATTCTAGCCTAATATGGAATATAGCAGTGCTAACTTAGCACAGCTATATTCCATATTAGGCTAGAATATGGAGTATAGCAGTGCTAAGTTGAAATCTTCATGCGAATATTTCGTGTTATATTACTCGATGCGTTATATTAAATTGCGATGCGACTAATATAACACGAAATATTCGCATGAAGATTTCAACTTAGCACAGCTATACTCCATATTCTAGCCTAATATGGAATATAGCAGTGCTAACTTAGCACAGCTATATTCCATATTAGGCTAGAATATGGAGTATAGCAGTGCTAAGTTGAAATCTTCATGCGAATATTTCGTGTTATATTACTCGCATCGCAATTGCGACTATTGCGAAATTTCGTAAAATACACATATAGATTAGATTGTAATTTAGCTAATATGGAATATAGCAGTAAGTTGAAAGCGCCACTGACTGGAGCAGCCAGGAAGCCAGGAATCCAAAGGACAGGTAAGAACAACTTTAGGGAAGTGGGAAAGAAAAAAATATAATAAAAAAAAAAAAGAAAAAAAAAGAATATTCTATTTCGCGAATATATAGAACGATATTCTAAATATTCGCGAAATCTCGAAATTGCGATATTCGAGAAAAAAATTCGCAATTCGAATATTCGCGCTCAACACTATTAACAAGGACTTTCCATTGGCCAACCGTAGGGGGCCTGTCCGCCATCCATTTGAGAGCAATAGCTTTCCTAGCTAGAAAAAGGGCCTCCCTGATAAAGGTGAGGGAATAGCGTGAACGTGAGTCCTCTTCAATAATTCCCAGAAGGCAAGCTTTGGGACAGACTTCTAAGTTATCCGGAATCAGGGAGGAAATTACATCTACTACCTCCCTCCAGAATGGTTGAATGTAACTACAGTCCCACATTAGGTGCCAAAAATCCGCATTCATCTGTGCACATCTGTGGCATCCCGTGTGCGGCCTCCTACCCATTTTGAAAAGCCTAGTCGGGGTGAGGTAACACCTATGCAGTATAAAAAGTTGTATCAATCTGTTAGTGAGAGATGGAGATACAGCTATTGGGGCTTCCAGGGCCTCGCTCCATTCTTCATCCGTTAATGTAGGTATATTCCCTCTCCATTTACATTCCGCACCCAATGAAGAAGCTGAAATTTTGAGGTTGAGCAGATGTGTGTAAATGGCGGATATCAGTCCCCTCTGTCCCTGTGTTCTAAAAACCCCAATGAGTGGATACGCAGACACTGGTCCTTTAAGAGCCCGAATCTGAGCCTGGAGGGCATGTCTCAACTGCAGATACCTAAAAAAGTGTGGCCTCAAAACTCCCACTTTGGTCTGTAACTGAGAGAAGGAAAACAGAATGCCATTTTCATAAAGATCTTTCAAATAGCAAATGCCGTATCCTTTCCATATCATCTCCCCTTCACAGAACAGACGATGTAACAGATGTGGAAATAATGGATTATTCCACAGCGGGATATCATCTGGTAAATCACTGTATTGCTGCATTTTTGCAGCCCTCCACACCTGATGTGCAAGTTTATGAATCGGTAGGAGCGAACCTGATACAGATGTCAGGCCTTCTAAGACAGGCCATAGAGTGGAGAGTCACCCATGGCACCAAATACCGCAACTGACCAGCAAGAAAATACAAGAATAGGTCCGGTAAAGCCGCCCCACCCTCATCCCAGCTCCTCTGTAGGGATTTAATGGCCAGTTTCCGCCTATTCTTACCCCATATGAATGTCGCCATGAGTGAGTGCAATTTATCAAAGAACGTACGTGGAATGGGTACACAGGCATGTTCCAGCAGGTACAAAGCTTTGGGTTGGAGAATCATTTTGATTATATTTATGCGGCCCATGGTGGACAACGGTAAGGTATTCCAAGACTTAAACTTATCCACAAAATGTGACACCAAGGGACTTGTGTTTAGTTCATGTGAAATAGCGCGGTCTTTAGTGATAATGACACCTAAATACTTAAATTTATCTACTACTATCAAATTCTGATACACTGATAATAATGGCCGATTTTGCCCAATTTATACATAGTCCAGAGAAGGCACCAAACTGCTCAATTAGGGTTATTGCTCTAGGTAAGGTAAATTCTATCGAGTCCATGTACAAAATGAGATCATCAGCATACAGACCCAGCCTATCTTCCCTGTTTCCCAGAGCTATACCTCTAAAAATACTATCCTGCCGGATCCTTAATGCCAAATGTTCAACAGCTACCGCGAACAACAGGGGAGATAAAGCACATCCCTGCCTGGTTCCTCTGTATAGTTTAAATGTTGATGACAGGGAGCCATTAATCATAATATTCACGGATGGGGAGTAATAAAGGATATTGACCCATCTGATGAACGTAGGACCAAAGCCAAAAAGCCTGAGGACATGTACCAAATAAGGCCATTCTACTGAGTCGAACGCTTTGGCCGTGTCTAACGCGGCCAAAGCCCATAGATTTCGGTCCGCACATCCCAGCTGAACAATAACCTGTGCCTTTCGTATGTTGCTAGAGGTAGATCTGCCAGGGATAAAGCCAGACTGGTTTTCGTGTATAATGGATGATATAGCTCTATTCAGTCTGTTCGCTAATAATTTGGTGAGAATTTTGTAGTCTAGGTTTAACAGCGAGATAGGGCGGTATGACCCACACTCTAAGGGATCCTTATCGGGCTTTAACAGGACTACAATAGAGGCCTCGTACAGCGACTCTGGAAGTGCATCAGTATCCAGGGACGCTTTGTACATGCGCAGAAGCTGCGGTGCCAGAATATCCACATATCTAGAATATACCTCTAGTGGAATCCCATCCGGTCCGGGGGCTTTGCCTGAATTTAACCCCAAGATCGCCTCACTCACTTCCTCCAAGGTGATCTCCCCATCCAGCATTTCCCTATCGGATGCAGACAACTGCGGGCAGGAAACCTCCTGAAGGTAGTCCTCTAGTGCCTGAGTGGAATACTGAGCACGGGAGCAGTATAGGTCCTGATCGAATTCCCTGAAACGGTCTAATATACCCTCAGGCTCAGATACCACCATCCCACTATTGTCTGCAATACGTAGTATCGGTGGAGACATGTTGTTCCTCCTCACTACCTGTGCCAACACTTTGCCCACTCTGCTGCCTTGTTCAAAGGTTTGTTGCTGCAAAAAAAGCATCTTACGATCACTTTTCTCCTGCAAGTGGTTCATGTAATGTCTGCCTTTCATCATCCATTCCCTCCTGTTCTCTTCAGTAGGGTCAGAGACGTATGCAAGTTCTGCATTCCTGCACTGCATGCCCAAATCCTCCTTCTTACGGCGAGTAAATTTCTTAATGTAAGAGATGGACGACTTGAGGCACCCGCGTAGGAAGGCCTTCAAGGTCTCCCACAGCAGGGCCGGGTCTGTGTCAGCTAAGTTAACAGCAAGAAATGCATGAAGCTGGTCAGGTATCCTATCATTTAGGGACATTAAAGATAGCCAGAACGGGTGTATGCGTTGCTTGGGTATGCGAGTAGCAGTATAGGGGTCAGTGATCGAGGCCATTATAGGTGCATGGTCAGAGGGACCATGGGGCCCATAATGTATCTCTCGCGTTGCCATGAAAGTGCCAGGGGTGCCCAGGAGGTAGTCAATCCTAGATAAAGCTCCCCTAGAGGGAGTGAAGCAAGAGAATTCAATTCTATCTGGGTACCTCTCCCTCCAAATGTCAATCCATTCCAGCTCAGACAATAGGCGCGCTAGGGCGGTTTTACTTGATGTCTGTCTGTAAAAACGATTGGACGGGTTGCGAAATCTATCTTTTAAGTCGTCCAGGAGCAGATTAAGATCCCCCATGCCGAGAATCCCGGCTGACGGAAATTGTGCTGCGAATCCCGCCGCTGCCTGGCGCAGTGAGAGATTGGCCGGAGGAGAGTTGTACATATTCAGTATCACATAAGGCATTCCATTAATATGAGCTCATACAAAAACATATTTCCCCTCTGGGTTAACATTCGTGTGGTGAGGTTCCCATCAAACCGCCCGGTGGATCAATAATGACACCCCTTTAGAGTAAGAGTTACCATATGCACTTTCCACCCACTGAGCCCAGGGTTTCCTAACTCTCCCTCCAGTTTCTGTGGTAAGATGTTTCCTGCAGTCCTAGAATATGTGGAGCATAGCTACGGATATGTGAGAACACAGCCATTCGTTTCCTAGGTCCACCTAAACCTCTGACATTCTAGGACATCACTCTGAGACCCGCCATATTGAATACCAGTTATAGAAATAAGGATAAGCACCCAGCTCCTGGGGTCCACTATGGCGAGGATGATGTTCATTGTATATAATACTCATAGCTTGACTATTAGACATTTCAGTAATAGCGTATAACATTGTGTATACTCTTAACCACCCCAACAGTAGGTGAACTGTTAGAACATAAACACATCCAGAATAACAATTGGCCATGTGCTTGGGGGACCTGCACGGTGTATATAGATGGAAACCCAGTGCAGGTGGAGTAGCTGGCTCCCCCCATTCGCAGTAGTACTTGCCGGTTACATGGGTGTCATCAAAGTAAAACTGCACATAATTAACCCTCAGTGTCCCTGAGTCCACGTAAAAATGAGGCAATACATTACCAAACTCTGAACCAGGTTAGTTTTGAGGAATAGGAGGAGGAGAAAAGAAGAAAAGGGGGTGTTCATAGTGCAGTCCTTGCAGTAACCTTTTCGTCTCCCTTACGCATATAGAGGCCTCAACTACAAGCCAAATCATTTGGGAGGGGAACGGCGGTGTCTCCCGGATAACCAGTCCTCCACCTCAGCAGGGTTGGAAAAGAAAAGTGATTTGTCGCCGTCCACAACTCTCAAACGTGCTGGGTACACCATGGAATACTTGAGGTTCAGCTCCCGAAGGCGCCTTTTAATGGAGACAAAGGTAGCACGTTTCTTCTGCAGGTCAGCGGAGAAGTCTGGATACAGAGATATATTCGCTGAGCCCAGCGAGATGCTTAGCCTGCGCCAGAATGAGATCCCTGTCACGCCAGTTTAGCATGCGGGCTAGCAGGGGTCTTGGGGGGGCACCAGGAGGAAGCGGTCTGGTTGGAACTCGGTGTGCCCTTTCGACTGTATACGCGGATGAAAAAACAGCGTTGGGGAACACCTCTTTAAACCATCCCTCCAGGAAGGCTGCTGGATCTGGGCCTTCAGCCCGCTCTGGCATGCCGATGATGCGCACATTGTTGCGCCGTGCGCGGTTTTCAAGGTCGTAACATTTTTGACGGTATAACTCCACGGATGCCTCCACTGCAGTAATCCTTGCCGGTAAGGGGTTGGTCAGATCCTCCAAGTCCGACACCCGAGCCTCGGTGAGCCGAACCCGTTCACGCAGCTAGTGCACGTCCTGGCGCAATAGGCCTAAGTCCACCCTAACCTCCTCTATCTTCCCTGTCAGGGAGACCTGGCACCCTGTTATGGCCGCCATAAGTTGTTGATGGGAGGTTTGCAGGGTAAATTCGGGTTCAGGCTCTGCATCAGAGTGTGGCTGCTGTGACATCTGGCTCCTAGTGCTGGCCGCACGTGTCGGTGATGGAGCCGCGGCGCCATGTTGGACATCCCTTCTAGCGAACTCCTTAAGTCGCTCCGCCGCCATCTGCGCTTTGCTGGGGCTCATGATTCAGGTCTAGCACTTACTGCAGACCCAGGTGTGCTTGGCAGGTCAGAATTCTGCAAATGTAGCAGTCAGGATGGCTCAGGATTGCTGGTGGGAGCCGGAGCTGCTCTTAGATGCGTCCGGCCATAACGGCAGTTGGCCACGACCCCGTGTATTTGTTATTTAATAAACGGCTGCTGTGGCCATTGCATTCCAGTCGGTGGTCCGAGTCTTATGTGGGTTCGGGGGATGGTGACGGGGAGATGTAATGGAGGTGGTGGGGAAAGACAGGGAAGTGTAATGAGGTAAGTAAAGGGGGCGAACTATGCATAACCAATACCCCTGTCATGTCAAAACCGGGCGAGATCCAATTACAGAGTCAGAGCAGTGACCGAATGGCAGGCAAATGGGTAGTCAGACTGTTTAAAGCTGGAATGCACAACCTTTTCAGGGGGACATATTGTCACACTAAACAACTCTGAAAGGCCGCAAAAAAAATATTAAAAAGGTTCCACTTTCAGGACTTCCATTCACCACAGTCGGCCCTCCAGAGGGAAGGAGATTGCAAATTCATGCCGCTCTCCAATGAAAATTGTGGATGTTGTTGCAACAGTCTAGCATTCCAGAACTCCCAAAAACAGAGTTGCACTCATGGACGGCCAGCGATGTAACTTCTTTCTGGAGTGCTGCACAGTGGACCCCATTCTTCTGAAATATGAGGACCCCATTCTATCTAACATGGAAACTCCATGCGAGCAGCTAACCCACAAACTTGCATTTCTGTGTGTAGATGGTTGGGAGCCACACAGAATGTCATTACGGGACACATTTAGCCACTGGGCCACAGGTTGTCCACTACTGGTCTAGAGTCTAAACCAACATAGATCAATGAGGGTTAAAAGAGTGGTTAAATGAGAAATGGGTCAGAAAAGGGGAACAAAATATCACTGTCAAATCAGTGGGACAGAATCGCTGGCATAGATGATACTGAGCGGGTAGAAGTCTGGTTGGTCAGCCAGACCCTGACTGGTCTATTGACCGAGCCTCCTTCCGCCAGCCAGATCTTGTGAAGGTGTAATGGCGTTTTGCAATTAGCTGGACAACGCCACGCTCTGCGCACACGCCGCCTGGCATCCCAACCAAAACCATTGAGAAGACCCAAGTGGTGGCAGCTGGCAGGGACAAACATCTCATGGGTTAAGTTTGTTATAGACATTTATGACTATACGGGGTAATCCTCCTTTGATGAAATGTCCAAGCATGGTTTTCACTCAAGCCACCTCCTGGAACCACACTGTAGCATTGACGCCACTTCTTCCCTCACTTTTCTGTCTTCTCTTGTGAGTTGTTAGCACTAGTTTTATACCTACACAAATTCTGCCACCTTCTAAGCACCGATAAAATAATATTTTGGATGTTCTAACAATATAGTGTGAGATTTTGCATCTAAACTGACACGAGGAAATAGCAGTGCTGACAGTGATTAATGCAGGCATGTGCCCTTTGCTTGAAAAATGATTTTCGACACATCTTTGGAGCATGCATTGCTGATGATCTCAGCGCACAGATGTTTATTGGCAGAGAAAGCATCATTGGAAACCATGTGCTGCAAACAAATCATCCACCTCATAAAACATACCCCAAACCAAAGTCTGAATGTCCCTGCAGTGTGCTCATCATGATCCGATGATAATTAAATGCTGCTAATGGAAAACTGTGAAGAGTAAATTAATCTGTGCCTTTTTTCTTTTCATATCAAATGTGTTATATGCAGAGCTAGGCTGTAACAATGTGACAGAATTGTAACTGCTGCATGAGGGAAACAAATGAAATGATACGTTCTTAATTACTTAAATAAGACATTTATTTTACATTTATAATTTTGTAATGATGAAATTAAAGGGCTTCAGCGGGAGTTTAAAGGAACACTTCCATCACAATTATTCATAG
Source organism: Bufo bufo (assembly GCF_905171765.1). Classification (NCBI taxonomy): domain Eukaryota; kingdom Metazoa; phylum Chordata; class Amphibia; order Anura; family Bufonidae; genus Bufo; species Bufo bufo. The sequence goes on along the minus strand of NC_053392.1, from coordinate 105,129,805 downwards.
AAATACTGTTTTCAGTATATTTATTTTTTATGTTTTTAGTACTATATGCCAGTGTAAATGTGAGAAGTCCTGTCCAGCAACACTATTAGGCTAGTGTAGAAGTGATATGCTGCAATAGTCTAAATGTAAGCCAGCAAGGAAGTTGGCTTACATTTAGACTGGCGCTGGACAGGGCAATTTCTAGGGAAATTTACCAACAGGGCAAACATCCAAAAAGCGCCCCCCCCCCCCCCCCCCCCCCGATCTCTGCCGTACCCCATTGTAGTTTATGGGGGTGGCGGGCATTCAGTCTGCAGTGCCGGATCCAGTGAATTCCGGCAGGCTGTTCTCAGCTGGAACCGCCTGCCAGAATCACTAACGCAGATGTGAAAGTAGCCTAATACAGCCCCACATACCTCTTACATCCAGTGATGTCTCCTTTGATGTAGATGTTCTCTTTCTTCATCTTCGCCATTCAGACCAGACCGCCATGATGATTTCTTTCAGCCATCTCTTCTCTCTGCAGAGTTTGACAGACATCTTAGTTTCCTACTTTTCCTTCATCCTCCCACCTTCTCAACATCCCATCATGCACCCCCAAAACTATACTGCATAAACTGATAAACCCCCTGAAAATACTAGTTACACACAGATAGCGCCCCTTCAATAATTATTGGAACACTGCTCTAAAAAATAACTGCACCCAGCAAATAGTGTCCCTGACACTAATAGTGTAACCATAATGTCCCCCAAAAACAACTGTGCTAAGCTGATACTGTGCCAGGGCGCCCCCACAGTAATAGTGCTCCCAAAAATCCCAACTATAGTGATAATTCTGTGCCAGAGTGCACTTAGTAGTAATAGTGCTCCTACAGTGCCCCCAACAGTAATTGTGTCCCAGAAGTACGGTAATAATGCTCCCATAGTCCCCCAGTTGTAATAAAGCCCACCATAATGCCCCTGGTAGTAATAATTATATTTATAGTGTGCGCCAGTGCAAAAAATGCCCCGTTGTGTATCAGTAAAAAAAGACAAAAAAAACATCTTAGTGCCCCCAGTAGAGCCAATGTCCCCAGAATGCCCTCATGTGTTCCAATGACCCGTACTGTGTGCCACTAGAAAAAACACTTAGTGCCCCCAGTTGAGCTTAGGTGCCCATAGTGCCCCTATAATTTGTGACAGTATAAAATACTCCTATATAGTCCCCCCATAAGATGCCCCATAGTGCTCCTCCCCGTCCCCATAGTGTCCTCCATAATATGCCAGTATAAAATGCCCCTATAGACTGCCCCACATAGATGCCCCCATAATGCTCCTGTCCCCCTTCCCCATAGTGGCACCAAAATGGTTGCCAGTATTAAATACTTCTATATAATGCCCCCATAGTGCTCTTCTCCCCCACTTCTCCATAGTGCCCCCCATAATGCGTGCCAATAAATAGGGCACCCAGTAAATGCCCCCATAGTGCTCCTTTACCCCCACTTCTCCATAGAGCCCCCATAATGAGTGCCAGTATATAGGGCCCCCAGTAGATGCGTCCCCTCTTCTTCATAGTGCCCCCCCATATTGTGCCAGTATCTAGGGCCCCCATAGTGCTTACCCTCTTCTCCATAGTGCCCCCCCATATTGTGCCAGTATATTGGGCCCCCATAGTGCCTCCCCTCTTCTCCATAGTGCCCCTCCATATTGTGCCAGTATATAGGGCTCCATAGTGCTTCCCCTCTTCTCCATAGTCCCCCCCATATTGTGCCAGTATATAGGGCCCCCATAGTGCTTCCCCTCTTCTCCATAGTGCCCCCTCCATATTGTGCCAGTATATAGAGCCCCCATTGTGCTTCCCCTCTTCTCCATAGTGCCCCCTCCATATTGTGCCAGTATATAGAGCCCCCATAGTGCTTCCCCTCTTCTTCATACTGCCCCCCCATATTGTGCCAGTATATAGGGCCCCCAGTAGATGCGTCCCCTCTTCTCCATAGTGCCCCCCCATATTGTGCCAGTATATAAGGCCCCATAGTGCCCCTCCATATTGTGCCAGTATGTAGGGCCCCCATAGTGCCCCCCCATAGTGTGCCAGTATATAGGGCCCCCATAGTGCTTTCCCTCTTCTCCATAGTGCCCCCTCCATATTGTGCCAGTATATAGGGCCCCCATAGTGCCCCCCCATATTGTGCCAGTATATAGGGCCCCCACCCCCCTTCTTGTCACATTATACTATAAATAATAAAAACAATAAACACATATACTTACCTTATGCTGCTAAGCGATGCGATGCAGGCCTCTTCCGGCCTGTGTTCCGCTCTGTACGGCTCAGGCGGCGCGATGACATCAGAGGAAGGGCCAAGGGAGACGCCTCTCCCCTGCTCCTCTGCACAGTTCATCTGTATCGCTGTCCTGAGGACGGCGATACAGATGAATATGGAGATCAGCGCTTCCACAATGGAAGCGCTCATCTCCACTCCTGCTGCCTCCAGACAGAAAGGGCCCCCCTCCGGTGCTGGGCCCTGCTGATGGCGCCCCCCTCTTCTGTCCTGAGGGATGCGCCCCGTGCGGTCGCCCGCCTCTAGAAATGGCCCTGGCGCTGGATACACCAAAGTTATATAGAGGCTGGCACTTCAAAATAACTTCGGCAGATCAACCGCCAGCGCAGGGGCTTATTAAGACCGGCATCTAAAATCCCAGTCTTAATAAATTAATGTCTACAGAAGAGCCTTGTTAAGTGGGGACACATACAGTAAGGTATATGGAGTATTTGGGCTTCATGAGAATCTCATGATGTACCAAATGCAATTATGAAAATTATTAAAATATAGGTCGTAATGAGAATGATTTACAGCCTATTATATATTCACTTATATTCCTACGCACAGACATGCATGTCTCTAGACCCCCTCTTATGAGTGGAGACTCAATGCCTGGACCCTTCATGAATTTCCACAGGACAGGGTAGTTTTTGTGTTTGAGGAACTGTGCATGCCTAATTGCACAGTTCAGAAACGAGCACAGTTGTACCACCAATGGTATTGGCATCTGATAGACAGATGCTAAGTAGATGACAAAGGAGAATCCGGAGGATGTTTGTAGCACTACAAAGTATACCAGACCTAGTGGAGCCTAGGGGCCTCTATTAACATATACATAAGACGGACTCAGCACAATTGAGGATCACTTCCTTGCAAAATACAAATATTATCCTTTGACATACAATGGAACATATGACATAACTCATAAAGTGACTTAACATATATTGCATCTTTCAAGATGGGCTGTCTACTTATCACATGTGGTGGTCAGACTCTGGATCAGCACAATGAAAGTTTCACAGCTGTGCGGGCAGAAAATGAGTTTTGCATACAGTAATGGGGTAGCAAAACAAATTGTTGGGAGGGAAGGAACCACCACACATATGATTTGCCTACAGTGATGGAAAAGTATTTGTTTCGTTCCAGATGTCTGCAGTTACTGCATATTTGTCACACTCAGGGCTGCCATCAGGAATTTCAGGGCTCCATACAGCAATTCATGTGCCTCACAGCCCAGCTCGTCTCACAATAACAGGCCATTTTGCCACACAAATCAGTAAGATTTTAATTTTTCTCAACTTTTGTTATGTGTTAAGTTAAGGGGAAAAAAGTGGATTTTTTTTTACACCATTTACCAATCACCATAAATAATGTGTTCACTTTTTTTCTATAGTTTATTGGTATTTCAGGAAAACCAAATACTGTTTTGTGATATTTGATAGAAAATGTTACAAAAATGCATTTATTTTAATGGTTTTTACTCCATTATTTTTAGTGACTTTGAAAAACAATGTAATAATTACCACAAAAAGAAAAAAAAAAAAAATTCTGCAGTAACTTTTAGTAAAAAACAAAAACAAAAAACCTACCGGTATATCTTAGTAATATTTTTGGTCCCCAAACCTTCTGTATAGCAGACAATAAACTTACCACTAGTCTATAGGACTGCTCTGTTAAAGGTGTGCAATTTTCTGTGCTTTACAGTGAACCCATTTATTCAATATTGTGCTTGTGAAGAAAACAGTGATACCATTAGGCATGGAAAATCCTATCTTTACAGCGGTGCTTTTCTTTAGAGAAGTGGGCAAGGCTGCTATCTGTTATACAGAAGGCTTGGGGTTCAAATCCCATGAAGACCTGTTAAACGTTTTTATTTTATGGTAAACTTTTTCTTTTACTATTTTTTCGAAGCCAAAACCATTACAGTTTTTTTTTTACATACTGTACTTAGTATGAAATATCACAAAACAGTGTTTGGTATCCCTGTAATAATAAGCTGTACAATATAATGAACACGTTATTTATAGTGATCAGTAAATTGCAAAATAGTTTCCCTTTCATTTTAGTAATATACTATTTTTTTTAACATCATGCTTGTGAAGAAAATTATATTTTCATGCAAAGACAATTCAGCCCTTCAAACAGGGCATTTATGTAGTGTAATGGTAACCCTTCTGTCAGACATCTATGAGGTCTCGGGTTCAAATCAGTTTCTTTAGAAAAAGTCGGTCTGCTGGAGAGGGTTATTCCGCAATCTACATCCAGTACCGTTTCATTATTATCACAAAACAGTATTTGGTATCCCTGTAATCATAATTATCTATACAACATAGTGAACACATCATTTATGGTGATTTCAGTGAAAACTAATGACGCTGCTAGGCCCTCAGCTGCCTCTGACTGCAGTACCACTAGTACTGCCCTTATGGAAGCCCTAGTCACACTAAATGGCTTCTGATCTTTAAATAACAGAACCTAAGTACATACATACCTCACTATTAGAATCATTTATAAAGGCTTATCCCTTCAACACTAGCTCTTTTTTGGTGAAGCTATCTGATGGCTTCAGAAGCCCCCCAAAGATCATTTGTTGTTGCCAACGGAAGCTGTGGGTTTTTCCCAGGATAAAATAGAAGCGTCCCAATTGGAACACATACAGTATATACACCCTTATCAGTCATAGCAAGCCCTTCTTGGGGTGTCAACCACATGCCAACAAACAGTGCCAGACAATTCCTCCAAAGCAATGCCAGCCACATGCCTTACTAACTGTGTCACATGTGTCATTTTCCCCAAAACAGTGGCAGGATTATGTGCCAAAAGTTATATCAGTTTACCTTTAACGAGTGGCGTAACTAGAGTATTATGAGCCCCAGGGCAAACTTTGGATCGCCCCCCCCCTCCCCATTTACAAAGAGGCAGGAGATTTTCTTTACACTAAGGGCTCTTTCAAACGAGCGGATGCCATGTGGCTAATCTGCTGCGTGAATGAGAGCCAAGCCCTGTTCCGGACAGCAGAGACACGGAGCAGTAACATGATTGATAATGCTCTGTGCCCCTCTGTGACCTTTTTACTACAAAATCACAGTGAGATAAAGTTGTCACCATGATTTTGTAGTAAAAAGATCACAGAGAGGCAAAGAGCATTATCTATTATGTTACTGCTCCGTGTCTCTAGGGTGTCGCTGGCGTCAGCGTGATGTCCACTGAATCCAGAACAAAGTCCCTGTGGTCATAGAGAAAAAATGAATAATCACATAAGGAAGGGATGGTGACTGCCCCTATGAAATCACCAGCAGGGGACGCTGTGCTGGCCTGTAAGACTGAGCCATGCCAATGTATAGCAGGGTAATCTAGGACATTTCCCCTAAGTGCTACCACACAGTACTAATGCCCACATTGTGGCCCTTCACAGTACTAATGCCCACCTTGTGGCCCCTCACAGTAATTAAGCCCACCTTGTGGTCCCTTCAAAATAGTTATGGCCTCCTTGTGGCCCGTCACAGCAGTTATGCCCAACTTTGTTCCTGTCACAGTAGTTATGCCTACTTTTGTGCCCCTTCACTGTAGTTATGCCCAGATACAGTGGCGTAACTACCGGGGAAGCAGGGGAAGCAGCTGCTTCGGGGCCCGGGCTGCCAAGGGGGCCCGGCGTCCCGGCAGCGTGTGTGACAGTTTATTTTCAAGTTCGTTAAATATCAATGTCTTACTGTTCAGGGCTAGAGATGAGTGAACTTCTGTTTTAAGTTCGGCGTCTAAAGTTCGGCTTCCGGTTAGCGGAGGATCAACCATGTTCTCAATGAACCCAAAAAACTCATTAATATCAAAGCTGAATATTTTTGGAAGTAGTTTTTAGTTTGTTTTTAGTTTTAGCTATTTTAGGGGGATATCTGTGTGTGCAGGTGACTATTACTGTGCATAATTATTAGGCAACTTAACAAAAAACAAATATATACCCATTTCAATTATTTATTTTTACCAGTGAAACCAATATAACATCTCAACATTCACAAATATACATTTCTGACATTCAAAAACAAAACAAAAACAAATCAGTGACCAATATAGCCACCTTTCTTTGCAAGGACACTCAAAAGCCTGCCATCCATGGATTCTGTCAGTGTTTTGATCTGTTCACCATCAACATTGCGTGCAGCAGCAACCACAGCCTCCCAGACACTGTTCAGAGAGGTGTACTGTTTTCCCTCCTTGTAAATCTCACATTTGATGATGGACCACAGGTTCTCAATGGGGTTCAGATCAGGTGAACAAGGAGGCCATGTCATTAGATTTTCTTCTTTTATACCCTTTCTTGCCAGCCACGCTGTGGAGTACTTGGACACGTGTGATGGAGCATTGTCCTGCATGAAAATCATGTTTTTCTTGAAGGATGCAGACTTCTTCCTGTACCACTGCTTGAAGAAGGTGTCTTCCAGAAACTGGCAGTAGGACTGGGAGTTGAGCTTGACTCCATCCTCAACCCGAAAAGGCCCCACAAGCTCATCTTTGATGATACCAGCCCAAACCAGTACTCCACCTCCACCTTGCTGGCGTCTGAGTCGGACTGGAGCTCTCTGCCCTTTACCAATCCAGCCACGGGCCCATCCATCTGGCCCATCAAGACTCACTCTCATTTCATCAGTCCATAAAACCTTAGAAAAATCAGTCTTGAGATATTTCTTGGCCCAGTCTTGACGTTTCAGCTTGTGTGTCTTGTTCAGTGGTGGTCGTCTTTCAGCCTTTCTTACCTTGGCCATGTCTCTGAGTATTGCACACCTTGTGCTTTTGGGCACTCCAGTGATGTTGCAGCTCTGAAATATGGCCAAACTGGTGGCAAGTGACATCTTGGCAGCTGCACGCTTGACTTTTCTCTGTTCATGGGCAGTTATTTTGCGCCTTGGTTTTTCCACACGCTTCTTGCGACCCTGTTGACTATTTTGAATGAAACGCTTGATTGTTCGATGATCACGCTTCAGAAGCTTTGCAATTTTAAGAGTGCTGCATCCCTCTGCAAGATATCTCACTATTTTTGACTTTTCTGAGCCTGTCAAGTCCTTCTTTTGACCCATTTTGCCAAAGGAAAGGAAGTTGCCTAATAATTATGCACACCTAATATAGGGTGTTGATGTCATTAGACCACACCCCTTCTCATTACAGAGATGCACATCACCTAATATGCTTAATTGGTAGTAGGCTTTCGAGCCTATACAGCTTGGAGTAAGACAACATGCATTAAGAGGATGATGTGGTCAAAATACTCATTTGCCTAATAATTCTGCACGCAGTGTAAAGGCTGCATTACAACTGATTGAAAAAAAATTAGACTTCTACTGTTATAGCTGGCTAAGTGTACATCTATACACATGACAGCTGCCCCAACACACCCAGCACTGCTATATCTCTATATGACAGCTGTCCCAGCACACTCAGCTCTGCTATATCTCTATATATGAGCAGCTGTCATGTGTATAGATGTACACTTAGCCAGCTATAACAGTAGAAGTCTCATATTTTTTCAGTCAGCAGCAAGGCATCTCTTATGGTCTTGTGGTTAGATACTTTGTCTCTGATACAGAAGGTCGTGGGTTCGAATCCCAGCAGAAACCTTTTCTGAAATACAAGCACTGACTCCATATATGGACATACAGGGCGGGACACAGGAAGAGGCTGCATCGCATCGCATCGCTGACATGGAGGTAAGTAGAAGTGTTTATTTTTTTTTAATACCCGACTGTTACTGCCATGGGGGGAGCGGGGGGCACTTGATACTGGCACATGGGGGGAGGCACCTGATACTGGCACATGGGGGGGGAGGGGTTGGCACGATGGCACCTGATACTGGCACATGGGGGGGGGGAGAGGCACCTGATACTGGCACATGGGGGGAGGCACCTGATACTGGCACATGGAGGGGGGGGAGAGGGGTTGGCACCTGATACTGGCACCTGGGGGGGAGGGGGGGTTGGCACCTGATACTGGCACATGGGGGGGGGGAGAGGCACCTGATACTGGCACATGGGGGGGGAAGAGGGGTTGGCACCTGATACTGGCACCTGGGGGGGAGGGGGGGTTGGCACCTGATAATGGCACATGGGGGGGGAGAGGTACCTGATACTGGCACATGGGGGGAGGCACCTGATACTGGCACCTGGGGGGGAGGGGGGGTTGGCACCTGATACTGGCACATGGGGGGGGAAGAGAGGCACCTGATACTGGCACATGGGGGGGGAGAGGGGTTGGCACCTGATACTGGCACCTGGGGGGGAGGGGGGGTTTGGCACCTGATACTGGCACATGGGGGGGAGAGAGGCACTTGATACTGGCACTTTTTTTGTGGGGGGGGGGGGGAGATGGCACTATGATACTGGGACATGTTGGGGGGGGAGAGAGGCACTTGATACTGGCACATGATGGGGGGGCATTATGGGGGACACTAGGCCGGCAGCCTATCAGAGGCCGGACACTGAGGGGCATCTACTGGGGCACTATATATGGGGCATTTTATACTGGTACATTATGGGGGGCACTAGCAGGAAGGGGGGAGAGGAGCACTATGGAGGCATTTACTGGGGGCACTATATAGGGGTATTTTATACTGGGACATTATGGGGGCACTATGGGGACATTAGCTCAACTGGGGGCATTACAAGGGGGTATTTTTGCACTGTCACATTATAAGGAGAATTATTACTACTGGGGGGGCATTATGGTGGTCTTTATTACTCCCCCATGGTATGACCCCCTAGTAGCAGCACCAGCCTTTCCCTGCTCTGCGACCCCACTGCCCCTTCTCCAAATCCTTATTATGAAATCTTTCTCATTAGGATAAAGCACAACATCAGCTCCGCCGAGCCTCCGGCCAAGTGTTGAAGTGGTGTCCGAGAACCCCAAGGGCCAAGCCAAGTAACTGTAAGTTTTCATCTGAAATATGTTTATGTTATACACATATAGCCTACACTGTGCCCCACAATATACAGTATACCGCTACACTGTGCCACACAATATACAGTATACCGCTACACTGTGCCAAAGGAGTGGGGTTTACACAGGAGGAGGGAGGTGCGAAGCACGCTGGGGGGGGCCCTTACAAATATTTGCTGTGGGGCCCAGTCACTTCTAGTTACGCCCCTGCCCCTCACAATAGTTATGCCCACATATGTGCCCCCTCACAGTAGTTATTCCATATTAGGCTGTCCCCTCAGTAAAGATGCCCACTTTTGTGCCCCCTCACTCTAGTGGTTGCCCCCCTTTTGCCTCCAGTCTGGAGCTTTATGGAAAAAACAAAACAAAACACATTATAAAATGAACTGGCGGCTCACCTCAAGTCCGGATGGAGTCGGGTGCTCACGTATAAGTTTACCCCTATAAACAGTGCAGAGTATATAAGTATGTATAACGGGCACTCAAAGCATAGAGAGTTGCATCAAATTGATAAATTTAATAAACATAAAACCTTCACATTAAAACATACCATGTGTAACTTTAAAAACAAAACTTTCCATATAGGATCACAAAGAATCAGATGACTGCTATATCGAGCAAAAAGAATGCTTAATGTATCAGACAAGAGATCGAATAAATAGTAAAAAAAACAAATAGATGATAAAAAAATCAATGAGATTGTAAAGCAATCGATGAGATGGTGAAAAAAAACGATGAAAAAAAACGTCAGAAACCACATAGATATACATAAAGTCCTCCAGATTGTATTCTTAACCCCTTAGTGACCAAGCCTGTTTGGTCCTTAAAGGGACACTGACAGGCCAAATCAGCATATATAGTTAGATATATCACATTGCAGGTCTTATAGAGTCTTTTAAAAGCATATAACTATCCCCCCTGTCCATCTTATAAAGAGCGAAATATAAAGTTTTATAACCTGCATCTGCGGTCAGCAATCTGCCCAAGGGGCGGCGTTTCATGTGAAAATGCGCCCAGCCAGCCTTCCCAACTGCCGTTTGTAGCCCCGCCCAGCTCATCATTATTCACTTTGCTGGGCGGCGGCTACAACTCTCCCCAGTCCCGATCCTGCGCCTGCGCAATTCAATCCTCCGGGCATCGTTCATGCCCATTCTTCTGCGCCTGCGCCCCGCCGTGCCGTCGGACGCACTATAATTAACCCCTTATATGATGTGAGTGAGCAGCGCTCTGAAGCGCTGCTCTGAACAGTGCATAGGGCGAACTAAACGCAGTTTGAAGAAGAGAGTGTCCGAACACATTAATAATATCAAGAAGGGCTACGAACAACATTCCCTTTCGCAACACTTCAGAGATAAACATAACCAAGATCCATCGGGCCTGACCTTTACAGCCATCGAAAGGGTCAAAAGACCATGGCGCGGAGGAGATCATATCTCCGCTATGTCCAGACTCTAATCTAAAAGAATATATGAGTTTGACTCCATGATTCCTAAGGGCTTAAATGCAGAACTGTAAATTTTTGGTTTCCTTTGAGGATCGGCCTGGTTCCCCTCCTCCGATGCAGCATGGAGTGTCTGGCTGTTTATCAGCACCTCCATGCTCCCTCTGGGGGGGGGGGGGGGGGGGCAGGCCTTATTCTGCATCCCTTATTTGACAAACCATCTTTCCTATGAATGTATTTTCTGTTTTGGCAAACTACCCCCCTTTATAAGATATTCAAGATACTCATGATGGAATAGGACTGCTAAAACTGTTAAAATTTAAAAGTTCCCTAGGACTCTCTCTGTCACCGCCAGTTCTGTGAGAAGGTCTGGCAGACGTCCTTCTCTACCTCTTGCATGATCTTCTTTGTTTTGGTTTCACTTTGTCATCTCCTTTCCTTCTTCCAGGTGTCACCTATTTAGACTAATCGTCTCCCTTTATATTCCCTCCAATACTGCCTCACTTTGCAGTTTATACTACTTCCTGGATGAAGTGTTCACTGCTGGAGGCTGCTGCTGCTGTTTACTCAGATAAGTCTATTCATGTATTGTGTTTCCTTGCTGGCTTGATTCTAGGTGACCCTGACTCCGTCCGTATTAAGTGCAGGGAGCCGGTGGTCGTGTCCCCTCACTATTATAGAGTTTTCAGGTGTCGCACAGTCTTAGGTACGTGGGCATGCAATCGTCTACCATTGAGACCCTTGCATGGGCATAGCAGTCAGGGAGAGCTCTTAGGGTTTTATAGGGCTCACCTATATGCTCCTTAGTTTGGGATCAAGCCAGTCGGATGTTTATTCATAAGTTCCAGCTATCTGCAACATCATCCGTGACATTATAAACCGCCACAACCATCTTAAGCATGGATCCGGTTTCAGCCTTGATTGACCGCATGCAATTTCTTTCGCTGGAGGTAGCAGATTTCCGTAAAACTGTGTCTCAGTTTCAGGTGACCGGTTCTGCTGGTGTTCATGAAGTTTGTTCCGAGAGTAAGATCTCGCTTCCGGATACGTTCTCCGGGGGTAGTGAGAATTTTGTTCGCTTTAGAGAGGCTTGCAAACTCCATTTTCGCCTACTTCCCCATTCCTCTGGTGATGAGGAGCAGAGGGTGGGGATAATCATTTCACTGCTCAGGGATAACGCTCAGTCTTGGGCCTTTTTCGCTGCCGGTGGGGGCACGGCCCCTCCGATCGGTGGATGCATTTTTTGTAGCCCTGGGGCAGATATATGATGACCCGGATCGTATTGCTCTGGCTGAATCTAAACTGCGCCTTTTATGCCAGGGTAAACAGTCCGCAGAGATATATTGTTCCTAATTTCGGAGATGGGCAGCTGATACTGGTTGGAATGATGCTGCACTCTGAAGTCAATTTTGCCATGGTCTTTCGGAAAGATTGAAAGATGCATTTGCTTTTCATGAGAGACCAGCCTCGTTAGAATCTGCCATGTCTCTAGCTGTTCGTATTGACAGGCGTCTTAGAGAGAGAAAGGAGACTACTCCTTCCTGTCATATTCAGCCCAAGGACAGTGGTGTTGTCTCATCAGTGCGCAGGGGTCTCAGTCTCTCTCAATTCCCTCTGAGGAGGAGGCCATGCAGCTGGGTTTGCTTGCCTCTGATAGTCGAGGATTCAGCTCTCAGAGGAGGGTTTGTTTCTGTTGTGGGGGTATAAATCATTTGGCTAATGTTTGCCCCTCTAGGAGATTCATGGAGTTTTCTGAGGGTAATAAAAAAAAAAAAACTCTAAAAACTTTCCATTTGCTACTATTGGCAAGGTTGATGCGGAAATTGAAGGTTTGCCGTTTGCTTGTAGTTCCCATTTTCTCCTACCTGCCAGGGTGGCGCTAGACAGCAAGAACATTGTTTCCGAGATTTTTGTAGATAGTGGAGCAGCTGTCAATCTCATTTAAAATCAATTTGCAATAACGCATGGTTTCCAGGTATGCACTTTGGAAAAGGATATACCTGTTTTTGCTATCGATTCCGCTCCACTTTCTCAAAGATCGTTAAAGGGCATAGTTCACAATATCCGTTTGACTGTGGGTGACGCTCATGTTGAGGATATGTAATGTTTCGTCCTAAGCGGATTACCTACTCCTCTAGTGTTGGGGCTACCCTGGCTCACTAAACATAACCCCACCATTGATTGGCAAGCAAGGCAAATAAATGGTTGGAGTGAGTTTTGCAGAGAGAATTGCCTCACAGCGTCTCTTTCAGAGGTTTCTACCAAGACTGTACCATCTTTTCTCTCTGAATTTTCAGATGTGTTTTCCGAGAGTGGTGTCCAGGAGTTGCCCCCTCACCGGGAGTACGACGGCCCTATTAATCTCATCCCAGGCGCCAAGCTGCCAAAATCACGTTTATATAATCTCTCCCAACCTGAAAGAGTCGCTATGCATACTTATATCTCTGAGAGCCTGAGAAAGGGACACATCCGACCCTCGAAGTCACCTGTTGCCGCTGTTTTTTTTTTTGTTAAGACAAAAGATGGTTCTTTAAGACCTTGTCTGGATTTCAGGGAGCTGAACTGTATCACAATTCGTGACCCATATCCGCTTCCTCTGATCCTGGACCTGTTTAACCAGATTGTTGGGGCTAAAGTTTTTTCTAAGTTGGATTTAAGAGGGGCATACAACCTAGTCAGGGTCAGGGAAGGGGACGAATGGAAGACGGCCTTCAATACCCCTGAGGGTCATTTCGAGAATTTGGTTATGCCCTTTGGTTTGATGAATGCTCCGGCCGTCTTCCAACATTTTGTGAACAGCATTTTTTATAATTTAATGGGGAAATTTGTTCTGGTGTATCTAGATGACATTTAGATTTTTTCTCCTGATTTCAAGACTCATCGGGACCACCTACGTCAGGTCTTGCTGATTCTGCGGGAGAATGAATTGTACGCTAAACTGGAAAAATGTGTGTTTGCGGTTCCGGAGATTCAATTTCTTGGTTTTCTTCTCTCCGCTTCTGGTTTTCGCATGGACCCTGAGAAGGTCCGCGCTGTGCTTGATTGGGAGCTTCCTGAGAATCAGAAGGCGCTGATGCGGTTTTTGGGTTTTGCCAATTATTACAGAAAGTTCATTTTGAATTATTCCTCTGTTGTTAAGCCACTCATTGATATGACTAAAAAGGGGGTAGATGCGCTTAAAGCCTTTTCTAGTATCAAAGAGAGTTTTGCTTCCGCTCCCATTTTGGTACAACCTGATGTCTCTCGACCTTTCATTGTTGAGGTGGACGCTTCTGAGGTGGGTGTGGGTGCGGTCTTATCTCAGGGTCCCTCTCCTGCCAAATGGCGACCGTGTGCCTTTTTCTCAAGGAAACTCTACTCTGCAGAGAGAAATTATGAAGTGGGAGATAGGGAGTTGTTGGCCATCAAATTAGCTTTTGAGGAATGGCTCCATTGGTTAGAGGGAGCCAGACACCCTATTACCGTGTTTACCGACCATAAGAATCTGGCCTACTTGGAATCGGCCAAGCGTCTGAACCCGAGACAGGCCAGATGTTCTTTGTTCTTTTCTAGGTTTAATTTTGTTGTTACGTTCCGCCCTGGGGTTAAAAATGTGAAAGCGGATGCCCTGTCACGTTGTTTTCCGGGAGGGGGAACTTTGAAGACCCGGGTCCCATTTTGGCTGAAGGGGTGGTCGTCTCTGCTTTTTATCCTGATTTTGAGGCAGAGGTTCAGGCAGCCCAGGCAGAGGCTCATGATCTTTGTCCTCCTGGTAGGTTGTTTGTGCCTCTCGCTTTACGACACAAGGTTTTTAAGGAGCACCACGATAGTGTCCTTGCTGGGCACCCGGGGGGTAGAGCCACAGTGGATCTCATTGCTCTGAGATTCTGATGGACGGCTCTTCGTAAGATGGTTGAGGGTTTCGTGGCAGCCTGCCAGACCTGTGCTCGTGCCAAGGTCCCTCATTCACGGCCATCGGGTTCTCTCCTCCCGTTACCCATTCCTTCCCGTCCTTGGACGCATCTGTCCATGGACTTGATTACGGACCTGCCTCGTTCCTCGGGGAAGACTGTGATTCTGGTGGTAGTGGACCATTTTAGCAAAATGGCGCATTTCATTCCCTTTCCTGGGTTACCCAATGCTATTACGTTGGCGCAAGCGTTTGTTGATCACATTGTTAAATTGCATGGCATTCCTTCAGACATCATTTCTGATAGGGGCACGCAATTTGTTTCCAGATTCTGGAAGGCCTTCTGTTCTCGCTTGGGGATTCGGTTGTCGTTCTCTTCTGCTTTTCACCCGCAGTCGAATGGTCAGACCGAACGCGTCAATCAGAATTTGGAGACATATCTGCGCTGTTTTGTGGTGGAGAATCAGGAGGATTGGTATTCTTTTTTTGTCCCTTGCTGAGTTTGCTTTAAATAACCGTCGCCAGGAGTCTTCTGATAAGTCACAATTTTTTGGTGCATATGGGTTTCATCCCCAGTTTGGGACATTCTCTGGAGAGGGGTCTTCTGATTTACCTGATAAGGAGAGATTTTCCTCGTCTTTGTCATTTATTTGGCAAAAGATTCAGGGTAATCTGAAGAGGATGAGTGAGAGATATAAGCGTGTGGCGGATAAGAGACGTGTGCCTGGTCCGGACCTGAATGTGGGTGATCTGGTGTGGTTGTCTACAAAGAATATCAAACTGAGGGTTCCCTCCTGGAAGTTGGGTCCTAAGTTTATTGGGCCTTACAAGATCTTGTCCGTCATCAATCCCGTTGCCTTCCATCTTGATCTTCCTCAGACTTGGAAGATCCATAATGTTTTTCACAGGTCGCTATTAAAACCTTATGTCCAACCCACTGTACCCTCCTCTTTGCCTCCTCCTCCGATTGTTGTTGATGGTAATCTTGAATTTCAGGTCTCTAGGATTGTGGATTCTCGCATTATCCGCGGTTCTCTCCAGTACCTCATTCATTGGGAGGGTTATGGTCCTGAGGAGAGGATGTGGGTCCCAGTGGCGGACATTAAGGCCACTCGTCTCATCAGGGCTTTCCATAGGTCTCATCCTCAGAAGGTGGGCTCTGAGTGTCTACTTGTAGAGGGAGGGGTACTGTCACCGCCAGTTCTGTGAGAAGGTCTGGCAGATGTCCTTTTCTACCTCTTGCATGATGTTATTTGTTTTGGTTTCACTTTGTCATCTCCTTTCCTTCTCCCAGGTGTCACCTATTTAGACTAATCGTCTCCCTTTATATTCCCTCCCATACTGCCTCACTTTGTGGTTTATACAACTTCCTGGATGAAGTGTTCACTGCTGGAGGCTGCTGCTGCTGTTTACTCAGATAAGTCTTTTCATGTATTGTGTTTCCTTGCTGGTTTGATTCTAGGTGACCCTGACTCCGTCCGTATTAAGTGCAGGGAGCCGGTGGTCATGTCCCCTCACTATTATAGGGTTTTCAGGTGTCGCACAGTCTTAGGTAAGTGGGCATGCAATCGTCTACCATTGAGACTCTTGCATGGGCATAGCAGTCAGGGAGAGATCTTAGGGTTTTATAGGGCTCACCTATATGCTCCTTAGTTTGGGATCAAGCCAGTCGGACGTTTATTCATAAGTTCCAGCTATCTGCAACATCATCAGTGACACTCTCTTGGAGAGAATTGATCGTGTTATCTCTACAAGACTACTTCGAAGGGTAACTTAGGGTAGTCTGGAATGATAATATAAAGATTCTACATAAATTACCCAATTAACGCATATGCGTTTTTGATGCGGTCCTAATGCGTTTATTTGACAAACGATCTTTCCTATAAATATATTTTCTGTTTTGGCAAACTACTCCCCTTTATAAGATATTCAAGATGGAATAAGACTGCTAAAACTGTTAACATTTCTGGAGACTGCTTAGAAGATCAGTTGGAAACTTTGAGGATCTTCCAAAGGAGTCTTTTGGAAAAACCATCTCAAAGATCTTCTCAATAGAACCTTTCGAGGAAATCTTTCGAAGGAGTTCTTCAGAGAGATTTTTCGAGGGGATTCTCGAAGGAATTTTTCGGGAAAAACTTTGAGAGGTCTCGAAAGAAAACTTCGAGAAGTCTCGACGGAAATTTGGAAAAATCTCCCTAGGACTCTCTCTTGGAGAGAATTGATTGTGTTATCTCTCCAAGACTACTTCAAAGGGCAACTTAGGGTAGTCTGGAATGATAATATAAAGATTCTACAAAAGTTTAGTTACCTAAATAACGCATATGCGTTTTTGATGTGGTTCTGATGCGTTTTTACGCGACTTTGCGATATTTCTGATTCCAATTCCAATCCTAAATGATATGGAAATTCTCTGTCTAACACTCCATAAATTTTTACTATAATGTGTTGGTGATGAGTAAAATGTTTTGAAATGTTTTGAGATATATCCCCTTTGGGGAAAACATTGAATGAAACCTTCCTATACATCATTTTCCTATATATAATTTTCTTATATAATTTTCCTTGAAACATTAGATTATATTGGAATAACCAATCTTCACTATATTATACACTAGGAAACAATATGAATGTTTCCTCTTAAATATGATATGTCTATAACGATGGAATATAGGTGGGATATGAACCGCATAGATATTGCATGTACACTTTTTGATGCACTATACACCTTCGTTGTAACATTTTGAACGTTATTTTAATTCAACACTTGTGTTTTTAGATGAGACAAGAAGATCGATACTTTGGAACAGGTGAAACCACTCCTCCTAGTTAAATTTTGACCAATGACTGATTCAACTCCACCTCCTTAACATCGTATAAAATATGGACTGCTATATACAGAGATTCATAACAGCCACTGAAGAAGAGGTTTGCAACCTTGAAACGCGTATGGCAAAACAACAAAAGAAATGATAAATGTGAAACAGCGCGCTGTAACTTTGAAATAGGTGACGTATCAAAAATCACGTGGGACGCCACGTGAGACGCCCCCAGACACGTGACCAATATTCGGAAGTTCTGACTCAGTTCTGATTTTAGCGCCAATAGAGCGTTGATCATCGCTGCTTGTACAGCAAAAAGAAACCTTCGCCGACTAGGTGTGCGGTCTGTCCAGCCGAATAACCATCGGGAGGTGGTGAAGATACGGTAAAAATGTACTACTTTTCTTCTCAAATTATACATGCTTGTTCACCTCTTGCCTATATGATTGCCTACTACACTAGAGCCTCACGTATAAGAATCTCGTATGGTAATTCTATCAAGCTAACAGTGGTCTTATATTTTACTAACAAGTGTACAAGTGATTTTATACACCACCCTTAAGAATACAATATGGAGGACTTTATACATCTATGTGGTTTCTGACGATTTTTTTCATTGATTTTTTTTTTCACCATCTCATCGATTGCTTTACAATCTCATCGATTTTTTTTTATCATCTATTCAATTTTTTTACTATTTATTCGATCTCCTGTCTGATACATTAAGCATTTGATATTTTTGCTCGATATAGCAGTCATCTGATTCTTTGTGATCCTATATGGAAAGTTTTGTTTTTAAGGTTACACATGGTATGTTTTAATGTGAAGGTTTTATGTTTATTAAATTTATCAATTTGATGCAACTCTCTATGCTTTGAGTGCCCGTTATACATACTTATAAACAAAACACATACCTTTTTCCCTGATGATGCGCTCCCACACTCACATCCCGCTGCTGGCTGTGCTAGAGGCCGATTCCTGGGCTTTCAGTGGTCATTCCACAGCCAGCAGCGCAATGTGTGGCCAGCAGGAAGAGCGCCCGAGCTCAGAAGAACAGTGAAGCAGGGAGCAGAGAGGTCACCCTGCTTCACTCTGAAAACGAACAGCCTGGCAGTGACAAGAACTGCCCGGTGAGTGCGCCCCCCCCCCCTCCTTCCTTGCCTCTGCGCTCCCCCTGCCTCCTGCGCCCCCTCATGTTTGAAGAGCGCTTTGACGGGGCATTCTCACTGTACTTCATTCCGGGCCCCATCAGAGCACTCCCATTACATGGGAGTGCAGCGGGCCCCTCTGTGACCGCGATCGTTACACCCCTGCCTTTAACTATGGAGGCCAGAACGGTTGGGGTGTTATAGCTGAACCCAGACAAATTGCAAACAAACATGTGTATGTGTGTGTATATATATATATATATATATATATATATATATATATATTCTGTATAGGGAGATTGATCACGCCCTAAACTCCAGAATTCTGGCTTCAAAAAAATCATAAAATAGGGCTTTTGCTACTTTTTGGGGTCACTTACAGAAAAAGAAAGTTACGACTTTTTGCTTTTCTCGTTTTGAAAAAAGGGTGGGAAAGAAGGTTTTGAGTAGCTATGTTGAGTTTTACTTCAGATTTATCACCAGGACTTGAATTAGTATACCAGTTTTTCATGTCAGCATTTTCCGTCCCTTGTTCTCAGCATCTATGCATCCTGGCAGGATGTTTACCTCCTTCTGGCTCCTCCAACAACACCATGCCGCAACAACAGCCCTCTTTTTTAGAGAAGAGTCAGATCCCGTACCAGCTTCGGGACCGCGGCAGGACAGACAAGGGGCAATAATTGACCTCCAGATTGTTAATCTGTTCTCAAGAAGTCTCAGTTCGGAGGAGGTGGGAGTCCTTAAGAGGGGACTGTCGTTCGTGCCCACTACGAGCTTCAGTCTCTTTACCTGGACTAAGGACCTCCACCTCTTCTGCAGGAGACTAAAATGGCACACATTTTTTAAGGTGTCTAACAGGGAGATCTGTGACAGTTTGGGATTAGACGAGGGTGACTTTGGCGACTTACAAACCCTCACTAAATTGAGTGAGGATCATAACCGCGTTCCTGGCAGGGGTCCTTTTACCACACTTAGGTCCAAAAGCAAAAAAATGCCACCCCCTGGGAATTACGAACACGTGGATACTTTTCTCCAGATGGTCACCACTGATCTCCATCGGATGGGTAAAGTTGACCCCAAATCCTTTAATCTTTCTTCTGTGGAGATGCAGGCACTGAGGTCACTGGAGAAGGACAACTCTATTGTCATCAAGCCGTCCGATAAGGGCGGCAATCTAGTAGTCCTAGATTATGATCTCTACATGCGTATGTGCCTGGATCTCCTTAAGGATAAGGATGGTTACAGAATTCTATCTGCTAATCCGACCCCGTCCTTCCTGGAGGACTTGAGACAGTTGTTGTTGACTGGTCTCAATAAAAAGGTAATCAGTCCTACAGAATTTGACTTTCTTCTTCCCGCCAAACCCTTGACAGCGACATTCTACGGGTTACCAAAAATACATAAGGGTACGACACCACTGAGGGGCTGCCCAATAGTGTCGGGTGTGAATTCCCTGACACAAAACAGTGGTATCTACTTGGACCAGGTGTTGAGGCAGTTCGTTGTGTCCCTCCCGGCCTATACGAGGGACACAATGGACTTCCTCAACAAGATCGAGACCTTGAATCTTGACCCAGACTGCCTGTTGGCAAGTATCGATGTGGAATCGCTTTATAGTTCGATTCCACATCACTTTGGACTTGTAGCTGTCGAGTATTTCCTCCGCTCAAGGGGCATACATTGTGGTCCACATAACGAGTTTATTTTGAAACTTTTGGAATTTACATTGACCCATAATTTATTTCTGTTTAATGCACGCTTCTACCACCAGCTCAGGGGGACGGCAATGGGCAGCCCTTGTGCCCCCACCTATGCCAACCTCCTCCTTGGCTGGTGGGAGGACACCCACGTTTTTCCTGATCATGTAGTCTGGTGGGCCAATAACATCCAATTCTGGACACGCTACATTGACGACTAGTGTGGAAAGGAGATAAATGAAATAGGCCTCCGGTTCACTTTTGAACTGGATCTTGAGAGTATCACCTTTTTGGATGTTCGAGTTACTAAGATTGGGGATAAATTATCCACGAACATCCATAGGAAGGCCACGGCCACAAACTCTTTGCTTCACTGGAGTAGTATAAATCACAGAAAAAATGCACCAAACGGATATGCCACTGACTATACTGGCTAGTCATAAATGCAGATATTAAAAGCTGAGACTTTCGCCAATATATTCCTGTCAGGAAAATATCGGAGCCCATCATTGCACCACGTCACAGTCACTCAGCATGGCAAAGGGTCCTACCACTACGCTACCTATGGTGTGAACAGGGTCTGAAGGTGATGTAATCCAGCTCGCAGCCAGGCTTCCACACAAACGCCTAGCAGGACAACTAGTGCAATGTGAACAAAGCCAAGACTGCAAGCCACGCCCATATCAGACCCTGTGATGGAGGTCACCAGGTGCAAAAGAGTGTTTGAATGCCAGGTAACTGCACATACACTACATATAAAACAAGACAAAAACACAGAAATATAGTGGCAATACTGGAGGAGCGGCTCAACCCCTAACACTGTAGCGTGTTTTACATTGGGGGAGCAGCCCCACCGCATGTGGACCGCAGCAAACGACTATCCCCAGCAAAAAATGCATACGGTGGAGGATGTCGGCGCGGTCCACATGCACCACAAGGGCATCCTACACAAAACGGAGCATTGTGCGGATGTAAATACAATCATATAAATCACAGAAAAAATGCACCAAACGGATATGCCACTGACTATACTGGCTAGTCATAAATGCATAAACGCTACAGTGTTAGGGGTTGAGCCGCTCCTCCAGTATTGCCACTATATTTCTGTGTTTTTGTTCACTGGAGTAGCCATCATCCAGCCCCCCTCAAACGGGGCATCCCTAGAGGCCAATACCTCCAGGTTAGGAGGAATTGCTCCAATGGCGCGGCTTTCTTCAGTGAGGCAAGAGGTTTGCAGGAGAGATTTAGGGCCAGGGGATACCCGCAGACGGTATTGAGAGAGGCTTTCAAGCAAGCATTGGAAAGTGATTGGGCTGACCTGTTAGTCCCTAAACAGAGAACCGCAGATAGCGCTCAACCACTGCGGATGGTCTCCGATTTCGATGTTGCTAACCGTGAGGTTATGGAAGTGCTCAGGAAGTATTGGCCTATCCTACGTATGGACTCTGATTTGTCTGACATTGTCGCTGAGCATCCTGCTGTCTCCTATAGGCGCGGTAGGAGTCTTAAAGACCGTTTAGTGAGTAGCCACTTTACACCACCCGGGAGGGGGGGTACGTGGCTTGATCGTAAGCCTATCAGTGTTTTTAAATGTGGGGCATGTAAGGCGTGCGAGTACATGTCTACCGCCAAGATCATAACGTGCTCAGTGACAGGTCAGACTTATCAAATCAGAGACTTCATTAACTGTAAAACTAAAGTCGTTATATATCTGTGTCAATGTTCGTGTCCAATGGACTATGTTGGCAAAATGGTAAGAGAGGAGAGAAGGAGGGTGCTTGAGCATATCAATGATGTAATAAAAAAAAAACGTGACATCGGTAGCCATCCATGAGAATGATCTTCATGGCGGTGATACGAGATGCCTTAAATTCTCAGTTTTGGAACTGGTACCACCCTCTCCCCATGGGGGCGACTGGGATAGGAGGATCCTGCAGAAGGAGAGTGAGTGGATCCATAGGTTCCGGTCCCTGTCTGTATTCCCTGTCTACCTTACCTTACCTTACCGGACGCACATTCATTGTCACTATGGTACTTTACATCTGGGGCGTTGTGGCTACTTATTATGTCAGGCCCTGGTACATCGGGGCTACTTTAGGCTATCCCTATGGGCGCAGGACAAACTTTGATATGTGTTGAATATCTTACACATTTTTTGTTAATAATATCGCCTTTTCATCCGTCGTCACTTACTGTGCCTTTAATACATGTTCCATATCTTACACGGAGCGCTCTGGCCACTGGGCCGGAAGTATCTTGCGGTCCAACTACCGGAAGGGGCGTTCTGCGTTCCACGGGCCGGTACCTACAGTTAACCTACGTCATAGCGTGCGTTCCAACTACCGGAAGTCGCTGTCTCCGGGTGCGTTCCAAGGAGGAACGTTCGCAACCTGATGATGATTGTTCACCGCTGGGTATTTTGAATTTAACCGGAGGTGAGATCACTAATTAGGCGACACAGGATAATGATGGAGGGATATTTAAACGGGGGCATAGGACTAGCACATTATCGGACCTGAGGAGGAGCCGATATGGACGACCATACACCTTGACTGCTTATTCCTAAATAAGTGATCTGGGAATCACTGACCTTAATACCCTCACACAAATTGGGTGGTTTTAACGGCATCAGAACACATTTATCTCGATTTATTTTGAAACCTGACACTGACCCAAAAGAATCTAGGAGGCGTACAACTTTTTCCATGTCCTTTTTCCTGGGTCGGCCATGAACAATAGAACATCATCTGCAAAAAGTGACGTATAAATTTCCCTCTGACCTACTTTAATTCCTCTAAAAACGTCACCCCCTTCCAACATTCGAGCCAGCGGTTCCAATGTGAGGTTGAACAATAACGGGGAAAGCGGGCAACCCTGACGTGTTCCCCTGCACAGTGGGAAGGAAGAAGATAAAAATCCTGGAATTGCTATCCTCGCCTTGGGAGATGTATAAAGTGCTGTAATAAAAGTTCGTACTGGGCCACTGAATCCCATCCTACCCAATATCTCATCTAGCCAATCCCACCTGACGTTATCATTGACTGCTTATTGTGAGTAGGAACTGAGTTCCCCTGCTGTATTTTGGTTTAGGAAGTCTGGTTTTATTGAATGTGCCTCTCTTTGAAATCCAGGTGATCTAATGTGGCTTTTGGCCATCTATCAATCAACTGGCTATCGTCTATTTAACAGTGTTTATGAGGTATCTTTGTGATCTGGGGATTTCTAGGTGGTGGTCACGACTGAGCATGTGTATCATTGTTACTAGCGCATGTGTCTCTCCCCCACAGATATAGGTCTGGATTGTATGACTGTATTCGGTATCTGAATTGTTGGGTATATTGATTGTGCCCTGTGTTGCAACCCAAGACATCTAATGTGGCCACTGTAACTTTTTACTTGACCGGATACCGGGCATTTTGCTGACATTGTGAGTTATCTGTGTGAATAGGGTGATCATTGGTGGTGGCCACTATTGAGCACATACATCACTGTTACTATTGTAAATGTATCTTTCCCCCACAGAGGTTTCTCCTGAATGTATGACTGCTTGGAAGCTACCATCTTCCTCCGTTTTGGTCGCCGAACTGGACTGTCTCCTTCCTCCTCTTAGTATTACATGTTGGTCCTTTCTCTAATGATGGATACATAAGTGACACCGATGCATAATTATCGGTGATCTACACCCGGTTCACGGATTTTGCATTATAATATGGGTCTCCGTTATCCATGATATCAAACAACCATCTATCTCTACCTACCCCCTGATGATCCCACACCAGGGGGGAAACGCGTTGGGGTTATTTACTGTATCTACTGTATTATCTGTTTAGGGTGTGTTTTAATTTTGAATGTACTTTGTACCTTTGATCAGTGCTGGCATCAATAGGGCTGCATACAAAGTCCATCTGTATGTGTGTAATGTAATGTGTTTATCCTGTAGTCTACCACTAGGCGATTGCCCTATCTTCTATCACTACCCTAGGGTTGAAGTTGGAGTTTTTTAGCCCAGGTTCGAGGAAAGGGAGTCCCCACCATTAGGGGCTGTCCCTGGGCTGAGTTTGAGATTAGGGTGTAAGTATAGGGATAGCTTTCCCATTAATCAGTGGTTAGCCTAGCCATCGGTAGTTCTACTACAGTAGATGTGTTGTGTACGTCATTTTTGTAGGATTATTATTAAAGTATACTTTTTGTAAGGGTTACTATGACTGCTGGAATTTGTGTTTTTCTCTACTTTTTGACCCAATATATGTTTCTATCTCCACTTGCTGGAATCAGGATGTTTACATGCAGAACTTCCTGCTGGATTTTCTAGCCAATCCCAGTATGGTTTGATCTGTAATGCTTCTTAGGGTTTGCTCCACCTCCCGCACTGTTCTCTGCACTAGTCATACCCCCTAAACCCCTTCCATGTTAGCAAGGTGGATCAAGCCCTGTAAAACATTACAGATCAAAGCATGCTGGGTTTGTTTAAAAACCCAACAGGATACTGATGAAAACAGGAAGTTCTGCATGTAAACATACTTTCCAGGTGAAATGATGCTGAGAGCAGGAAAGGAAAGCACAGACATGAAAAAAACAAGTACTTGGGACATAAATATGTTCAGCGAGCTGTATGGAGGGGTGCGCAGGATAGAGAGGATGGGAGTGGTGGTTGTAGCCCTTAGATGGGTTGTAGTATTCACAGTTCATGGTGACAGTCCTCGCTTTGGCAATCCCTGGGCTGTGCTGTGTATGGAGTGTGTTCCCTTCCTTCCTTTGGGGCACTTTCTGTTATTGTGGCTCCTGCCTTGTGGTAGTTGGGATACCCTTGATGGTGTATGTTTAGCTGGGTGCAAGGCAGGAGTTCAGATGCAGGAGCCAGCGAATGGTGGAGACAATAGCCAGGCCCATTGATTGCAATACATAAAGTCTTTCTTTACTGAGTTGATAATAGGAGGAGGAGTAAATATAGCAGCAGAAGGCACAGTTCCAAGGTATATGAAACTGTAATCCTCTCTCAGTAGCAGTGTAGAAGCAATAATGATGGTAGGTGTATTACTTCCTTGCTCTTTCTCTGTAAAAAAAAAAATACTTTTTACAGTTTTTCAGTATAACTTAGGCTACTTTCACACCTGCGTTTGGTGCGGATCCGTCTGGTATCTGCACAGACGGATCCGCACCTATCATGCAAACGCTTGGATCCGTTCAGAACGGATCCGTTTGCATTACCATGAACAAAAAAAAAAAAAAAAAAAAAAAAAGTTTTTTTTTTTTTTTCTGATAATGCAAACGGATCCGTTTTGACTTTACATTGAAAGTCAATAGGGGACGGATCCGTTTGAAAGTTGAGCCATACTGTGTCAACTTCAAACGGATCCGTCCCCATTGACTTGCATTGTAAGTCTGGACGGATCCGTTTGCCTCCGCACGGCCAGGCGGACAGCCGAACGCTGCAAGCTGCGTTCAGGTGTCCGCCTGCTGAGCGGAGCGGAGGACAAACGGAGCCATACTGATGCATTCTGAGCGGATCCGCCTCCACTCAGAATGCATTAGGGCTGGACGGATCAGTTCGGGGCCACTTGTGAGAGCCTTCAAACGGAACTCACAAGCGGAGCCCCGAACGCTAGTGTGAAAGTAGCCTTAAGGTATGCAATTAGGTTCTTTTTAACTTCTTCTCCAGTTCCGGGACTGAGGGGTGCAGTACTTAAATAAGAGTGGCCAATCCATCTCAAAGTATGGGGCATGCTTTCTTTCTCCACAACAGCAAAGTCCTTCTGCCTTAGGCTACTTTCACACTAGCGTTCGGGGCTCCGCTTGTGAGTTCCGTTTGAAGGGGCTCACAAGCGGCCCCGAACGGATCCGTCCAGCCCTAATGCATTCTGAATGGATGCGGATCCGCTCAGAATGCATCAGTCTGGCTCCGTTTGTCCTCCGCTCCGCTCAGCAGGCGGACACCTGTACGCAGCTTGCAGCGTTCGGGTGTCCGCCTGGCCGTGCGGAGGCAAACGGATCCGTCCAGACTTACAATGTAAGGCTACTTTCACACCTGCGTTTAGGTCGGATCCGTCTGGTATGTGCCCAGACGGATCCGCACCTATAATGCAAACGTTTAGATCCGTTCAGAACGGATCCGTTTGCATTACCATGAACAAAAAAAAAAAAAAAAAAATAATAATAATTTTTTTTTTTTTTTTTGTTCATGATAATGCAAACGGATCCGTTTTGACTTTACATTGAAAGTCAATGGGAGACGGATCCGTTTGAAAATTGAGCCATACTGTGTCATCGTCAAACGGATCCGTCCCCATTGACTAAGGCTACTTTCACACTAGCGTTCGGAGCGGATCCGTCTGATGTTTCATCAGACGGATCCGCTCCGATAATGCAGACGTTCGCATCCGTTCAGAACGGATCCGTCTGCATTAAAACTTAGAAAATTTTCTAAGTGTGAAAGTAGCCTGAGCGGATCCGTTCAGACATTACATTGAAAGTCAATGGGGAACGGATCCGCTTGAAGATTGAGCCACATTGTGTCATCTTCAAGCGGATCCGTCCCCATTGACTTACATTGTAAGTGTGGACGGATCCGCTCGCCTCCGCACGGCCAGGCGGACACCCGAACGCTGCAAGCAGCGTTCAGCTGTCCGCCTGGCCGTGCGGAGGCGAGCGGAGCGGAGGCTGAACGCCGCCAGACTGATGCAGTCTGAGCAGATCCGCATCCATTCAGACTGCATCAGGGCTGGACGGAAGCGTTCTGCTCCGCTCGTGAGCCCCTTCAAACGGAGCTCACGAGCGGACAGCAGAACGCTAGTGTGAAAGTAGCCTTACATTGTAAGTCTGGACGGATCCGTTTGCCTCCGCACGGCCAGGCGGACACCTGAACGCTGCAAGCTGCGTTCAGGGGTCCGCCTGCTGAGCGGAACGGAGGACAAACTGCGGTGCCAGACTGATGCATTCTGAGCGGATCCGCATCCATTCAGAATGCATTAGGGCTGGACGGATCCGTTTGGGGCCGCTTGTGAGCCCCTTCAAACGGAACTCACAAGCGGAGCCCCGAACGCTAGTGTGAAAGTAGCCTAAGTCAATGGGGACGGATCCGTTTGAAGTTGACACAATATGGCTCAATTTTCAAACGGATCCGTCTCCCATTGACTTTCAATGTAAAGTCAAAACGGATCCGTTTGCATTATCATGAACAAAAAAAAAAAAAAAATTTTTTTTTTTTTGTTTTTTTTGTTCATGGTAATGCAAACGGATCCGTTCTGAACGGATCTAAGCGTTTGCATTATAGGTGCGGATCCGTCTGGGCACATACCAGACGGATCCGACCTAAACGCAGGTGTGAAAGTAGCCTTAAATGAGCATAATACCTTCCTGTCTAAGTCCAATGCGCCGCCTTATGGGTTCTAGACCTTCTGTCTGGTCTATTTTCTTTGGTGGTACTTTAGTAGCTGAACTGCTTCATTTGCTGCTGTCATCTCAGATACAAAGTTTCTCTGAGATTGGGCCTAGTCATGTAGGAGCTCTCAGCACATACATCTCTCCTGTAGCTTCTCCTCAGACTAGACCAGTGGTGGCGAACCTATGGCACGGGTGCCAGAGACGGCACTCAGAGCCCTCTCTGTGGGCATCTGCACCCTGGAAAAAGTCTATGTCTTAGACTTTCCCCGCCATTCATCAGCACAGGGCGCACTATGAATGGCACAGGCAGCACATTGAATGTAGGCAGGCTATTATAGCTAAGTGATAAAGTACATGGAAGATATAATATATTGGACTGTAGTATTCAGGATAAATTGCCGTGCTGGCACTTTGCGATAAGTGGGTTTTGGGTTGCAGTTTGGGCACTCAATCTCTAAAAGGTTCGCCATCACTGGACTAGACTATATTAACTCATTCCCGAACTCCACTGTACATGTATGCCATCAATATTTGATTGATGGGTCCTGATTGTTGGCTACTGCCTAGCACTGGGCCACTGCTGGTATTGCTAGACAGCCTTATTCAAATATATCCACTAAACAGCCTTAATTAGGACAATTGGGAGCAACAAAATACCCTTTGTTAATGCAATACATAACCTTAGCCCTTCTGACTCTCCTTTTGGCTTAGGGACTAAAGTGTGTGCCAATTCCAGTCTGGGAAGCCGTAAAGAGTGCTCACGTGAGTTTCCTTGGTAAAAGGCAGTTCATGTGGCTTCATATCATCCCGACTAAAGGCACATTTACATGCTCCAACAGGGCAGGCAATTATCGGGCAGAGACCATTCCTTCCTGATAATTGCATGCTCGTCAGTGGAGGACTGAGATTAATTTACATTGCTATTACAATAGCTCTTCCTCATACAGATTCATTATTTCTCGGCAGTAGATTCCTGTTTACACAGCACAATCTGCTGTCCACAAACAATGAATCTCGTGTCCACGTGAACAACCATTTTACCTAATAAATGAACGTGATCCGTGGCACCTTTACACAGGCCCGATTATTGGGAACGAACAATCGTACAAACGTTTGTTCCATATAATCTGTATATACAAACTAAGAAGACAGGTTGGCATTAGCAGGAGCTGCTCAAACCCACATGCAGTTGTGCATATATATAGGGGAGCAAATCCTGCACTTGTGGCCCGTTGCTAATGGCAATCCCCAGCAAAATGCATACAATGGAGGATGCCCGCGGCGAACCACAAGTACCACAATAGACATCCTACACAAGGTAACAAGTGTGGATGTGATAATTAATATAACAATATAACAAAACAATAACAAACATAGGTGCACTCTGCAGTCTCACTAATTCTCAAACAGATTTTAAAATTGAGAGATTAGTCAACATGTCCTACGGTGTAGAACATGTCTAAGCCCGGACACCACGACAAGGTTTCTCAAGTAGCCCGGGACCCTACACTCTCCTACCTGAGCCATATGGGCGATACCAGGAGCCAGTGGGCAAATTACAGGAGCATAAGGCCGACTCGCAAACAACTCACCAGTTACCTCCAGCATGTGGCCATGCTTGCAATGGGAGGAGGGAGGAGTCTGTGAGTCCCACTCAAGACTTGCTGATATAGCCCAGGCTTCACAGGTGCACCTAAATGTGACCTGTAGATGGAAAACAGGCACATTTAAATAGGAGTTTATACACCTCCAGGAATCTATATATACAAACTAAGAAGACAGGTTGGCATTAGCAGGAGCTGCTCAAACCCACATGCAGTTGTGCATATATATAGGGGAGCAAATCCTGCACTTGTGGCCCGTTGCTAATGGCAATCCCCAGCAAAATGCATACAATGGAGGATGCCCGCGGCGAACCACAAGTACCACAATAGACATCCTACACAAGGTAACAAGTGTGGATGTGATAATTAATATAACAATATAACAAAACAATAACAAACATAGGTGCACTCTGCAGTCTCACTAATTCTCAAACAGATTTTAAAATTGAGAGATTAGTCAACATGTCCTACGGTGTAGAACATGTCTAAGCCCGGACACCACGACAAGGTTTCTCAAGTAGCCCGGGACCCTACACTCTCCTACCTGAGCCATATAAACTCCTATTTAAATGTGCCTGTTTTCCATCTACAGGTCACATTTAGGTGCACCTGTGAAGCCTGGGCTATATCAGCAAGTCTTGAGTGGGACTCACAGACTCCTCCCTCCTCCCATTGCAAGCATGGCCACATGCTGGAGGTAACTGGTGAGTTGTTTGCGAGTCGGCCTTATGCTCCTGTAATTTGCCCACTGGCTCCTGGTATCGCCCATATGGCTCAGGTAGGAGAGTGTAGGGTCCCGGGCTACTTGAGAAACCTTGTCGTGGTGTCCGGGCTTAGACATGTTCTACACCGTAGGACATGTTGACTAATCTCTCAATTTTAAAATCTGTTTGAGAATTAGTGAGACTGCAGAGTGCACCTATGTTTGTTATTGTTTTGTTATATTGTTATATTAATTATCACATCCACACTTGTTACCTTGTGTAGGATGTCTATTGTGGTACTTGTGGTTCGCCGCGGGCATCCTCCATTGTATGCATTTTGCTGGGGATTGCCATTAGCAACGGGCCACAAGTGCAGGATTTGCTCCCCTATATATATGCACAACTGCATGTGGGTTTGAGCAGCTCCTGCTAATGCCAACCTGTCTTCTTAGTTTGTATATATAGATTCCTGGAGGTGTATAAACTCCTATTTAAATGTGCCTGTTTTCCATCTACAGGTCACATTTAGGTGCACCTGTGAAGCCTGGGCTATATCAGCAAGTCTTGAGTGGGACTCACAGACTCCTCCCTCCTCCCATTGCAAGCATGGCCACATGCTGGAGGTAACTGGTGAGTTGTTTGCGAGTCGGCCTTATGCTCCTGTAATTTGCCCACTGGCTCCTGGTATCGCCCATATGGCTCAGGTAGGAGAGTGTAGGGTCCCGGGCTACTTGAGAAACCTTGTCGTGGTGTCCGGGCTTAGACATGTTCTACACCGTAGGACATGTTGACTAATCTCTCAATTTTAAAATCTGTTTGAGAATTAGTGAGACTGCAGAGTGCACCTATGTTTGTTATTGTTTCCATATAATCTGCCCTAAACTTCCCTTGTTTAAACCCACCATTATCTGATGGGGAAACTTTAGTGGATGTTTATGCACCCGCCGATTCTCCTTTAGCAATTGACTTCTATATGATGATCGTTGTCATTGGATTGTTGCCATTCTCCTATAAACCTATAGAATAAGAATTATGACTTCTTAGGTTACCCTTCCACTGACTGATCATCACTGGATTATTTTTTGTCAAAAAATGGCTCTGTTTACACTGAAATTAATTTCTTTTGAGATAACCTTTAGAGAAGAAGGACATGCTGGATAGAAGTCAAGCATTTTGGTAATACACACAGGGGAATGTGCTAATCAGTCGATCATCCTGTTGATATAATTAAATATGACCTTGCGGTCCGATACAAGAATGCAACCTAGAGATAAAGCTACTGTATATTCCCTGGGCTGCAGTTCAGACATTGTCTACTCTCTTCCTCCATATGAGTTTATTTTGGCTGAATATCAGCTGCGGATTAGAGGAAGATCAATGGGTTATTCCTTGTGTCTTCAATTACGTACATGCCACAGAAAATGTTAGCAGTGCATCCTACCTGTGCAGAGGAAAGCACTGACAATTTAGTTGTACCAAAAGTCATTTATAATATGAGAATTACAATTATCAACATATAAATAGTAAAAAAAAAATAGTTCTGTGCTTGGTAAGCAGTGCCTGAATATGTGTAGGTTGCAGGCAGCAAGCAAAACCTCTACCCTAACCACTCCCATGGTGCTGTCACCTCCTAGGGTACAGTTTGTTTGGTCTTGCACATTAATACTCGTCATCAACACTATTACTTCATTTCAAATGGAAATTTCCCAAAACATGGTGCACATCTGCTTTGTCATGTTTCATTAAAGAGCATCTGTCAGCATGATCAGCCCTATTAAACCAGGCATAATGTCTGTTAGGGTTGATCATGCAGAGTTAAACGATCCGTCTGTATTTGAAACTTTCAGTTTATTGCATATGTTAATAGCCTGTTTGGAGCATTGAAAGGGTAGAAGTAGCTCGCCCCCTCACCATGAGTATCGGGGCCAGGCATACTCCCTGCCTGGCAATGTATTTCTGCGCATGTGCCAGTAAATGTTGAACTGGTGCATGCGCATTTCGCATCTCATCAGGCTTTTTAGGATGCTGAGATCTCTTTAAAGTGTACCAGAGTTTTCAAAAAAAGTGTGCATTTTGGCTGTGCTTCTTTGTACAATCATAACCGTGAAGGAACAGGTCTTTTTTGGGCTTCTCTAATGTCTTTTTCAGCCTAATTATTCCCCTCTTCAGCTGCACAGCTAGATGCATTTCTCTCACAGGCAGGGGGCATCTCACGTCTGTGGAATCTAACAGTACTGTTCTGCTGTGACATCCTTTCCCTTACTTCCCACTATGTTTGTTTTCAGCTCTGCAGCTCAGAGAACAGATAAGAAGGGGAAGATCACACTTACAGAAAGGCAGGAGGCTCTAGTGATGTTCAGAAGCAGTGTAGAAGAAGTTCTTTTATCAGGCTCAGGATCTTAGATAGCTCTGACACGCCCCCACTTCCTCTCTGACATCTTCTGTATCTCATTTACTCTATGGAATAACAGCAAATATCTGGCAATTGCAAAACACTCCTTTAGAAGCAACCCAAAAACCTGAGATACAGTATATGTAGTGTGTGCAGTGCACTGGCCGCAGGGAAGGCATGGTGGAAGTAGTTGAAGACAATGGGAGTGGTGGCAGTGGCCATGAGGACGTTTGTAGTCTTCATGGTTGCTAATCTCTTTCCACCTAAAGCTCCCCATGCTGCACATGCAGTGGGTCTGGTGGCTGAGGTACCCTTGATGTTAGGTAAGTGGATGCAAGGCAGGAGGACAGACTTAGGTAGGATGATGGTGGAGTCAATGACCAGGCCTGTTGTAATAAATAAAGTCTCTTTCTTTACTGAGAAGATGATGGGAGTTGCAGTACATGTAGCAGCAAAAGGCACAGTTCTGATGTATATCACAGAGTAGGCTTTTCCCAATAGTTATCAACCAAAGAGAATCGGTACTATATAGTATCCATTAAAATAGTTTTTTATTAAATGACATAAAAGACATATACAGATACATAGATGTAGAGACCATACAGGGTGCCATAAAAGACAGTCCACATTAGCATCACTATTCAACAATGGATGATCGCTATACAGTTAGCTATCTTGCTGTAGGAAAGCTGTGTACAAACGTCCAGGTCAGCATAAAATATCAAAGCTGGCTCTGGCTGTGCTCACAGCTACCTAGACCTAAGGTGCATCTAGCATAAATGTAGACAGGGTATAAATGACATTCTTATGTTGAGGCCGACACCATATAACCTATAAGGTGCATCATATGATGCTACAATGTATATAGTCAGGCCGATCAAAGTCTCTTTTTCTTACCCTGTATCCAGTGCTGTATTAGTGTGGGCTGGCTCTGTTTGGTGTGCTCCTCGACGCACGTTTCGCTTTAATGCTTCATCAGGAGGGGCTAGTTTTCTAATGAATCATGAGGTCTTTTAATGTGGTTGTTGACCAATGACTCGGTCCGTTTCGTGTCATGTGACTCCACTGACGTTGATTTCCTTAGTGGCGCGTCATGTGATGGCTAGATTGAGGATTCTAATAGGACTTCCGCCCTTCCGTCTGCGTGATCCAGACGATGGCAGAATGCGTCTGACGTCACCAGGATCCCGCCTGACGGGACGGCGAAAGTCCTCCCATCTGCAATCCATGACGCGCACAGAAATCTAAGTCTGATCTTCTTACATGTATGGGAGGGTACGAATTTTACCTCATCTACCCCAATAGTTGTATGCAGGCAGTAACAATGATGGAAGTAGTCCTCCCGGAGTTTTTCTCTCGGTACAGTACATTTTGCAATCTTTGCATTTAACCACATGGTGTGCAATTCCGTTCTCATTAAAGGGTTTCTACCACCAGAAATACTGTTATGTAGCTGATTGATATAGCGATGCGCTAATGTCAGCACTACATAACAGTATGTTTCTAACATTTGTCCCTGCAGCCGTTTTTTCTAAAAAAAGCATTTTTATTATATGCTAATGAGCCTCTAGGTCCTATGTGGGCGTAAAATCAGCACCTAGAGGCTCCGTCTACTCACGCTTTATCCCACCCAGCTCCTCTTGATTGATGGCACGATCCACCGCATCGTTGATGAAATCATGCGCCTGCGCCGACTACGTCACAGTGAGGAAGCCGGCATCAGGAGAGCGGCCTTCACTCACTGCGCCTGCGCCGAAGACAGAAGTGAGTAGACGGAGTAGACGGAGCCTCTAGGTGCTGATTTTACGCCCACATAGCACCTAGAGGCTCATTAGCATATAATAAAAATGCTTTTTTTACAAAAACGGCTGCAGGTACTAATGTTAGAAACATACTGTTATGTAGTGCTGACATTAGCACATCGCTAATGTCAGTCAGCTACATAACAATATTTCTGGTGGTAGAAACCCTTTAAGGGCTCATGCACATGACCGTATGTATTTTGCGATCTGTTAAAAAAACGGATCCACAAAAAATACAGATGACGTCCTTATGCATGGCGTATTTTGCAGAACAGAACAGCTGGCCCCTAATAGAACAGTCCTATCCTTGTCCGTAATGCGGACAATAATAGGACATTTATTTTATTTATTTTTTGCAGAACGGCACACGGAGTAACTTCCGTTTTTTTGCGGACCCATTAAAGCGAACCTTTCACCTCATTTTCACTTTATAAACTAGCAACAGTACCTTATAGATTATCTTCAGTGTGTTCTTATACATGTTAGTGCCGCTTTCCTGCGCTGTTTATTCTTGAAAAAATCGTCTTATAAAGTTCACATTTCCTGCTCCAACAGTCACGCAACAAGTCAAGGGGGTAGCCCTTCCCTCACCTCTGGCTGTACCTCCCCTGCCCTAACCCCGCCTCTATGCTCTGTAATTGACAGCCGGCTCAGTCGCCGGGACCGCGCTTGTGAATCCTGCGCATGCGCCGTCCTCCTCATTCGCCGCCCGTCTTTCTTGCGGACACAAGCGCGATCCTGTAACAGAATTGCGCATGCGCCGTACGCAATGCCTGCCTGTCTGCTCTCCTGTCTGCTCTCCCTCCCGTGCGCGCGCTCACCTATCTTCAGGCTCCAAGTGCCCCACGTGATCACTGTAGACTTGCCATCTGCGGCAAGTCTACAGTGATCACGTGGGGCACTTGGAGCCTGAAGATAGGGGAGCGCACGCACGGGAGGGAGTGCAGACAGGCAGGCATTGCGTACGGCGCATGCGCGATTCTGTTACAGGATCACGCTTGTGTCCGCAAGAAAGACGGGCGGCGAATGAGGAGGACGGCGCATGCACAGGATTCACAAGCGCGGTCCTGGCGACTGAGCCGGCTGTCAATTACAGAGCATAGAGGCGGGGTTAGGGCAGGGGAGGTACAGCCAGAGGTGAGGGAAGGGCTACCCCCTTGACTTGTTGCGTGACTGTTGGAGCAGGAAATGTGAACTTTATAAGACGATTTTTTCAAGAATAAACAGCGCAGGAAAGTGGCACTAACATGTATAAGAACACACTGAAGATAATCTATAAGGTACTGTTGCTAGTTTATAAAGTGAAAATGAGGTGAAAGGTTCGCTTTAAAAAAAACGTAACGGACACTGAAAGAAAATACGTTTGTGTGCATGAGCCC
This sequence comes from Bufo bufo, assembly GCF_905171765.1. Classification (NCBI taxonomy): domain Eukaryota; kingdom Metazoa; phylum Chordata; class Amphibia; order Anura; family Bufonidae; genus Bufo; species Bufo bufo. Next base: position 105,094,350 of record NC_053392.1, on the reverse strand, counting down.
TAACACTTTCTGAAGTGCCCTGGCAGCAGGTAGAGCAGTGGGCCATGCCTTTTGAAGCTGAAGACTGTAAGACTAAAGATTTTAGAATGGCATCAAAATGTTGTATACAGCACTGTCACCCTGCACAATCCCTGGGAGCATAAAGTGAAACTTCTCAAATTATGGTGACACTAAAAATGATTTTTTAAGTGATTTATTTTTTTGGTTCAAAAATAATAAACAATAAAAACAATATAAATTTGGTATCCTCATAATTGAAGACCTGAAAAATAAAGGGTCTTTCAAGATAAAAAAAAGAGTCTAGTCTCTACGGTCACATGTGCATGGATGGCATTTGACCGCTGAAGCCAGTGACTGGGTGCAGTGATCACGTGAATAATGAGCATTATTTGACCGCTGCACGCCCAGTGAGGATCGGAGTTCTGATGGGGATCACGGTAATGCACGAGCTGCAGGACATTAGGAAGGTAAGTTTTTTATTATTATTTTATACCAAGCACTGCTCTCCTGACAATTAGGCCTCCTGCACACGAACGTGTGCGCCCCGTTGCCGTATTGTGGACCCGCGATACACGGGTGCCGTTCCGTGGGCATTCCGCATCACGGATGCGGACCCATTCACTTGAATGGGTCCACAAATCCGGAGATGCAGGACGGAAGCACGGAACGCAACCCTACGAGAGCACTACAGAGGGCTTCCGTGGGGTTTCGTCCCGTACTTCCGTTCCGCAAAAAGATAGAATATGTCCTATCTTTTTGCGGAACGGCCGGATCGCGGACCCATTAAAGTGAATGGGTCTGCGATCCGCTGCGGCTGCCCCACGGGCGGTGTTCGTGCATTGCGCCCCGCAATTTGCGGGCTGCAGCATGACCACGGGGCGCACACGTGGATTTTTCCAATAAGAATTTTTATTAAGGATTTAGGTACAATCGGGTTAAAAATGAAAAAAAAAATATAAGGTGTTTTTTTTTAAATTGTACAACTTGAATTTTCCAACCTAATAATTTCCACGAGGCTCTACACATGACTTTATTCTTCCATAGAGGCATTTCATAAACTGTAACCTCCAGACGCACGCACTGAACACGTTGCAGCAAGTTAGATTCATAAGCTTACACTGAAGCCAAAAGCCTTGCTCCTTTAATATAAATCAAGAATGTTTCATGGCCGAAGGGCATGTATTGTCATGTGCTAATGCTGTGCGCATTAATATAGCTAAGCTTACAACCACAGATGTTTTATCTGTATATAGAATAAAAGACCTGCTCAATGATAGCTGCTTCTGTGAGACATTGTAATTTCACGCCTTAAGCTGGAAAATATCAGCAAGATCAAAAACTGGTTCATATTTATTAAGACTTTTCTCTTTACATCAGTCCTAGTAAGGCTAGGTTCACATCTTCAACATGTCTTCAATTTTTCTGCTGCAGTCTGTCTAGGAACAGAAATGCAAAAAAAAGTGATTTACAGTTGCAAGAAAAAGTATGTGAACCCTTTGGAATGATATGGATTTCTGCACAAATTGGTCATAAAATGTGATCTGATCTTCATCTAAGTCACAACAATAGACAATCACAGTCTGCTTAATCTAATAACACACAAAGAATTAAATGTTACCATGTTTTTATTGAACACACCATGTAAACATTCACAGTGCAGGTGGAAAAAGTATGTGAACCCTTGGATTTAATAACTGGTTGAACCTCCTTTGGCAGCAATAACTTCAACCAAACGTTTCCTGTAGTTGCAGATCAGACGTGCACAACGGTCAGGAGTAATTCTTGACCATTCCTCTTTACAGAACTGTTTCAGTTCAGCAATACTCTTGGGATGTCTGGTGTGAATCGCTTTCTTGAGGTCATGCCACAGCATCTCAATCGGGTTGAGGTCAGAACTCTGACTGGGCCACTCCAGAAGGCGTATTTTCTTCTGTTTATTCTGTTGTTGATTTACTTCTATGCTTCGGGTTGTTGTCCTGTTGCAACACCCATCTTCTGTTGAGCTTCAACTGGTGGACAGATGGCCTTAAGTTCTCCTGCAAAATGTATTGATAAACTTGGGAATTCATTTTTCCTTCGATTATAGCAATCCGTCGAGGCTCTGACACAGCAAACCAGCTCCAAACCATGATGCCCCCACCATTATACTTCACAGTTGGAATGAGGTTTTGATGTTAGGCTACTTTCACACTTGCGTTAGGAGCGGATCCGTCTGGTGTCTGCACAGACGGATCCGCTCCTATAATGCAAACGCTTGCATCCGTTCAGAACGGATCCGTTTGCATAACCATGAACAAAAAAAAAATAAAAAAAATTTTTTTTTGTTCATGATAATGCAAACGGATCCGTTTTGACTTTACATTGAAAGTCAATGGGGGACGGATCCGTTTGAAAATTGAGCCATACTGTGTCATCTTCAAACGGATCCGTCCCCATTGACTTACATTGTAAGTCTGGACGGATCCGTTTGCCTCCGCACGGCCAGGCGGACAGCCGAACGCTGCAAGCTGCGTTCAGGTGTCCGCCTGCTGAGCGGAGCGGAGGCTGAACGGAGCCAGACTGATGCATTCTGAGCGGATCCGCATCCACTCAGAATGCATTAGGGCTGGACGGATCCGTTCGGGGCCGCTTGTGAGAGCCTTTAAACGGAACTCACAAGCGGAGCCCCGAACGCTAGTGTGAAAGTAGCCTTAGTGTGCTGTGCCTCTTTTTCTCCACACATAGTGTGTTTCTTCCAAACAACTCAACTTTGGTTTCATCTGTCCACAGAATATTTTGCCAGTACTGCTGTGGAACATCCAGGTGCTCTTGTACAAAAGGTAAACGTGCAACAATGTTTTTTTTGGACAGCAGTGGCTTCCTCTGTGGTATCCTCCCATGAAATCCATTCCTGTTTAGTGTTTTACGTATCGTAGATTCGCTAACAGGGATGTTAGCATATGCCAGAGACTTTTGTAAGTCTTTCGCTGACACTCTAGGATTCTTCGTTACCTCATTGAGCAGTCTGCGCTGTGCTCTTGCAGTCATCTTTACAGGATGGCCACTCCTAGGGAGAGTAGCAGCAGTGCTGAACTTTCTCCATTTATAGACAATTTGTCTTACCGTGGACTGATTAACAGCAAGGCTTTTGGAGATACTTTTATAACCCTTTCCAGCTTTATGCAAGTCAACAATTCTTAATCATAGGTCTTCTGAGAGCTCTTTTGTGCGAGGCATCATTCACATCAGGCAATGCTTTTTGTAAAAAGCAAACCCAGAACTGGTGTGTGTTTTTTATAGGGCAGGTCAGCGGTAACCAACACCTCCAATCTCATCTCATTGATTGGACTCCAGTTGGCTGACACCTCACTCCAATTAGCTCTTGGAGATGTCATTAGTCTAGCGGTTCACATACTTTTTCCACCTCCACTGTGAATGTTTACATGGTGTGTTCAATAAAAACATGGTAACATTTAATTCTTTGTGTGTTATTAGTTTAAGCAGACTGTGATTGTCTATTGTTGGGACTTAGATGAAGATCAGATCACATTTTATGACCAATTTGTGCAGAAATCCATATCATTCCAAAGGGTTCACATACTTTTTCTTGCAACTGTAAGACATCAATGTGCCCAATGGACCCTATTGACTATATGTAACACCCCTTTGGGCAGCCCTCAGTAGACAGGGTATATGGCGGTTCTCACCTCACTATGGCGCAGTGCCTCTACCCAAACTCTGCTTGGAGCTCCATAGGATAGCAGGAGGGTCTTCCTCTTCTGCCAGGGGTTGACTTGGGAAACCCCTGCCCAGCTCAGTACACACTCACCTCAGGAAGGGGTTAAAAGGGTTGTCCGGGTTCAGAGCTGAACTTGGACATACCTCCATTTTCCCCCAGGCAGCCCCCCTGACTTGAGCATTGGAGCAGTTCATGCTCCAATGCTCTCCTTTGCCCTGCACTAAATCGCGCAGGGCAAAGGCATTTTCAAGAGTTCCGTTGACGAACCGGGCTCTCTATGGGGCTGCCAGGAACCCGGACAACCCCTTTAACTGATCAACAGATTTAGGCTACTTTCACATCTGCGTTGTGCTGTCCGATTTTGCAGCACAACGCTTTAGTTTTGTCCCCATTCATTGTCAATGGGGACAAAGCTGAGCAAACAGAATGGAGTGCACCAGAATGCATTCTGTTCCGGTTTGTTGCGTTCCTATGTCGGACACAAAACCGCCGCAAGCAGTGTTTTTGTGTGTGGCATGGGAAACTGAAGAAGCCGGATCTAAAAACCAGCTCCGGCACCAAAAACCATGTAAGTCAATGGTGCTGGATCCGTTTTTTCATTTTCGATATAATACAACCGGATCCATTCTGGACGGATGTAGCCGGCTGTATTATTATAACGGAAGCGTTTTGCTGTGGTTTTGAGATCCCATGCTGGATCTCAAAACCAGACAGGAAAATGCAGATGTCAAAGTAGCCTAATTTGGGAAAGGGTGAACAATGGTGAAGAACATAAAGATAATGCAATAAAAGGAACAGAGCACAGATTGCAATTCTGTGGAGGGGGTGGGCTATCTGTAACAGTAAGCAGTGATGGTGAGCACACACACTATCCTTTAGAAGATAAAGGTAGTATGCAATTCCCAGCTATCTACTCCTAGCACTCAGCTTAGGCTACTTTCACACTTGTGTTTTTGCCTGATCCGGCAGGTATCAGCAAAAACGCTTCTGTTATCGATAATACAACCGTCTGCATCTGTTATGTACAGATCCGGTTGTATTATCTTTAAAATAGCAATGATGGATCTGGCATTAAAACCATTGTAAGTCAATGGTGGATGGATCAGTTTTCTATTGTGTCTGAGAAAACTGATCTGGCGGTTTTCTGTCCAGTATGGTAACACAACCAAACGGAATGGAATGCATTCTGGTGCATTCTGTTCCCTTCACTTCAGTTTTGTCCCCATTGACAATGAATAGGGACAAAACGAGGATCCGGAAGAGGATCTCAATACCGGAGGAAAATGCTTCAGTTTTGTCCCGGATCTCAATACCGGAAAAGAAAAACCTGAAAGTAGCCTTACTATACACTACTTGTCTAGCAATTAACCCAGTCCGAACGTTGGAGTCCGGTTGCAGAGAATGTTGGCGCGCTAATGTTGGTGCACTTACGATTGCCCTACCCAGGAACCAGCTGGGGGCTGCAGCATTCAGAAGCTTGGATGGCAAAATCTTCCTGGGATGCAGGCTTGGCTGCAGGGGTAATGCAGCAGCTGAGCTTTCCCTTCTTATACTGGACACACAGGAGCAGTCTGGACTGTTCTGTAGAGTAGTCCCTTCTTGTAATTGACAGCCACAGCATCCATGAGACCCACTGCTTTCTCTGCAGGGGTTACATATAGTGGGCTCCATTTAGGGATGAGCAAATTGCTTCTAATAAATAGATTCATCTTATCAAAAGTTCTTCACCTGTCCCCACAGGAGAAGAAGCACCCACCTGTTGCTTGATGGACAGGGCCAGACATCTCACCCGGCCCAGACAATCTTGCGCCTGCACTGTTACACCGAGTAGTGGGGAAAGTGCAAAGGCTCTGCTACTGGAGAAGCACCTGCGCATCTGCAGTTGCAAGATTGTCAAGACTGACAGAGATCATGTCATTTTCCTGTTTTGTTGCAATGGCCATTTTCACGAAATTAGTTGTTACTTTTGAACTAGTCTGAAACTATTGGTAAAGCCGCTACTTTAGTATTAATTAAGCATCCTTGCAAAATGACAGTTTTGATGTCAGTTTCTGAGACGCTAGCTCAAAAATGACAACCAATATGGCTTCTCTTCCTGCAATATTGGATACAAAATGAAATCCGAAAAAGGACAATCTCTCTGTAAGTAATAGAGACATAATTACCAAACTTTGGCCACTGTTCTGACTTAAGTCTCGTTCACTTCTCCGTTAGTAGATCTGGCAGGCTGTTCCAGCACAGAGCAGTCTGCTGGATCTTGCATGCCTGGATCCTCTACTCCACCTCCAGATCCTATTGACTGCAATGAGGTCCGATTGTCACCCGGGCGACTTCAGACATAAATGTTGGGTTTTAATTGGACAAAAACAGTTGCATGCAACTTTTTTTGTCTGGCTGACAGCTGCCATTTGTGCCAAATCAGGCAGCCGGATCTCCTAAATGGTTTAACTAGTATATGGCCAGTTGCCTTGTAATTACCTCTGGCAGTGCATTATTCTGCATCTGTTGCATAAAACAGAATAAGAAAATACAAGTTGCTTTCTCTGAGCGACAGGTTTGCTGAAAGCTCCTGATTTGTAGACTCACTACTGGAATCGGCAACCTCTGTAAGGAGTCTTTCTTCTTTTTTTTTTTTTATACTGGGTTTTTATAACTTACCTTATATTGAAAGTGACAAGGAGTAGGTGGATGTGGCTTAATAGACTTCGCTCCTGACTCTGAATGACATCGTCTCTCTTTCTATACTGGTAAACATACTGCACATTATAAATCACATTTTACTGCAAGTGGTTATAAAAATAAACCTGCATGAAATTGCTTGAGGAGTAGCCCGGTCTCTATTAACCCTTTAAAATGAGTCTGTCTTGTGGAATCTTACTATTGAACCAGGCATAATATCTAGCAGGGCTCACAGAGTGATATAAAACAGTATCTTTCTTTTTGCTATCAGTTGCTGAATTTACAAGAAAAAAACTACTTTGGATTCAATATGTAAATGAGTTCTTAAAATGGTTTGAGTTTTTAGTAAGTTCCCGCAGCCTACCTCTGTAATAGAGCAAGACCGTGGTACGGTTACACGGACACCAAATTATGCAGTGGGTCAGGATATGGGTATGATAGTCTATAGTTTTGTTTGTGACGCCAATTACAGCGTGCACAGGGTACTGTCGCAGGGCCCTTTAAGGTGTTGTAACTCACATACCAGGTTAGGACAGCCAGAGTGGTGTAATGTCTCTGTATGGTAGTAGTAATGGTGTCAACGGGGTCTCCTACCTGGGTACGGCTGGACTCCTGGATCCTGGCTCACTTGCAATAAATTGAGTGTTGTGCTAGTAGGAGTAATAAAGGAATTTGCAGCAGTAATTGAGATCAAGACCTTGGGTAAAATTCAAACTTGTCTTTACTGGTTGTAGCTTTCATCCAAGCAAGGTACAGCTTTAGTCTTAGGTCCCAGCAGGTATTGGCAATGTGTGGCAGGAATATATCTTCTGCTCTATCATGTACCTGGAGCTTGCAGGAAAGGACGTCTGCTTATTAGCTCTAAACTGTGGCAGGAATTTGGCTTCTGCACTTTCTATCTTCTGCTGTATGGGGACTGACTAGCTGAGGAGTAATATGTCTTCTCTCTGGACTTTGTACTCTCAGCTATCTTCACAGGGTATGGTTCTTCCTGTAACTGGAGTTGTCATGGTTCATGGTCACTTGCTCTGCTGCAGCCAATGACTGGCTTCAGCAGTGCTGCTTGTGGACATGTCACAGCTGAAGCCAGTCATTGGCTGCACCGAAGCATGTGACCATGCCCGTTGTGCGCTGGAACATGGAGGCAGCGCGGAGAACCAGGGCAGTGGGGAGCAGGTAAGTATGAATCTTCTGTTTAGAGAGGCAGGCTGTGGTCACTTGTTAAGAACTCAATATTCCTGGAGAACCCCTCGCCCTAGCCCCTCGGCGTTCCATTTCTCCGCCTGTTGAAGCCCCTGCTTCTTTTGGCTGATTGACAGGGCCAGACATTTAAATCCTCCTCTTGCCCAGTCCAGTAATCTCGTGCCTGCCCCATGCTGTATGTAACTGCCACACGCTAAGTAAAGTTCTTTAGAAGAATGTACAGTACTAAAATGTGCGTTTGCCGATGACGCATTTGTAGCACATGCATATGTGTTCACCGTGCATAAAGTAACATAACTTTATTTTGCAGGGCAGTGCAATTACAAAGATACAAAATTTATATACAGTTTTTTTTCTGCTTTTCCACAATAAAACCTTTTTTTTTTAACATTTCTTTTGCGCCACTGCTATTACATTTTTATTTTTCCGGTGATTGTGCTGTGTAAGGGCTGGTTGAGGGCAAACTGTAGTTTCCATTGGTGCCATTTTGGGGTACATAGAATTTATGACTGCTTTTTATTTTTTATTATTTTTTTGGGAGGTAGGATGAGCCAAAAAACCTAGCTATTTTGTTACTTAAAAGTTTTCATGATGTTCACCGTGTGGAGATAAAAATTTTATTATTTTATGATATGGGTCATTACAGATGCAGCGTTACCAATTATGTATAGTTTTGGAAAAATATTTTTTATGCCAATAATCATCTCTACAAGCAAAGAAAGTAGATTTCTTTATGTTTTTTTCCTCCCCCCCCCCAAGTTCCATTAGGGCACTTGACCATCTGATGCACTGATCACCCATATAACACACTCCAATACTTATGTATTGCAGTGTGTTATGTTAGTGCCAAAAAGACTTCTTTCAAATGGCGGGCCTGGAGTTCAGTGTTAGGCCTCAGGGTGCCACAGTAACCCCTCAGCACCCCGCCATCACATCACTAGGGGGATAAAGAGGTGAGAGAGGCCCTGTCCTCTATCTAACTACTCAGATGCTGCGGTCAGCATTACCTGCAGTATCTAAAGGGTTAAGCTGCCAAGATCAATTATTTATGATGCCAGCAGTAAGAGCAGGGTGCCTCCTGTATCATACTGTATAGTTATGTTGCGGGTACAGCTCCTGAGCTGATGCCATCACAGAGCCACTGCCCAATCCTGCTTAGACATATCAGCTTTTTGCTAGGTCACACCCCTTATTGAGGGCAGCGTAACTAAAACCTTTAAAGGTGTATCGCCATTGGGACAGTTATGGCACACCCAATATCCAATAGGCATGTCCAATAGATGCATGTCCCATCAAAACAGGGCTCAGTTTCCTCCATTCACGTGAATGGGAGTTCCATAAATAGCCAGTCATGACTGCCACGCATTTAAGACCACCTCTACATTTTTGAAATGTTCCTGTAAGGTATATGGCCAGTCCACCCCTGGGTCATACCCTAAGTAGATGCCTGCCAATAACTCAGGGTCTATATTATACCAGAAGATCATGTCTACATGGGAAAGAATATATCGACTGCAGATTTTGTGAATCTGTTACAGAATCTCCAGATATTGTCATATATTTTCATATGGAATTGCCTTAGATTTAACCCTAGGCAGTGGTGTAACTAGAACTGACTGGGCCCCACATCAAACTTTTAAACGAGCCCCCCCACCCCCGAATATTCTTCGCAACTCCTGCGGCTAGTCAAAATCGCTCTCTTGGACCAGGCCCAGCAGCCGCTCCGTCTGTTTCCTACACATACAGTATATACTGTCATTGTATAATAAAATCTTTCAGTCCTCCTCCCGAATGGGCCCCTACAGGCCCCATAGCAGCTGCTTCCACTATAGCTACATCCCTGACCCCAGCCATTGTGGTGAACCCCCACAGAAAGAATTGACATGCAATGAATTTAAAATCTTGTGTCAAATTACGCATGGGATATTATTGCACAGTGTGTGGATGAGATTTGGCGAAATCTAATCCACTTTGATGCAACTACAATAGACGGCCGATTTTCTGTGTGCTCATTTTTGTTCTCTGTCTCTCCCGTCAGCCTAGGAATATCTTTTTTTTTCCAGATTGCATGTCTTAATTTGAATAGTTTTATGAGCTGTGGTGGTGTCAGTAACGGCTCACATGCTATACAGGAGTAAACCCAAGGTGATTTTTGCTAAAGGCAATGTACTGTGCAGAAAAATGTCTTGGTAAGGAAAACAGCTTTGATTTATTGACATAGCAGAAACTAACTGAAATATCCCAGCTGCTGAGCAGCCGAAAGTTTGCTATCCTATGGGCAAAGTAAGCAATGCCAGACCCCAGGAATCGGTGTAATGTTTAGGTAATTCAGGTAAAGTAGGAAAACACGGCCTAGTCATTAATTATTAATTTGTTCGAAACAGAAAGAGCGGTGTAAACAAAAATACAAAACTGGGAGCGTTTCCGAGGAGGATCAAACAGAAAACCAGACCGAGAGTCAAAAACCCAGCAGCACACACAAAAGCGCTGACGAATGCGGAGAAGTTTTGTTCACATAAACACAAAGGAGACAGATCAAACATTCGGATATAAAACCATTGGCATCAAATATTATACCGGTAGATGCAAGAGATACAAATTCAAAGTGCATTGTGCAAACAAACAGAACATAGTATTTATTAGTGTCCACGCTCCCAGTCCCTCATTACTCTTCTGTCATTGCTTTCCTGTTGCCCCCAGTCTGCGAGCCTGTACATCTGTCTATGTATCCTGGGAATGACAAACATGTCATTGATGGCTTCCGAGACGCCAAATCACAATCTGGAGGGTTTCTGCTTTTGTAGTTGCCACCCATGAAACATAAGAGTCAAAAAGTTAGGTGCAGCGGTCATATCTCCTCATTAATTCTCGTCGTCCTATCTTTGGACATTGCTGACCACCCACATTGCTTCAGAATAGTCCACTGTATTAGCCGTATCAACGCCTTTTACTCTTTAAGGGCTCATGCACACGACACAGATAGCGGCCGTGCACATTCCGCATATTGCAGAATGGAACGTCCGGGCCATAATATAACTTTCCTATCCTTTTCCATAAAGCAGAGAAGAATAGCACATCTTCTGTATTTTTGCGGATGCCACGTAAGGCCTCTTTCACACTACCTTATGGCTATTTCAGTGTTTTGCGGTCCGTTTTTCACGGATCCGTTGTTCCGTTTCCGTCGTGTTTCCGTTTCCGTTCTTCCATTCCGTTTTTCCGTATGGCATATACAGTATACAGTAATTACATAGAAAAAATTGGGCTGGGCATAACATTTTCAATAGATGGCTCCGCAAAAATGGAACGGATACGGCGGAAGACATACGGATGCATTTCCGTATGTGTTCAGTTTTTTGGCGGACCCATTGACTTGAATAGAGCCACAGAACGTGATTTGCGGGCAATAATAGGACATGTTCTATCTTTCAACGGAACGGAAAAACGGAAATACGGAAACAGAATGCATACGGAGTACATTCCGTTTTTTTTGCGGAACCATTGAAATGAATAGTTCCGTATACGGATCGTATATGGAACGCAAAAAACTGCCCGCAAAACGAAAAAAATAAAAAAACGGTAGTGTGAAAGAGGCCTGGACATATGATGCCGGGCAGCACACATTAAAGTGAATGTGTCTGAATCTGAACTGCAAGAAATGTGGATTGGATGTGAACAAAAGGCCTTAAGGAACACTCCCATCAATTTTTTATTACATATTAATAAACTTAGATATAAATATTCTATGTATTTTTTTTATTAAAAAACAAATCAGGTGGATGGTTTTTTAAGTCACTCTATGTATTTGTAACACCCCAGAATGGTGTTACCACTCCTGCACCCTGCTACTGTCTTTAATGGGCTAACACAATGTCATCTTATGTATTTTTTCCAAGTCCTCCACACTGTGTATTCCTAATCTGTTTGCAACTGTTGTGTTCATGTAATGTACCTGGTTCACCAGCAGGAGGCAGTAAACACGGCAGAGCTGTACTTAGGTAGAATGGAGCTCTCATTCCATTCTAACCTCCCTCTGGAGAGAAGTAGGCTAGCCCTACTTCCTGAAGGAAGGGTGGGGATCAGTTAGTTCCAGTCTAGTTTACCCCCTGCTAGGGGAAGGGTGTGCAGGGGCACATCTCTGCTGGAGGTGCCCATGCCAGCCAGAGCACCTTAAGCTCTGCTGGCCATGGAGGCCAAAGCTTTAAGCCTCAGGAGCTAGGAGAAAAGTTCCCTGGCATAACCTAGAGTCAGACTACAGAGAAGAAGTGCAGCATACAGAAGAAGCCAAGTTATACAGCCAGCCTGTCAGTACGGCAGAGTCAGAGAGCAACAAAGACATAGCAAGCTGCCATTGAACTTCATCTCAAGGTCTGGACTCAAGTTATTTCTTCAAATCTCTCAATTATTCCCCCTATTTATTGCTTCGGAGCCAAAGCCTGGGGTCCAACCGTATCCAGGTAGGAGCACCGTGACACACATAAAGAGACATTAGGCCGCACTACACCACTCGGCATTACAACACCTGGAACGCGATATATATAGAGGGCCCTGGGGCGAGGCCGCCCGTTGCACATTCCTCTTCCTGTCCAGGCTTTTTAACTTCCTCTTTGTTTGGACTTTTAGCACGGTGAACTTTCTCAGTTAGATCATTCACTCTAACCAGAGTGGGTAAGGGGATGAATGACTCAATTTGAGCAATGCACATTGCACTCATAAGTGCAGTGATCTTCTGTGGGCATCTTTATTTAGGCCTATCGAGAGAATAATAAAGCTGTCATATTGTCATCCCAATTCTGCACCTACTATTATCATAAGGATTAGCCTTCAGATAACACATTGCCCTCACAGCAGCAGGAAACTTAAAACCCAGGCCGCAGTGAACCACCAGGCCGCTACCACTTGCAGTAGTCTGGTTAGTGCCAGCTGACCTAGGCGGTTTAGGAAACATTGATGCATGACACCCAAAGGGACAAGTAGAATCATAGTTGGTGGACAAGCCGAGGTCACGACAAGCGGAGTTTATTCAATCCAGTAAACAGGCTGAAGATTGGAGCAGGCAGGACATGGTATGTATGATAAACAGCCAGAAATCAGGACAGATGGAACAGGTACAATCGAGTCAATAGGGGGAGGTCAGACATGGAAGATCAGATTATACCAGACACATTCACAGGGACGAGCAAGCAAAGAACCTTTTTGTTAAAGCACCAACCTATGGGGAAAGGTGCCTTAAATATGCAGGGAAGACCATCTATACGCTGAGGACTGGTTAGGAAGTGTTTGTGCTGACCCTTTAAAAAACAGAGACAGAGTGTGCACGCATTTACTGGCAGAGAGGACTGCCGGCAGAACGTGAGCCCAGCGTGAATTGAACAGACATAATACTACTGTGGTGGCCATACCTGCTGTGAAGGAACAGAGAGAGATCTTGGCAGGCTTGGACCTCTGAAGAACCAGAACAGTGGGACACATGAGAATTCTGATGTCTGCCCCTTCCCCCAGGAGCAGGGAGATACTGGCGGGCACAGACCACTCACTGTGTTACATACTGAAAAACACAAGTATTGTTTAAACATAGTTTTGCAGAGATGTGATGGAGCTATGTTGTTAAGGCCTATCTATGCCTAAAAAGCCTGACTGACTGCTAAAGACATAAGTTTAAATGTAAGAATGTAGCCCCAAAGGGCAGGAAAATCGGTACCTGATATGTTGCCTACAGTATATAGAACTAAAGAGAATCCAGAGTTTTCAAAGTATTGTATTTTCAAAGGACCACACATTTCTGGGTCAGAATGATTCCTTCATCAGACCTCATTGATTGAACACTCGGTGCATAGGACATACTGGAACCTGAAATTCCACAAAACCTCACATAATAGCCCAATCATGGTAATTGTGTCGATTTAAAGTCACGGGTGACCAGTTTAAATTGACCAGAAAACTTGGGTTGTCAAGTGCAGCTGTGTGGAATTACAGGTCCCAATGTGTCTTGTACACCCAGTATTCAAGCAATGCAGAAAGTGGGAAGAGTCAAGAGACCATTGATTTCTTCCATACTTCTGGTGCTGGTGCCATCAAGATCTGAATAGTACTGATCTGGCATCAGATTTATTTCTTTAAAAAAAATCTATGTATCTGCATAACGTAGTTTTCGTAAAAATATAAACTCCAATGGGAAGCAAATTCACCAAATGCTTAGGACTAAGAAAGAAAAACATCTAGTCAGGAAGTGTAGATTGAGCTAAAGTTATTCCAGAAGGAATTTGGCTTTTCAAAGGAAACTTGTAGGAAGACATCTTAATAACAGAAAAAGTATCTAGGCTACTCTCCATCCTAGGAGCTAAAAATACATAAATGTCAAACATAATTAATGTATGTAACTTCCCTAATACGTCCATTAACTATTTCACAGGCAGATGTCTGGAATTAACCAGAGAATACTGTAGACTTTGGATATTTTACTTCCGTGGAGATTACCTTCATCTAATTCTACTGATTTCCATGACTTTAGATGAACATCACCCAATCAATTTCATATTTTTTTAATAGTTGCAGAAGTTCTGAACGGGAGAACGGGGATTTCAGATTTGTGACACTACCTCAAAGGAACATTCAGGATGCAGTATAAATGCAGAGTATACTTTTATTAGTTAAATTGCAACATGTTTTGGGGCCAGGACGAACCCTTCATCAGGCATTTAACAAGGAGGCATTGACCCAAAATGTACTGTAACTAATACAACTATACTCTGAATTTACACCGCATTCTGAATGTACCTTTGAGGTACCGCTGCAAATCTGAATTTCCCATTCTCCCATTCAGAACTTCTGCAGCTGCCCAGCTTTGAATTTGGTAGGGATCATGAGCAGCACCTCGCTACAAGTCTCAGTAGGCTGTTGCTCCCTTGGTACAACTTGCTGAGGTGAGTGGCGTACAAGACTGCCTTTCTCTTTCGAGCCCTTCGGTCCTTCCCTTGTGTGTTCTCCCTTTCTTGTTCTAACCATATTTTTGCATAGGAGAATGCACACCAAATTTTTTTTTTTACAGTCGAAAGTCCCACTGAATCTCGCACTAATCTGAAGATCGGAGGGTTCCTAGTGGAGGACTTCCTGTGATCGGGTGGTTATTAAGAAGGGTTGAAATGGCCCAGCAGACTACCAGAGATTCTTCCAGTGGGCCCAAACCCTAATAAGACCGAGCACCTAAGGTCTAGCAGAAGGCGTTTTTCATTCTCATTATAGATGATAAGTTCTGCATGTGCAGTGATATCAAAATGTACTTAAAAATAGGTGTGCACATGTCAAGTATAAACAAGTCTTTAGAATTGTCTCCACTGGTGGGCCTATGGAACTTCAGTCCGACGTTGGGTAACCCTTTGGACAACCCCTTTAATGAGCCTTTTGAGACAACCTCAAGTTTTCACATTTATATTATAGTTGAAGTATGATTATCCAATAATGATGTAAAATTCTTTTCACCTAGGTTTTATAAAGGTGAACATGGCAGTAATCCTTTGTAAAAAAAAAAAAAAAGTCCAACCACTTTACGCTAATAGCATTGGTAACCTTTTTACATCATTTACCAATGATCTTCTCACTACAAAAGGGTAAGGCCCGGCTCACCTCACACAAATCTGTGAGGATGAAGTTTTCACCTTTTGCAGGAGGACATCCTGTAAGTCGAAAATATGTATGTACTGTCTTCATTGTGACCTACATCATGGCTACCATTGATATAAAAGAAAAAAAGGTCACAATAAAAATACTCCAGTTTTGTAAATTTTACACATGCCTTTGCTACGGCAAAGCATTCATTACATGTAAATGATCTACATGGGATCAAGGGCATATTTACCATGAGGCTGCTATGGGGTTTTGGAGAAAGAGGGCCAAGGGGTTGATCTTGGTGAATACAGTATATACGAACAAAGTCAAAAAATGTCTCTCTCTTTCAAATGAAGTTTTTGTTTTATTTTAATCATATGAGTGGATGTAGATATATTTCATGTTCCAAGGTGGGCTTGGAGGGCTTCCATGATCTGTAGACATCACACAGATGTGCAGTCGCTACAAAGTGTTGTGTTTGGCAACAGGCTGCCAGCCATTTTGTGTAATTCACCTAATTCTGCACTGGTTTGAGTGTACGAGTGTATAAGCACATCTGACATTTATTACAAACTGTGTGGTGATTTCATTCACATGTTTTATATACTTACAATGAATGATGACCAAAGTTTTCTAAAAACGGCTGGTGACTCAAGTTTCAGCTGCATGGGTTACACTGAGTTTTAGTACACAGAAAGCTAAATTATTTAATAAATGAATGATTGAATGAATGAAAAAATTGGGTCAATTTCTGTTACATTCGAAGACATTCCAAAGACAGAAATTATTGCAAAGTACCTTCTCTTACCAAACACAGAGAACATGACCCAGCAATGGACTCCAGTCTGGGTACTGGAAATTAAAATATCACATACTGCTGTGACGTCACTATTCTGACAACACTGTGCTCCTCAGACGCACTTTTATTAGTATAACGTATCCTAGGTTAACAGTCTATATTCTGGATGTAACACAGAGTCCTCTCTTGTTTCTAATGAATCAAACTTATGGCATGATGGCTCCCATGGTTACAGTATATCTGTCTGAACTACCGTAGGCCTTAAAGGGAATGTGTCATCAGAAAATTACCTATTGTTTAATTCACGCTTTTGTGTTAAACATACTTTAACACAAAGAAACCTGGGAACGGATTTCAGTGGAGACATGCTTGAATCTGATCAAGAGCGTGCCCAGAAGGATTCAGGCAGTGTTGAAAGCCAAAGGTGGATTTACAAAATAATAAAAATTTAAATTTAAAATTTTAGGAGCAAAACAGTAACACTGCAGTTACATGACAAGAATCTGCTTAACTAATCCTATGCTAAATAGCTGCAAGTCCAATTTATGTATGAGATAGCCAAGAGGATTGTCTATAAAATGATGGTAGTCTCACATTCAAAGCTGTAGTGGATGGTGAGAGATGGAGCCTGAAAGTCAAAAGTTGAAAACATTGTTACCATTTTGCTCGTCAGTGTATTTTATGCCTAGTGGCCAAACTGCAGGATTCTATTTTTTTTTTTAAATATATAGAAAGTGACATGAAAATGTAAAAAAAAAAATACCAAAAATTCTTAAATGTATTGAACATACAAGTGTGAATAAACAATAGGTCATTTTCGGACAACACATTCCCTTCAAGATGCACCTACTTTGTACAGCGGCAAACCCCGTGCCTAATATCGATCCACTGGAAATTTGTATCATTGTTTTAGATTTGAAGCCACTTACTATTATTTTAGGTGGTATCGGTGGACTTCCTTAAGTGTTAACTAGGTAGAACCACTACTTTTGCAGTTCAGTTTTACACGTTCACTAGAAAGCAGTGACATCTCTAATATGTTCGCTCACAAACATTGAATGTAAAATGGCAGCCGGCACTCTGTATAACACAGTATCATCAATCTGAAGCTGGGAGATGGCCTGTACAGCTGTTATGGTAAAGGAAGAATAGATAGGACCTCTACTGTCATTTGTGATGCTAGCAGACCCTAATGTCCAGTGACACATGCAGAACTACACAAGCTCTACTGGTCATGTTCAGTGGTCTCTGGAGCAATTCCAAACCTTTTCTGCACATCATCAAATCATTTTACGTGCGTTTATGACTGAGCAGCTGTTTTTAATGTATCTAAACATAATTGTCTCCTTCCCATGGGGGAACCCTATGCTTCTGATTTTGTATTTGTTGCTCCCCTTATGAGTACAACATTGTAAGTAAGAACGTTCTAGGTGATCAATGACTTTTGATGGGGTTGTAAAACATTATCTTCAATGGAGATTATAACAGCAGTTTTGCCATCTCCATTTAGAGAATACAGGCTCCCATAAACAGCCGCACCCATATAAACATCTCTGCAAGTGATTTGCTAATGGATATGCAGGACATTTGGCCATATGGGGTATATTACACAAAATCATGACCACATGGCTTTATAATTCTATTTTTTGACAAGGGAGAAAGGTTAAAGAATATACAGTAAAGAGAGGTAGCACGGTGGCTCAATAGTTAGCACCGGTGCCTTGCGGCGCTGGGGTCCTACGTTCAAATCTGACCATGGACAACATCTTCATGGAGTTTTTATGTTCTCCCTGTGTTTCTTTGGGTTTCCTCCGGGTGCATGCACCATAAGGACCTTCTAATGTCACAGGGTCACGTCACTGAGCCCCCCACCCCGTACTGTGCCCCCTTATACCATGCATTGTGCCCTCTTACCATACCCTGTACAGTGCCCCTCGTCATTCTATGTACTGTGCCCTTTTATCCAGTCACTGCATAGCAGTGGTATCCAGTTACTGTATGGCGGTTTTATCTGATCACTGTATGGAAGTATCCAGTCACTGTATGGAGGTTTTATCCAATAACTGTATCCACTTCCCTGCCCATGCCACCTTTTTTAAATATTGCATGAGTGGGGAAAAGTTGCAGGTTGCGGCACAAAGGATCTTTGTGCCACAATACTTGTCAGAAATACGCCTAATATAGGCGTATTTCTGTTTAATAAATGACCCCCTAATTGTATTATTATTCCAGGGTAGGGCTAATATCTTTCTAGTATATAGATTCTAATATATTATACTGTGATGTGAACCCACTGGGAAGGGGGTGTTTCGTACAAAAATTTGCTGTGGGGCCCAGTCAGTTCTAGCTAGCAAAGGCCTCTTACACAGTATAATGACTCCAGTGCCCCCTCCATACAATATAACCCCCAGTGTGGGGGCCACTCGGGGGTCATTATTCTGAATGGTGTGGCAACTGAGGGTTATTATTCTGAATGAGGGCCACTGTGGGGGGTCATTATACTGTGTGGGGGGCACTGGGGGTCATTATACTATGTGGGGGCCACTGGGGGTTATTATACTGTGTGTGGGGGCATTGGGTGGTCATTATACTGTGTGAAGCGCCACTAGTGGTCATTATACTGTATGGGGGCCACTGGGGGTCATTATACAGTGTGGGGGCCACTGGGGGTCATTATACAGTGTGAGAGCCATAGGGGTACATGTAAATGTAAAAAAATGCCACAGCGGGGCCCACTGAGATTTATCACCCAAGGGCCCACATGAACCTGGAGCCGGCCCTAAGACTTAGGTTAGATAGCTGAAGAATATAATGTTATATGGCATCAGAGATACAGTACAATGGAGACAAAATACAAATAAAAGTGGATACAAAATAAAACGTATATCAGTTATTCATACAAAACAAACCAGGGCTGTGGACTCAGTAAGCCAAAGTTCTGACTCCACTTTTATTTCTTATTTATAATATTTGTGTAAGGGGCTTACGGTAGTACAGTGAAGAGCCCTGGGAAAGCAGGGAATGAGTGTAGTCGGTTGTGGTGTGCCGAAACCGAGGATGAGGTAGGCCTGAGAAAGAAGAGGGCCTACCCAAGGAAAAGATATGGAAGAAATGAGTTGTAAATGAGTGGAGTGGTGGGAGGGTCAAAGCTCAGACCTCAATGATGCAGGAGCCAGGTAAGGGGAGTGCCCTAAATAGGCTGGAGGCGGACCTCAGCCCCTCCCACAAATCCAGGCAATCTGCCTTAATACTTGTGTAAGGGGCTTACGGTAGTACAGTGAAGAGCCCTGGGAAAGCAGGGAATGAGTGTAGTCGGTTGTGGTGTGCCGAAACCGAGGATGAGGTAGGCCTGAGAAAGAAGAGGGCAAAAATGGAAATAACCAGTTTATTGTAGCCAATTGATGTATCAATAGCTTAACCCGACATGTTTTGGAAAGCCACTCTTAAACTCTTGTGTTGGATTGGGGAATGTATTGCGCGTAAGCGGATGACTCCCAGCGCCCCAATCCCCTGATGCCATGAGTGAGGATGTTGGCACTGGAGGCCGTGGACGTGGCTCCAATGCGAAAGGAGTGCCCTGAGTAGTTGGCTGCGTTGAGGCCTAGTTGTGTGAGGGATGACCCGACATGGGTCATGAAGGTGGTGGTGGTGAGTACCGAACCATGTAGTTGAAGTAGCGGTTGAGAGGGTAGAACTTGTGACGCTGATTGTGAGCATCCAGGACCCTGACTGGACACCATCTGTTGTGCGTGGGGTAATATGAAATGTTGACGGGTAAGTGCTGACTATTCTTGGAGTGAGGTAAGGACAGGATGTAGTGAACCATGTGTTTTGACAAGTGGGAGACAAGAAGACAAGGTGAGGTTCGGGTCGAGGAGGCTGTAGTGAATTTCCCGGAACTCAGGAATCCGTAGAAGGTCAAGTAAATGCCGTATTGATGATGGAGTTGGTATCTGTTTCCAGAGGCGTGGCGTCCAGTAAGTCGGATAATGCTTTGAAGATATGATTGATTATGGGTAGCCTCTGGGCTGGACGTGCGGGTTCCGTTTCCTGAATACCTCTGAGTATGGATTTGATCTGGTGCGAGGACATGAAGCTGATGTTATTGGGGTGTATGATTAGCATATGATGTTGAAATGCCAGTGAGATATGGTTTGATGGTGTTGTATGACATGAGTTTGAGGTGGCAAAAAGAAGCCAACCCCGGAAGAGACGTCATGACAAAAAGGGTGCGCGATGTTGTGTTCCAACAGGACCTGTTGAATAGTGTGAACGCTCTGTCGTATGTTCTATGTGTATCGTCTGATAGTGCTAAGCGGGACAAAGACTGGCTATGCCGCATGATGCCTTCTAATCCAGAATGAGCTGTTTGAAATGATGGAGTGATGGAGGCCGTGGGTAACGCTGATGGGAGAGCTTGATGAAATGCCTGAAATTTGACGCGAGACAGACTGTCAGCTGCCGTATTGCCCACCCCCGGGACATAGAAACAATGCAAGAAGAAAATATTGCAAGCGGCCAACCAAGGAAGTCTCCGCAGAAACCTCAAGATTGTGAGAGATTTGGAACAATCCTGTTGATGAACTGGCAGGTCGTATGGTTGTCTGAATAGCACCGGACCGACATGTTGCCCATGAATGACCCCACGCTACGGCCGCCGCCACGATGGGGTAGATCTTGAAAAGCGCTGAGGCAGTGGAGAATCCTTCCAACCCCGGACCGCAGGAGGCCAGCTGCCCCACAGCCAATCGTTCCCAAAAATGGCCGCGAAGCCTGTGGTAGATGCCGCATCTGACCAGATAGAGGGGGAAGAGTCCGACGGCTGAGGGAGAAACAAGCTCCCGCCATTCCAGGTGGACAGAAATCTCCCCCACATGCCCAGACCTGCCTGCAGCGTGGGCATCCAGGGACAACCTGTGCGAGTCGTGTAGGAAAAGGGGGAGAGGTGCAGGAGCCGTGATATAAATGAGCGACACTGAGGTGGATGCGCATGGCAAAGATCAGGGAGCCCAGCAGGGACTGCAGTTCTTTGCGGTTGCCGGTGCTGAGTTAAAGGTAGTTGCCTATGTGGGCGAGAATGTCCTGGATCTTCCCGGATGGCAAACTGGCTGAATCCAACTGGGTACCCAGAAAAGGTGATGACCGTGTCTGGCCCTTCTGTCTTCTTGGTGGCGATGGGTACCCCCGGTTCCTCCTCCGGTATTATGTGCGTCGGGCTGACTTCTTGGTCCTCCAGGCTAACGGTCGACGTGATCACTGGCAATCCGGCCGGTGACGCTGCCGGTGGTGGCCCCGCCAAGGAGAGGGTCGCAGTGACCGATTCCAGCCTCTCCAACCTGGCGTTGACTTTAGACATGGATGACATTTAGGGAGGACAGCATGGTATGTATATCCCCTGTGCTGGACTGGCTAGGTCCTCCCCTGCCTCCCTGTTATCGATTGGCGTGCGCAGCAGCCGGAAAAGCTCTGCTTCCCTCGCCGTGGCGGGGAAGGGAACATGCCGTCACCTTGACTCCGTCGTTATGCGCGGGATTGCCCAGGATCTGATGGGTGCTGGACTGGCTAGACCGTCTCCCTGGGTAGCAGTGACGGATCTAGCAGGGGTGCCAGGTAGGGAGAAGTTCTCTTTCCCTTCCAGAGACATAGTAAAACAAAACAGTTGATTAGCTTGGGGAAACACAGGATCGTGCTGGCTAGCTAGGCCGGACGGCGAAAAAATTATACTTGCATGGTGACAGATGAGGCCCTGCTAATTGCCAAGCGGCTTGAGAGGCTCTACCTATGATTTGGCGCGAGGGGTTAATGAGGCCACTTGTGGTAGTGGCAGGAGCGTTGGCCTCTCGGTGACTGTAAGACAGGACTAGGGGAAGGGAGTGACAGGTGAGGCCCTCTCTATGCAACACGCGAGGCGGCTTACTAACGAGGTGGCGCGTTGGGCGGGTGCCTCTGTACGTTTGAGGCGGGGTGTCGGCCTCGCGGGACCACTAACTGCTGGCGAAGCCAAGAAGGGGGTAACCTAGTAGGATGATGGTGCCCCTAAAGCCAGCACGCTGACCCTAACGGGATTATTCGAAATGTAAGGAAGACTTTTGTTAATGAGCAGGTGAACGTACCTGGTGGTAAGAAAAATTCTCCGGATACATGGTAGTGCAAAATACAATATAGGTTGACCGCCTGAAAAAAGAAAGGGGGAGGGTAGACATAAAATAGTGTGATGAAATGTGCAAATGCATATGGTACATATACACGACCGGGAGGATCATGGCGGTTGTTCATGAAACGACAGCTTGCGCCTGGTGTGAAAAGAGACCAGTGCATGCCGTGTGGCCATGCCCAGGCGGAAAGCGCGTGCCGGCAATTTAATGGAATATTTGGACCGTGTCCCTGCAATTTCCACCTATTTATTGATTATGATAAAACAATTATAATATATATTTATTTTAATTTTTATTTTATTTATTTATTTATTTATTTTTCCGGATGACCAGACGATGACTCCTCCCCCCAGTGCTTCCATTATTAATTTTTTTTTTTTTTTTTTTTAAAGCTGATGACCTATCCAAAGGGTAGATCATTGTTAGCAAAAGGTGAAGAACCCTTTTGAGACAGTCTCTTTGCAGCTGAGTGTGTGTATGGGAAGTTATGCCCTTTCAGCCAGAAGAGCATTTATAAGATCATGCATTGATTTTGGACAAGAGGGCCTGGCTTATAATCTTCATGTTTATTCCAAAAGGTGTTTGATGGCGTTTTTTTTTTTTTTTTTTTTTATTTATTTTTCTTTTCTTTGTGTGGGCTGCTGGGGTGTTATATGACTGTAAGGGGCGTGCTGGAAGGCTCCCCTGCCGTCCGACGGCGCCCCCCCGCAACAGAAGCGGCGCGCACGGCCGCCGGGACACCGCGCACGCGCCGACGGAATCGCCGCGCATGCGCAGAACCCCTGCCGCGCATGCGCAGACCAGGCACCAGGACGCGGCCGGGCGCCATCGGCCACGCGGCAGGAGGAGCGGTAACCAGGCAGGAGGTGGTGGGGAGGGGATGTCAGGGCAGCGGTAAGCCCAGTGGAGGTGAAATGTGAAATGAATGGGGGGGGGGGGGGTGCAGGTTGCACCGCCGCTGCCCCCGTGACAGCGCACCTAAATGACCGGGGGGGGGGGGCGGGCCATGAACGTTGTTGGTGAAGTGAAAATGAATCATGTGGAACATGCTTGGAGGATTATGTGACTGTTTGTAAGGAGTGACATTTTGGAGCATAGGAAAAATGAAAGCCATTTATTTTTGAACCCATTCGTCCGGAGTCCCCCCACGGCCGCCGGGACACCGCGCATGCGCCGATGAAATCGCCGCGCATGCGCAGAACCCCGGCCGCGCATGCGCAGACCAGGCCCCAGGACGCGGCCGGGCGCCATCGGCCGCGCGGCAGGAGGAGTGCCAAACATGCAGGAGGCGGTGGGGAGGGGATGTCCGCGCCGCGGCAAGCCCAGTGAAGTTTGAAATGAATGGGGGGGGGTGCCGGGTGTACCGCAGCTGGCCCCTGTGCTATGTACCTGGAAAACGAGGAGGGGAGGGGGAGGGGGGGGGGAGGGGAGGGAGGGGAGGGGAGGGGAGGGGGGAGGGCATGAATGTTGGATGTTTGAGGGGTGAAACCCAGAAATGGGGAATGGGGCTGGAACCATCAGGGGGCTGACCGGAGTGACGGTCCTGTGGGGAGACGCCAGAATAGGCATGAGCAATGAGCTGCCGGTGATTGCTGCGAGCAGCCGTGACATGGATGCAGTGTGTGTGAAAAGAACCATGGAAAAAAAAAAGGGGGGGGGGATTTAATCCACGAACCATTGGTCGCATGCTGCCAGAGCTGTTGACCGGAATTGTGGTGCGGTTTGTGAATGAATATGCATGAAACAGGTGTGACAGAAATGAATGCTGGTGACTTGCATGAAAACCGTGACATTGGTGCGCATTGATGAAGTGAGATGAACCGGTACAGGGGCAACCGTGAGGCCCTGCTGTACCGTATGAAATAACTCATACGCATTTGTGCTCCTGCAGCCGTGCACATGAACATGAGGAGGGGGGGGGGGGCATGAATGTGGATGATTGTGGGGTGATATGGACTGAAAAAGAAATGGGGAACGAGCCTGGACCCCAGGGGTGCTGACCGCAGTGTTGTGCCTGTGGGAAGATTGCTGAACGAGACATGACAAAATGAGATACTGGTGACTGTGAGAAAGCCGTGACATTAGCGCAGCGTCTATGAAATGAAATGAAACTGAAATGGGGGATTAGGCCAGAAACCATGCCGCATGCTGCAGAGGTGTTGACCGGAATGGTAGTCCGGTGTGGACAAATTGCGCATGAACAGGGCGTGACAGAAATGAATACTGGTGACTTGTATGAGAAAACCGTGACATTGGTGCAGCGTATGATGAAATGAAATGAACCGGTACAGGGGCAACCGTGAGGCCCCGGCTGTACCGTATGGATGACTCAGAAACCACTGCCTGCATGCCGCAGGGGTGTTGACCGGAGTGGTGATACGGTGTAGATAAATTTATGCATGAACGAGACATGACAGAAATGAAATGCTGGTGACCTGGGCGAGAAAGCTGTGACATTAGTGCAGCATTCGGTGAAATGAAATGAACAGAAATGGGGGATTGCCCAGGAAACGACTGCATGCTTGCCGCAGGGGTGCTGACTGGAATAATGGTACCATGTAGACAAATTGTGCATGAACAAGGCGTGACAGAAATGAAATACTGGTGACTTGTATGAGAAAACAGTGACATTGGTGCAGCGTTTGGTGAAATGAATTGAACCGGTACAGGGGGCAACCGTGAGGCCCCGGCTGTACCGTATGGATGACTCGCAGTTTAACGGGCAAACGTGACCCACAGTGAACCTGAGTAAAGCCGGAAAAATAGAACCGAAATGCTCCAAATCCAGAACCGATGGCAACGAAAAACTCCCAGGAATTCAGCGACTCGCAGGCAACTCTCCAGACACTCCACAAGCGACCTCCTCTCTCAAAAGCTCAGACCTCAATGATGCAGGAGCCAGGTAAGGGGAGTGCCCTAAATAGGCTGGAGGCGGACCTCAGCCCCTCCCACAAATCCAGGCAATCTGCCTTAATACATATATGATATTTATTCACTTATAACAGTATCACTAAACTATAGACGTTAAAACTATCAGTGATGCGGTCTTACTCAATTTTTTCTACCTATATACTCAGTGTATCACCGTTATAGCTGGCTTGTGTCATTGGACTGATCAGCAGAGGGAAAAGTTGTTGGAGAGGGGGGAGGGGAAGGGAGAGGGGAATGGGTCAGGGGTAGAGAGGATATGTGGGGTAATATAGGGGTAGGTTAGAGGTGATGTTACTACTTAGTAGCTTTATTAAGCGCTCCTATATATTCTGGAGCGTTGGTCTATTATGTAATAGATTAACTTCACTTCTGTTTGTAGCTATCGCAGCCTCTGCTGCTCCTATTTTGCCTCCTCCTATTCAACTGCTATTCATTGTTGTCCTCCTCTCTCTCAGCTGAAATGTCTCTTGTCCTATATTGTTTTTATTTCTATTGCCTGCTGTATCGCTTTGTAGATATGCCCGTATATTTGAGCATGCTGCCGCTATTTCACTGCCTAAAATCTGAACACTCCTACACTCTGCATCCCAACATGTTTCGATGTGTAACCAGCGTCTTCAGGGGATAAAGCATAAACACATGCTTTATCCCCTGAAGACGCTGGTTACACAGCGAAATATGTCTGTCATTGTGGCCCAACACCATGCTGTCAAATAAAAATAATAAACTCAAATACTTGCCTCCATTCTGCTGTCAGCGATGCAGTGCAAGACATAGACGTCTTCTAGTCCGTGCCCTGAGCTCTATGCAGGTGCCGTTTCGCCATAGCGATGTGCACCTGCATATAGGGTTGTGCTGACTGAATCCCCCACTTTTTTTCTTTGTAGTATATATTGGAGGCGTGGTGATCTCCATGAGGTCATGCACACCTGACCAGTCAATCTGTCCTGGAGGCTGGTTTTAAAGTCAGTATAAAACTGAGTCTGCTTATATAGCACCTACCAGTAGCCATTTGGCTCCAGGAGAAGTATATAGTGGGCTCAGTATGCATGTTGGTACTTGCATCCCTGGATCCGATGAAAG
Source organism: Bufo bufo (assembly GCF_905171765.1). NCBI lineage: Eukaryota > Metazoa > Chordata > Amphibia > Anura > Bufonidae > Bufo > Bufo bufo. The sequence continues at coordinate 105,068,180 of NC_053392.1, read as the reverse complement.
CTGTAATGGCACCGGACGGGGTTAAAAGCAGAGTGTGCTTGGCGTGCATGCTGCACCTGCATTCCCTGGACTTTGTGTGGCTGTCATGGCCCATAAACAGGTAGGAACTAGTGTTAGGGACCACTCTATAGAGGCGACCTTGACGTGGTGAGTGGCTTATTACGCTTTGGCCAAAATGTACACCAATGCCTCATCCAGCATGGAGGCAGGGCAGAATGCTGGTTGCAGAGTGCTATTGCATTTGTATTTTGCGTTTGTATATGTATTTTGCCATAGCGATGTGCACCTGCATACAGGGTTGTGCTGACTCAATCACCCACATTTTTTCTTTGTAGTATATATTGGAGGCGTGGCGATCTCCATGCAGTCATGCACACCTGACCAGCTAGTCTGCCCTGGAGGCTGGTTTTAAAGTCAGTATAAAACTGAGTCTGCTTATATAGAACCTACCAGTAGCCATTTGGCTCCAGGATTAGTATATAGTGGGCTCAGCATGCATGTTGGTACTTGCATCCCTGGATCCGATGAAAGCTGTAATGGCACCGGACGGGGTTAAAAGCAGAGTGTGCTTGGCTTGCATGCTGCACCTGCATTCCCTGGACTTTGTGTGGCTGTCATGGCCCATAAACAGGTAGGAACTAGTGTTAGGGACCACTCTATAGAGGCGACCTTGACGTGGTGAGTGGCTTATTACGCTTTGGCCAAAATGTACACCAATGCCTCATCCAGCATGGAGGCAAGGCAGAATGCTGGTTGCAGAGTGCTATTGCATTTGTATTTTGCGTTTGTATATGTATTTTGCCATAGCGATGTGCACCTGCATACAGGGTTGTGCTGACTCAATCACCCACATTTTTTCTTTGTAGTATATATTGGAGGCGTGGCGATCTCCATGCAGTCATGCACACCTGACCAGCTAGTCTGCCCTGGAGGCTGGTTTTAAAGTCAGTATAAAACTGAGTCTGCTTATATAGAACCTACCAGTAGCCATTTGGCTCCAGGAGAAGTATATAGTGGGCTCAGCATGCATGTTGGTACTTGCATCCCTGGATCCGATGAAAGCTGTAACGGCACCGGACGGGGTTAAAAGCAGAGTGTGCCTGGCGTTCATGCTGTACCTGCGCTCTCTGGACTTTGTGTGGCTGTCATGGCCCATAAACAGGTAGGAACTAGTGTTAGGGACCACTCATAGAGGCGACCTTGACGTGGTGAGTGGCTTATTACGCTTTGGCCAAAATGTACACCAATGCCTCATTCAACATCCAGCATGGAGGCAGGGCGGAGTGCTGGTTGCAGAGTGCTATTGCATTTGTGTTCTTTTCTAGGACTAAATCCTGTTAGAGGAAACGATGGGCCAGGGAGACATCACTCCCGTGCCACATCGCGGCATTAAACTGTATTACTGTCCTGAGTACAGCGATGCAGTTTAATATGTAGAGATGAGCGTTTCCACAATGAAAGCGGTCATTGCACATGGCCCTTCTGCTGCCTCCCTCTTGCCCCTACCTGGTGCTGCCTGAGGCGATTGCCTCACCTGGCCTCATTGGTGGTGCACTCTTGTCTGGGGAGGAAGTAAAATATACTTACCAGAAGACAGACACGAGAGCCAGCGTGCAAATCTGGAGCTACGTGTAGCAGGCAAGTATGAATCTTTCCATAGTGGAGGCAGCAGGCTACTGTGAAACATTAACTATTCCCTGACAACACCTTTAGTGCAGTCTGCCTGTTCTGAGATCATTACAGACACGGATCACTACCTCCTTTTGTCTTCACTACTGAGCATGTGCAGTTTTAGGCACTGAACTAAAGGCCGTGAGCAACATGAAGATACACAGGAGAGGTGAGAACTGATTATCTATCACCACTAGAACACCCTGTTTATCACTGTCTATAGTAAAAGGGACAGGAGAGAACACAGGAGAGGTGATGACTGATCATCTATCACCACTAGGACATCCTGCTTATCACTGCCAATAGTATAAGCACAGGGGAGAACACAAGAGAGGTGAGAACTGATTATCACCACTAGAACACCTTACTTATCACTGTTTATAGTATATGGACAGGAGAGAACACAGGAGAGGTGAGAACTGATTCTCTATCACCACCAGAACACCCTACTTTTCACTTTCTATAGTATAAGGAACTGAAGAAAACCAGGGACATACATAGAAATCACTGGGGCCCATAGCAATAATCTAAATTGGGCCCCCATGCCCCATTTATAGCACATCCTTATACCCTTTCCAGGCCGATCTCTTTGCTCCATGAACTGTGCTTGCTGCTGCATGTTATACTGTGTGCCATCAGGGCCGGACTGGGATTACAAAACAGCACTGGCGCACAAAGAGGCACAGAGATGCAGTGTGTACAGGTATATAGTATATACAGCAGTGTATTGACATGTGAGGTACAAGGTATAAATTATAGCTCGTACCTCACATATCAGTGCACTGCAGTATATACTATATATCTGTACACACTGCATCTATTATACCTTGTACCTCATATCAGTACACTGCAGTATCTACACACTGCATATATAATAAACACATATCCATATAATAAATGCAGTGGGTATAAATATATAGTATATACAAGAGTGTACGAGGTGTAATTTATACCTATATCTCACATATCAGTACACTGCTGTATACCGTATACTATATATCTGTACATATTGTATCTATAATACTCTGTAATATATGCATTGTGTATATATACACTCACCTAAAGAATTATTAGGAACACCTGTTCTATTTCTCATTAATGCGATTATCTAGTCAACCAATCACATGGCAGTTGCTTCAATGCATTTAGGGGTGTGCTCCTGGTCAAGACAATCTCCTGAACTCCAAACTGAATGTCAGAATGGGAAAGAAACGTGATTTAAGCCATTTTGAGTGTGGCATGGTTGTTGGTGCCAGACGGGCCGGTCTGAGTATTTCACAATCTGCTCAGTTACTGGGATTTTCACGCACAACCATTTCTAGGGTTTACAAAGAATGGTGTGAAAAGGGAAAAACATCCAGTATGCGGCAGTCCTGTGGGCAAAAATGCCTTGTGGATGCTAGAGGTCAGAGGAGAATGGGCTGACTGATTTTAAGCTGATAGAAGAGCAACGTTGACTGAAATAACCACTCGTTACAACCGAGGTATGCAGCAAAGCATTTGTGAAGCCACAACACGCACAACCTTGAGGCGGATGGGCTACAACAGCAGAAGACCCCACCGGGTACCACTCATCTCCACTACAAATAGGAAAAAGAGGCTACAATTTGCACGAGCTCACCAAAATTGGACTATTGAAGACTGGAAAAATGTTGCCTGGTCTGATGAGTCTCGATTTCTGTTGAGACATTCAAATGGTAGAGTCCGAATTTGGCGTAAACAGAATGAGAACATGTATCCATCCTCTGATGGCTACTTCCAGCAGGATAATGCACCATGTCACAAAGCTCGAATCATTTCAAATTGGTTTCTTGAACATGACAATGAGTTCACTGTACTAAAATGGCCCCCACAGTCACCAGATCTCAACCCAATAGAGCATCTTTGGGATGTGGTGGAACGGGAGCTTCGTGCCCTGGATGTGCCTCCCTCAAATCTCCATCAACTGCAAGATGCTATCCTATCAATATGGGCCAACATTTCTAAAGAATGCTATCAGCACCTTGTTCAATCAATGCCACGTAGAATTAAGGCAGTTCTGAAGGCAAAAGGGGTCCAACACCGTATTAGTATGGTGTTCTTAATGATTACGTCAGGGGGGCGGGGCCTTCTCCCGGACCGCAGAACCGGAAGTAGAGGCCGAGGCGCGTCTTTTAAAGTATAAAAGCGGCCGTAGGAGCAGGCAGCCAGCATGGAAGGCACACAGTGTTTGTGCTGAAGAAGTTCCCAGCTTGGGCAGTATGACGGAACCCTCGGATGGACTCGCTGAACTTACAGGACCTTATCAAAAAAGAGTGGAAAAATCCTGACAGGAAGTTTTTTATTCCCACCTCAGTAAAGAGAAAGTATCCGTATGATGAAGAAGTATCCTCAATATGGGATAAGGCTCCTACAGTGGACGCCCCGGTCGCCAAAATAGCCAAAAAAGCAGCACTTCCCTTTGATGATCTAGGTTGTCTTTCCGATCCTCTAGATAAGAAAGTCGAAATTTATTTAAAACGTGCCTGGGAGACATCAACCACTTGTCTCAGACCTGCTATCGCAGCTACCTGGGCATCTAGGTCTCTCCGTCTCTGGTTGGACCAGCTAGAGATTCATCTTAAAGAAAAGTAACCTAGGGAAGAAATCCTAGCTTCCTTACCTACATTCTCTAAGGTGGCAGATTTTTTAACTGATGCATCTACTGATGTTATCCGTTTCGCTGCCAAATCCTCGGCCATGACTAATGCCGCTAGAAGAGCCATTTGGCTTAAATCATGGAAAGGGGATCAAGGTTCTAAGACCAGACTCTGCGCCCTTCCATGTGAAGGGAACAGACTTTTTGGATCTTGTCTGGATGAAATACTGGAGAAGGCCTCGGACAAGAAGAAAGGGTTTCCTACACCTCAGAGGAATCCCTTTTTTCGTAAACCCCAGCAGGGTTTTAGAAGACAGAGGGGCAAACCATATGACAAAAAAGAGAGAGACAGGTTTCAGAAAAGATCAGGTGGATTCCTCCCCAGGATAATACACCGAAAGGAAAGCAACAATGACGCCAGACTCCAGGTTGGGGGAAGGTTAGCTTACTTTTTCCCAGCTTGGACAGGGATTACCCAGAACAAGTGGGTCCTAAAGGGGGGGGGGGGATAAGGAAGGGATTCCGGTTGGAGTTCCTCTCTTATCCTTAAGACTCTTTCAACTGCACTCCCCTTCCGAGAGACTTCCAAAAGTCCAAGGTGCTAGAATCGGAAGTCCGTTTATTATTAGACAAAGGAGTAGTCTGCCAGGTACCCAAGAGGGAGGAAGGCAAGGGGTTTTACTCCCTTCTATTTTTGGTCAAAAAGCCCAACGGATCCTTTCGCATGATACTGAACTTAAAAAAGCTAAACAAGTTCTTAAAATACAAAAGGTTTTGTATGGAGACAATAAAAACGACCCTAGATCTGTTATTCAGGGACTGCTGGATGGTGAGCATAGATCTATTCTAGAGGATGCTTATTATCATATCCCAATTCATGCTTCCTCCCAAAAAATTTTGAGAACAACAGTCTACATGCATGGTCAGCTTCTGCATCTACAATACAGGGCACTCCCCTTCGGTGTCTCACAGGCCCCGAGAATCTTCACAAAGGTAGTAGCAGAGATGGTGGCCTTTCTCCGACTGTCCAGGGTAGTGTTGATACCTTATCTGGATGACTTTTTGTTCATTGGCCACACAAAGGACCAATTACAGAAAGATCTAGTTCTGGTATGCTCCCTTCGGGTGGAAGATAAATCATGGAAAATCTTGTCTAACCCCGTCTCAGAATTGCAGCTTTTTAGGAATGCAGCTAGACTCCAGGTCCCAGAAGACAATCCTCCCACAAAGGAAAGTCTCGTCCACCATAGAGCATGTTTGGGCCCTGTTTCGTTCCTTTCAGTGTTCTTTCAGACAAGCAATGATGGTGCTGGGTCATTTGACGGCTACGATTCCGGCTGTACCCTTCGCGCAGATTCACACAAGACCACTGCAGGTGGATATATTGCAGGCTTGGAATGGACTTCCACAAACATCCCTTCTGTGGTGGACATCCCAAAGAAACCTCTCTGTGGGAATGCCTTGGTCTTCTGCAGATCCCATGATGATAACTACGGATGCCAGTCCCTGGGGCTGGGGTGTACACTCCGAAAAAAGATACTGGTAAGGAAGGTGGGATTTAAAAACAAGAAAATGCACTTCAAACTACAAGGAGCTCAAAGTCGTAGTGATGGCCCTAAAGATTGCAATTCCGGAAGTCTCAAACAGAAGACTGGTCTTCTACTTAGACAAGTCAACGACAGTGGCTTATATAAATCGCCAGGGCGGAACAAGAGTACCATCCCTTCTCTCCCTCTGCCAGGAGATTTTTCAGTTAGCAGAAGAGAGGAACCTTTTTCTATCCGTAATCCATCTAAGGGGGAAAGAAAATATTCTAGCCGACTTTCTAAGTCGAGTCAAGCTCAGTCAAGCAGAATGGAGTCTGAACGAGGAATTATTCTCTCAGATTGTGTCCAAATTTGGGTCTCCGACAATAGACCTCTTTGCCTCCCAGAAAAACAGGAAGATTGAAAGATTCTTCTCCCTAATTCGTTCAGAGAATCCTACAGCTATAGACGGTCTAGCTCAAGACTGGAATCAGGAATTCGGATACGCCTTCCCTCCCCTTTCCCTAATTCCCCAAGTTTTGAAAAATGTCCAGAGGGAAAGAACCTCCATAATATTAATAGCCCCAAGATGGCCAAAGAGTGTGGTATTCAACCCTGATAAACCTATCCAGGGAACCACCTTGGATCATTCCTCCAAGGGAAGATCTTCTCTCCCAGGGCCCTGTCCTACATCCCAACCCAGAGATTCTGCAGTTATCAGTATGGAAGTTGACACGGATATCTGGTTAGGAAGAGGCCTTTCCGACAGAGTGGTTTCCACCCTTTTAGGCAGCAGGAAGGTTTATATGGCTAGAAAGTATAATAGAGTCTGGAAAACCTTCTCTTCCTTTTTGGGATCCAGTCCAAATCCGTTTAGTCCTTCAGAAGTCCCTAAGATCCTGGATTTCCTGCAAGCTGGTCTGGATAAGGGGCTCAGGGCCTCCACTTTAAAGGTGCAGGTGGCGGCTTTGAGCTACTTTTTAGACTTCCAACTAGCTGTCCACCCTTGGGTTAAGTCTTTTTTATCTGCAGCAGCTATACTCCATCCTTCCCTAAGACCCCTTTCCTGTAATCTCCATGTACACCAGCAGGTGGCAGCAATGTGTTACCAGGACCTTAGACAGTTTAGCATATCTAGACTGGAAGAGTACATTCCAGTTTAGCTCGCCCTCTATGAGCAGAAGTGGGCTGGCCCATGTGGAGGAAAGGAAGTTACAGTGAGTGTGCCAGCCACCCCGGCTAGGGTAAGGCTGTGCTGGTAGGAGCTCCCAGTTCTAGGGATCCCAACCCAGGATCGTGTCTCGGCTGAGACCAAAGATCTTCATTCCCAGCCTGAGCCTTCAGCCTCAGCTGGTGACCAGCAAGCAGCCACCTCCAGAACTCCAGGAAGAACCATCCCCTGTGAGCACAACTGTGAGTACCATCCAGAGACCAGGAGAAGCCAAATACCTCCTCAGCTAGTCAGTCCGATACACAGCAGAAGATAGACAAAGCAGAAGATAGATTCCTGCCACATATCACAGAGCCATAAGCAGACGACTAATCCTGCAAGAGAGCTCCAGGCACATGATAGAAGAAAAAGAGATATTGATCCCTGCCATACATTGCCAATACCTGCTGGGACCCAAGACTATTGCTGTATCTCGTATGGATTAATGCTGCATCAAGTAAAGACAAGTTGAATTATATCCCAAGTCTGGATCTCATTTACTGCTACTAAAACCCTCAATTACTCCTACTAGCAACACACTCATTTATTGCAAGTGAGCCAGGATCCAGGAGTCCAGCCGTACCAAGGTAGGAGACACCGTTGACACTATTACTGCTACCACACAGAGACATTGCACCACTCTAGCATTCCTAACCTGGTATGTGAGTTGCAACATCTTAAAGGGCCCTGAGACTGTACCCTGCGCACGCTGCAATTGGCGTCACAAACAAAAATAATAGATTTCTATATCCATATCCGGACCCACTGCATAATTTTGGCGTCCACCTAACCGTACCACGGTCCTGCTCATTGCAACAGCACTTGCCCAGGAGCCCTTTGAACCTCTGTCTGAAATTCCAATAGACATCCTGTCCATAAAATTGGCTTTCCTCTTAGCCATCACCTCCGCTAGGAGGATCTCAGAAATCCAAGCCTTTTCGGCCTATCCTCCTTACACTACTATTCAGGAGAACCAAGTAGTCATTAGACCCCTTCCTACCTTTTTACCCAAAGTAGTCTCTGACTTTCACAGGAACCAAGATATTGTATTGCCATCTTTCTTTCCTAACCCTTCCAACAGTTCAGAACAGAAATTCCATTGCTTAGATGTTAGAAGATGCCTGATGGCCTATTTAGACGCCACTTCCCCTAGGAGAAAAACGAAAATCTACGGGTCCAGTTTCTAGGCAAAAACAAAGGGTGCAAGGTGTCTTCCGGGGTCATTGCTAGATGGGTTAAAAAGGCCATAGTTAAGGCTTATGTTTCCTTGGGGCTCCCTCCTCCATCAGGATTCGGGCCTACTCTACTAGAGCGGTCTCGACCTCCTGGGCAGAGAGAGCAGATGTTTCTCTAGCTCAAACTTGTAGGGCAGCCACCTGGAGTTCTCCACATACCTTCCTTAAGCATTATAGACTGCAGCTTCATTCTGATGCATCCTTCGGAGAGAGGGTTCTTCAGGCTGTAGTCCCTCCCTAGATTCCAATTTATAGTCTATCTCGCATAGGGTGCCGTCATGGGTGAGGGGAAAACAACATTGCTTACCGGTAATCGTTTTTATCGATATCCATGACGGCACCCTTCAAAAATTCCCTCCCTAAAAAAATAAAAATATATATATATATATGTCTATATGAGGAAATATGGATATGTATAAGTTGAATGTTCTTGTACATATGTACCACTTCTCTCTCCGGAGAACAATTTATTTCTTCTACTGGTGCTTGGAGGGGGTGTGTCAATTTTATCTTCTCAGGTTTCCTGTCCAGATGGGAGGTCCTGAGTCGCAAAGGGTGCCGTCATTGGTATCGAGAAAAACGATTACCGGTAAGCAATGTTGTTTTCCACGCTCTGCCCAAAATTCATAAGGGTTTCTTCCCTCCTCCATTGAGACCCATAGTGGAAGGAATTGGATCCTTCTCGGAGAAGCTCTCAGAGTGGGTAGATTCCCTACTACAACTATTGGTTCCCCTAATTCCTGGGTTTTTGAACGATACCAGGTCGGTATTGCAGGCTTTTTCTGATTTCAAATGGTGTGAAGGGTACAGATGGATTACCACGGATGTGGTGTCACTGTACACAAATATCCCCCATGATTTAGCCTTAAGAGTACTGCAGGAATTTATGGGTACAGCTGTTGACTTCCTCCTCAGGCACAATTTTTTTATGTTCAATAAAGATTTTTATTTACAGATCTCAGGAGTGTCGATGGGGGCCAAGTTCTCTCCCTCCATAGCCGAAACAAAAACGTCGCTAAGAATTGGTGAATAAATATTGAAACGCTGAAGTTTTGAGAGTGCCGTGGTATACCTTTCATTCATCAGTAGCTGTGACGGGGTGCTTTCAGACTGGCACCTGACACTGCGCGCACCACCACTACAAAATCCGACTGTTGTGCTGCTGCACCCTTCTATTTTTTCATGGTGGGAGAGGAGCTTTCTCCTCATCGACACTCCTATTTTTGGTGGCTGTGTGCAGTGGTATGGCCTCTACATCGATGACCTGCTGATGGTGTGGTCTGGGGATGTGGCGGCCATACCGCTGTTCACTTCCTACCTAAATTCATGTGTGGACTCTATTACATTGGATGTCCACCATGATTCAGATACTATAAATTTTTTGGACTTGTGCCTGAGGGGGGATAGAAATACGTCAACTGTGTATACTAGCACCTATAGAAAAGACATGGCAGGCAATACCATACTTCACGCATCCTCATGTCATCCACCGCATTTAATCCAAAATATCTCAGAGTGAATTAATTAGGGCTAAGAGGAATTGTGGAGATGAAATATCCTTTAATGTTGAGGCTAAAACATAATGGGGAGGCTTGCTTGTAGGTCATATCCCAAACATTTGACATCTAACCACTATGAAATGGTCTCTGAAATGGAGAGAAAGACACAGATTTTTCCTGAGCAAAAAAATCACTAGTAATAGAAATGGACAATGTCCTTTTAAGAAGAATGCCATAACCTGTTTCACCCAATATAGCGAACAATATGATGCAATATGTAAAATAATAAAAGAAAACATCTACCCCTCCTGAAATAGGATAATCAATGGTCAGGTATAGTGGAGACGGGCATTAGGTGCTCAGCACGTAAAGCCCCGACCCTTGGTCAAAAACTTAGCCCCAGTTTATTTAAGAAGCCTGGAGACATTAAGGCCACATGGATCCGCAGCAAAGGTAGCTACAAATGTGGTCACGGCAGATGCATCTGCTGTGGCCACATGCAGGTTACGAACCACTTCAAATCCACAGTAAATGACAAGGAATTTGCCATCAAATCGTATCTCAATTGTAATACGAAAAATGCCATTTATCTGGTGACGTGCACTGAATGCCAGCTACAATACGTAGGATGCACTTCCAATCAGATAAAGGTGAGAATACGTAAACATATTTCCGATGTGCCGCACCATGAAAGCCGCAATGTGCCGGCGGTTAGTCTACACTTTGTGGTTTTTCATGGTAGCGATACCTCAAACTTGAAAGTGCAGGGCATTGAAAGAATAGTGGCTCCGATCAGGGCAGGGGATTTAGGGAGGAAGCTACTCAACAGAGAAGCATACTGGATGTTTCAACTGGCTACACGTCCCCCGCAAGGGTTAAATAAAAGACATGACCTTATACTGCAGTATTAGAACAATGCCTCTTTGTTGAAAAAAATCCTCATTACCCAGTTATTAGTGTGTAAAAGTTTTTATCAATAGTAAGGAAGCTGTATATAGCTTGTTTTTATTATACTATATATATTTTGATATGTGCTTTTTTAGGAAACTAATACATGTGCATTCAATTGCACTGATTATGCCGGGGCCACGCCATCTCCTGATTACAAGGACAGGTGTGGGTGCGGTATATAAAGTGCATTTTCTTTGAGTGTGGTTGTGTCATGAGGAAGGACCTTCATTGAATACGGTCTGAAACGCGTAACACAAGTGTACCTGTATGGAATATTTTTAAACGCTTGAATAAAGATTAATACCTTGATCATTTGGAGCTGGACCACAAAGTTTTTTTCGCAAGTTCCACTTAGTGCATCCAGACGCTATGTCCTGGCTCAAGACAAGGATATACAGGTGAGAGCTGCCTTTTGATTACTTAACTTACAACCAATGCATCACAATACAGAGGTATTATGATGCATTGTAAAGGGGATCAGACCCCCAAAAGTTGAAGTCCCAGAGTGGGACAAAAGATAAAGTGTAATAAAAGTTTAAAAAAATAAAGTTTTAAGGAAAATTTTTTAAAGTTTCAAGTAAAAAAAAGTGTCCTTTTCCCAAAATAAAGTAATATTTTTTTCAAAAATAGGGAAAAAAAGAGAAGTAGACATATTAGGTATTGCCGCGTCTGTATCTACCGGCTCTATAAAAATATCACATAACCTAACCACTCAGGTGAACACCGTCAAAAAAATAAAATAAAAACTGTGCTAAAAAAAGAGCGATCAAAAAGGCATAAGCCCCCCAAAAAAGTACCAATCTAACGTCACCTCATCCCGCAAAATATAAGCCCCTACCTAAGACAATCGCCCAAAAAATTATTGGCTAACTATGGCTCTCAGACTATGGAGACACTAAAACATGATTTTTGTTTCAAAAATGCTTTTATTGTGTTAAATGTAAAAAAAATAAAAAAGTAGACATATTAGACATCGCCGCATCCGTAACAACCTGCACTATAAAAATACAACATGAACTAACCCCTCGGGTGAACACCGTAAAAAATAAAAAATAAAAAAATGGCATTTTTTGTCACCTTACATCACAAAAAGTGTAATAGAAAGTGATCAAAAGTCATGTGCACCCTAAAATAGTGCCAATAAAACCGTCATCTCATCCCGCAAAAATGATACCCTACCTAAGACAATTGCCCAAAAACTGAAAAAACTATGGCTCTCAGACTATGGAGACACAAAAAAATCTTTTTTTTTCAAAAATGCTTTATTATGTAAAACTGAAACAAACAACCAAAAAAATGGTCATTCGGTATTGTCGCATCCGTAACCAGCTGCTCCATAAAAATACCACATGATCTAACCTGTCAGATGAACACTGTATGTGACAAAAAATAAAAACGGTGCCAAAAAAGCTATTTTTTGTTATCTTGCACAACAAGTGTAATATAGAGCAACCAAAAATCATAGATACCCTAAAATAGTAACAACAAAACTTCCACCTTATCCTGTAGTTTCCAAAATGGGGTCATTTTTTTGGAGTTTCTACTCTAGGGGTGCATCAGGGGGTATTCAAATGTGACATGGCAGCTTAAAATTATCCCAGTGAAATCTGCTTTCCAAATACTATATGGCGTTCCTTTCCTTCTGCGCAATGCCGTGTGCCCGTACAGCAGTTTACAACCACATATGGGGTGTTTCTGTAAACTACAGAATCAAGGCAGTAAATATTTAGTTTTGTTAGTGGCAAAAAATTTATTAAAATGGAAAATCTGCCAAAAAAGTGAAATTCTTAAATTTCATCTCCATTTTCCATTAATTCTTGTGGAACACCTAAGGCTGTGTTCACACGGGCGAGATTTCCGCGCGGGTGCAATGCGGTAGGTGAACGTATTGCACCCGCACTGAATCCCAACCCATTCATTTCAATGGGGCTGTTCAGATGAGCGGTGATTTTCACGCATCACTTGTGCGTTGCGTGAAAATCGCAGCATGCTCTATATTCAGCATTTTTCACGCAACACAGGCCCCATAGAAGTGAATGGGGTTGCGTGAAAATCGCAAGCATCCGCAAGCAAGTGCGGATGCGGTGCGATTTTCACGCACGATTGCTAGGAGACGATCGGGATGGAGACCCGATCCTTATTATTTTCCCTTATAACATGGTTATAAGGGAAAATAATAGCATTCTGAATACAGAATGCATAGTAAACTAGCGCTGGAGGGCTTAAAAAAATAAATAAAATAATTTAACTCACCTTAGTCCACTTGATCGCGTAGCCCGGCATCTCCTTCTGTCTCCTTTGCTGAACAGGACCTGTGGTGAGCATTAATTACAGGTAAAGGACCTTTGGTGACGTCACTCCGGTCAACACATGATCCATCATATGATCTTTTACCATGGTGATGGATCATGTGATGACCGGAGTGACGTCACCAAAGGTCCTTTCCCTGTAATTAATGCTCACCACAGGTCCTGTTCAGCAAAGGAGACAGAAGGAGATGCCGGGCTACGCGATCAAGTGGACTAAGGTGAGTTAAATTATTTTTTATTTTATTTTTAACCCCTCCAGCGCTAGTTTACTATGCAGTCTGTATTCAGAATGCTATTATTTTCCCTTATAACTATGTTATAAGGGGAAATAATACAATCTACAGAACACCGATCCCAAGCCCGAACTTCTGTGAAGAAGTTCGGGTTTGGGTACCAAACATGCGCGATTTTTCTCACGCGAGTGCAAAACGCATTACAATGTTTTGCACTCGCGCGGAAAAATCGCGGGTGTTCCCGCAACGCACCCGCACATTTTCCCGCAACGCCCGTGTGAACCCAGCCTAAAGGGTTAACAAAGTTTGTAAAATCAGTTTTGAATACCTTGAGGGGTGTAGTTTCTAAAATGGGGTAATTTCTGGGTGGTTTCTATTATGTAAGCCTCACAAAGTGACTTCAGACCTAAACTGGTCCTTAAAAAGTGGGTTTTGGAAATTTTCTGAAATATGTCAAGATTTGCTTTTTAAAATTCAAAGCCTTCTAACGTCCCCAAAAAATAAAATGGCATTCACAAAATTATTCAAACATGAAGTAGACATATGAGGAATGTAAAGTAGTAACTATTTTTGGAGTTATTACTATTATAAAAGTAGAGAAATAGAAATTTGCTAATTTTGCCAAATTTTTTGTACATTTTTAATTTTTTTTATAAATAAAAATGAAATTTTTTGACTCAATTTTACCACTGTCATGAAGTGCAATATGTGACGAGAAAACAATTTCAGAATGGCCTGGATAAGTAAAAACATTTTAAAGTTATTACAACATAAAGTGACACATGTCAGATTTGCTAAAAATGGCCTGAGCAGAAAGATGAAAAATGGTTGGTCCTGAAAGGGTTAACCAAGTAATTTTTTTGTTAGTTCTATTTTATTTACAGCTAAGCGCTTCCACACTTCTCTCTATCATTGGTAACACTACACTTCTCTCTGATGCCTAGAATGAAATATACACTACCTCATTGTTGGTGTAGATTTCAGTTATCGTTTACTGGAGAAAACTGGCGTAAATGATGATAGATCCACCCACACCCATACCACTTTCCCATCTCATACAATGGGGGCATATCGCTAGGATACGCCCCCATTGTCTGATAGGCGCGGGTGCCACCGCTGGGACCCGCACATACAATGAGAACGGAGCCGGGAAATGAACGGAGGGTGCACTGCGCATGCGCAGCTGCTCTCCAATCATTTCCATGGGGCCGCCAAAAATAGCCAAGCACTGGCTCAGATATTGCCGTCTGCCCCATAGAAATGAATGGGAGCATGGGCCGCGGTGCGCTCCCATTCACTTCTATGGGAGCAGCGCTTGGTGGTGGATGGACCCTGGGAAATACAGGGTCCTCCAACCACAGCGCTCCAGGCTTCGTTCAATTTGTAGGTGCAGGTCCCAACGGTGGGACCCTCACTTATCAGACAATGGGGGCATATCCTAGTGATATGACCCCATTGTCTGAGATGGGAATACCCCTTTAAAGTTGCAAACCCGGGTTTTTAATTTTTCACACGCGGCTGATTCCTTATATGTTTGGTTGGTATGTACATATGATGTGAACTGTTGCTTTTAAGCGCAATTGTATTGATGTGAGGCTCGGTATGGATGCGTCCGGTGTCTCTTTTGGCATGAGATTAGAGTTAGTGACATGTCTGCAGCATTCTCCGCTTATACATCGATACACTTCCGGCTGCGGGTCACCTGCGTTCCACAGGGTCGCGGACTGCGCATGCGCTGCTCGGCGCCATCTGGACGCGCTCCATGACGTCACATTTTCGCGCTCGCGCGATGACGTGGATGCGCCGAGAGATGGCGTCGAGCATCATGGGGCATTCCGCGCCCAGACATGTGGACCACAGATGTACCAAATCAAGGTAATTTCCTTGACCCACCCCACCTCTCCTTATATATACCCTGTCTATACATCATTTTATACCTCCTGACGAAGCCGTAGGGCGAAACGCGCGTCGAGGTTGTGCGCTCAGGGTCCTCACACCCACTTACCACCATGTCTTCAGGTACGGTCTGCATTGATTTCTTCCTGTCCTAACCCTGCTGGTGATTCTGCACGTATCCATAGCGAGCCTCTTTACATATTCATGTTGACTATTGTTTATATAGTGCTATTTACGAGAGAACTTTATTTTCATGGTTTGTTGCTCTCTGGCCTCTATGCTATGTGTGGATTCGCTGTGCTTTTCCCCTGCTACTAACAGGGCCTTTTTCATCAATTGTTTGAAGGAATCGTACAGCAACTGCATATTGGACCAATTTGGTTTATTTAAATGCACATTAGCATTGTACTCTGGTACCTGAAATAGATGTCATTATTCATTGACACCTTGGTGTATTGTGGCGTCTGTGACCCTGTGCTTCTCTGCATTCTTGTAATTCTGTAGTAGCTCCATCCTTTGTATTTTTATCAATAAATTTACATTTTTATACCATTCCCCATTTGTTAGTTTTTGGTTTACCTTGGTTGTTATACAAGTGGTTTTTGTTAACTGTCTAGCCGACGGGTGGCCTTTTGTAGGTTAATAGCATTGAATATATATTTATAGGCAATTCCTCATTTATGGATTATCGATCACGTGACAAAGATTGGATGTCACAATTGGGATCAGTGTTTGGAGACACTGCAGTGCAAGATGCGGAGAAATGTGATAGTAAAGAATTGAAGCATAAGCTCAGAGAGGCCTTAAAAAAACGTACCAAGTTGTGGTGGAATAAAGCCTCACTTGAGAATTACCTTAATCGGAATATTATACCCCGGGGACTTCGGATACAGATCTTTCCAACCTTGGAGGGTGAAGATCCCTCCTTCATTGCAAAATGGGAGGAAACTCTCACTAAATGTTCACAAACCCTAATTGAATTGCTGATTGGGGTGGATCGGAGATCCTTGGAGGCTGTGGAGAAGGACATTGACAGTCATAAGGATAATATTAACCAACTACTGACTAAGGAGGATCTGGAGACCTTTGACAGAGGTCTTGAGGAAGACCTAGTCAAGTGGGAAAAAGAAATCCAGTCGATTAAAACAAAAAAATTCCAGAGAGATCTGGGAGACTACCAGTCTAATAAAGTATTCAAGTGGCAACGCACGAATCTTAGACCTGAATCACGCTCACGATCTCAGTCCCTAGCGTCATCTCTATCTGAGGAAGAATGTGGCGGGCCTTTTTTAGAAGGGCGCCCGGGCACTACTCGCGGTCCAGATCCCGACAGGGCAGGTTACAATCTCCGCACTCCGGTACAAAAACGGAAACACTGGAACGGGAATGGTCGAGGGAAGAGAGCAAAGAATTAAAGGTAATAAATCTTTCTACCATTAATCTCACCTCAGCACAACAAGAGGTCTTACAAAAGGGTTTATCATTTTCCCCAGTGGGCAGATTTGATTACTTTGAAGTAATCAAAGATCTAGAACTATTTGCTCGAAAATTACTGTTCAAAAAATATTTTAACCGCGGTCAGGAAGGTATCGCCTCCCTGTCTCCGGTTGAGAGGCAAGCGATTAGAGATCTAGAATCCCTTTTGGAAGACCAGGTAGAAATTACACCCAGTAGATCCCCCATACATCTGCACAGGCGTTCACAGACGTTTCCCTCCAAAACATTATGTCCCGCAGTGGATGTTTTTGTGAAGCTTGTTAAACGTGATCTTAACATCGATCACTCACATATTAGGGGTGATAACTTGTCACGCCCACAGAGACAGGCACTGCGAGAACTGCAGAATCTGAAGGAGGTAGTCATAAAACCTGCCGATAAAGGGGGCAACGTCGTGATATGGCCTGTGCAGATGTATGAAAAGGAAGTCTTCCGACAGTTAAATAACAAACAATGTTATAGAAAAATTGAGAAAGATCCGACTTTGATTTTTAAAAGGGAACTAGACGATATCCTAAGGGATGCCCATGATCAGGGCGTTATTACTCTAAAAATGATGGAAGGGTTAAAGGTTGACTTTCCCGTTAAACCAACCCTGTATTTGCTTCCAAAGGTGCACAAGAACCGTACCCATCCTCCTGGACGCCCGATCGTCTCGGGGATCGGCAGTCTGTGTACCAACATAGGGAAGTTTATCGACTTTTTCCTTCAAAAGAGTGTGGAAATTCTCCCATCTTTTGTTAAAGATACGACAGATATGTTGAGGCGATTGAATGGCATCCACGTCGATCAAGATGCGGTTCTTGTCACCTGCGATATTGAATCGCTATACACGTCTATATGCCACGACCAGGGAGTGCGAGCATCCAGATCCTTTTTAGTCATGACTGACTTTGACAACGATTTGATTGAATTCATCTTAGCGTTGTTAGAATTCACATTGACGCATAACTATTTTTTGTTTAAGGACCGCCTCTTCCTACAGCTCCAGGGTACAGCAATGGGGGCAGCATGTGCACCCTCATATGCAAATTTGTTCCTGGGGCTGTGGGAGAGAGAGCTGGTACATGAAACACCTGGATATGATGCCGCACTCCTATGGTCGAGGTATATAGACGATGTATTTTTTCTATGGCACGACACCATTCCTGCCTTGGAAGATTTTCTGGCTCGTCTGAATACAAATACCCGCAATATTAAACTTACCTGGAAATACAGTCTTACAAATGTTGAATTTCTAGACATCATGATCATTAAAGGCCCTGATGGATATCTGTCTACCGACTTATTCAGGAAATCCACAGCTGTCAATGCCCTTCTCCACGCCTCCTCTGCTCACCATCCAAACACGATTCAGGCAATTCCTACAGGGCAATTCCTGAGAACCCGCAGGATTTGTTCCAGCGAAGAATACTTCGACCAGCAGTCCGCAGCCCTAACACAACGATTTCTCGAAAGAGGATACCAATTCAACACTATTCAACGGGGTTATGAGAGAGCCAAAAAAACACCTAGAGACTCTCTGCTGGTAAGTAAGTTGAAATCAAAAAACAAAAAAGATAATAACGTGAGATTCATCACCCCCTTCAATAGCAAGTGGAAGTTTATACAATACATTCTCCGCAAGCACTGGCCAGTTCTGCAAACCGATGGTGATCTGGCTGCGAGTCTTCCGGCGTATCCCCAGATTACTTGGAGAAGGTCGCGCAATTTGCGCGACATTCTCACCAAAAGCCATTACGTGCCTAAACCCATTGGTGGAATCTTTGGGAGCAGGGGCCCGAATTGGGGCTCTTTCTCCTGCGGATCCTGTACTGCTTGTCAGTACATGATCCGGTCCACTGGCTTTTGTGATTCTTCTGGTCTGAAGAAATACACCATCGTACACCATATAAATTGCAATACTGAGGCAGTGATATATCAGATCACCTGCCCCTGCAATTTACTTTATATCGGTTTGACTAAAAGAGCTCTCAAGGTTCGTGTCTTAGAACACATTCGCAGTATTCGGGCAGCGTCAGGCACACTGGAAAAGGATTGGGATTCGCTACAAGCAGTCCCTAGACACTTTTACAAATTCCACAGATCCGACCCAGCGGGACTATCAGTTAGAGGCATTGACAGAATCCACTTGGGATCCAGAGGCGGCAATATAAAAGTGGCATTGCTGCGTAGGGAAACCAAGTGGATTGTCACCCTAGACACCGTTACACCCCACGGCCTCAATGAGTTTAGCAGCTTTTCTTCTTTTCTATGAATAGCGCGCGAATTTTAATCACAGGGTATATATATATTTAGATGTCTATATATGTTTCACGACTAAAATAGTATCTGTCTCTCTTTTTTCCTTTCTTTTCGAGGTTCCATATATTCAGTCCTTGTGGGTTCTGGTAGCAAGGAAGGTTGCCATCATCCATAGGAGAACACGGTCATCATGTGGGATAACATCGGATTTTGCATCATGGATCATATGAAGGACATCATTCCTTGGCATGGTTACTTTATCACCTGAACATCTAGGGTTGCAACACATTGTTAGTTTTGTTAGCAGATTCAACATCGCCTTTGGATTATGTGGACTACTTCCGAGCCCTAGGTTGGCTTGGATTGCTCCTCCTTTTTTCACTGCTGGGTCGTACTCGATTCTCTTTCTTTCTTTTTTCACTGTAGAGGTCTGGGTTATAGTTGGATGGGGGACTTTCTCGGTTGACTCTGCCGGCGGCCAGTTATTGCCACCCGCGGTGTCGTCCCTGAATGTCCCTCACCCAAACCTTGACCCTTAAATCTGCTGGGGCGGGCGATTGGATATATCACTGCCTCAGCATATGATAATCACCTATTCACTAGATTATCACAATTATGTTTTTTGCGATGAATGTTTAATTCTCACTATATTGATCATGACTTCTTAGATATTATCATGATTTGTGTGATATGTCTTTTTGAATCATGCTGGTTGATTTTCGGATGTCGACTGTGTGTTCGATATCCAATTGGGTAGTATATTTAGATCGTTTCATCTATTAAGGTGTGGATCTTTCTACACCTTTCATTCTTAAATTCAACCATTTAGGACATCTATCAACGGGCAGGCGTATTTAATTACGTCGCCCGGATCAGTGAGCACACAGCCGACACCTGAGTATAATCATTGAAAATATGCATGTAATTTTATTGTTAAATATTTGCTATGTATATATGTGTATGTTTCTATATGACGTACTACACATCACGCTATTTTGTTTTAACGTCACGTTTGGTGTATGATGTCAGGTTCATCATTATATGGCTTTTTGGTGGCACTTTCCATGTTTCGGCCGTGATTAGTGGGGTTGGGCTGGAGCAACTATCTGCTTTAGGATGTGCTCCGCCCCGCCCCCACTCACACGCGGCTGATTCCTTATATGTTTGGTTGGTATGTACATATGATGTGAACTGTTGCTTTTAAGCGCAATTGTATTGATGTGAGGCTCGGCATGGATGCGTCCGGTGTCTCTTTTGGCATGAGATTAGAGTTAGTGACATGTCTGCAGCATTCTCCGCTTATACATCGATACACTTCCGGCTGCGGGTCACCTGCGCTCCACAGGGTCGCGGACTGCGCATGCGCTGCTCGGCGCCATCTGGACGCGCTCCATGACGTCACATTTTCGCGCTCGCGCGATGACGTGGATGCGCCGAGAGATGGCGTCGAGCATCATGGGGCATTCCGCGCCCAGACATGTGGACCACAGATGTACCAAATCAAGGTAATTTCCTTGACCCACCCCACCTCTCCTTATATATACCCTGTCTATACATCATTTTATACCTCCTGACGAAGCCGTAGGGCGAAACGCGCGTCGAGGTTGTGCGCTCAGGGTCCTCACACCCACTTACCACCATGTCTTCAGGTACGGTCTGCATTGATTTCTTCCTGTCCTAACCCTGCTGGTGATTCTGCACGTATCCATAGCGAGCCTCTTTACATATTCATGTCGACTATTGTTTATATAGTGCTATTTACGAGAGAACTTTATTTTCATGGTTTGTTGCTCTCTGGCCTCTATGCTATGTGTGGATTCGCTGTGCTTTTCCCCTGCTACTAACAGGGCCTTTTTCATCAATTGTTTGAAGGAATCGTACAGCAACTGCATATTGGACCAATTTGGTTTATTTAAATGCACATTAGCATTGTACTCTGGTACCTGAAATAGATGTCATTATTCATTGACACCTTGGTGTATTGTGGCGTCTGTGACCCTGTGCTTCTCTGCATTCTTGTAATTCTGTAGTAGCTCCATCCTTTGTATTTTTATCAATAAATTTACATTTTTATACCATTCCCCATTTGTTAGTTTTTGGTTTACCTTGGTTGTTATACAAGTGGTTTTTGTTAACTGTCTAGCCGACGGGTGGCCTTTTGTAGGTTAATAACAAAGCTTAAAGGTTGCTCAACAATTCCTGTTGCGGCGTATCTGGGGTGAACAGTCCACATACTCCCTGAGTCACTTTCTATCACACAGTGCTATATTTCAAATCCAGCCAAAGTGTGCAATTTCTCTCTCTCTCCATATGTGATTCTACAATGCCCACTGGAGGGTGTAGTCCTTTAACAGACTTGCAATTTATCTCTGGGGTATGACTGGGAGCCTGATGCTTCTAGCTGTAAAATCCATAAGCCTTCTAAGTACATTAACTTTACAGTCTTGTATCATGCACTGTCCAAAAATAAGGCAAATCTTCACTCCCTCAGAGGTTGGCACCATTCTGTCTTCTCTTTGGATCCTTGTAGGCTGACTGGTCCCTGCTTTTTCCACTGCTCTCTTCTTAGGCCTCATGCACACGACTGTATTTTTTTGCGGTCCGCAAAACGGGGTTCCGTTTTTCCGTGATCCGTGACCGTTTTTTCGTCCGTGGGTCTTCCTTGATTTTTGGAGGATCCACGGACATGAAAAAAAAGTCGTTTTGGTGTCCGCCTGGCCGTGCGGAGCCAAACGGATTCGTCCTGAATTACAATGCAAGTCAATGGGGACGAATCCGTTTGACGTTGACACAATATGGTGCAATTTCAAACGGATCCGTCCCCCATTGACTTTCAATGTAAAGTCAGGAGTTAATATACCATCGGATCTGAGTTTTCTCCAATCCGATGGTATATTTTAACTTGAAGCGTCCCCATCACCATGGGAACGCCTCTATGTTAGAATATACCGTCGGATTTGAGTTACATCGTGAAACTCAAATCCGACAGTATATTCTAACACAGAGGCGTTCCCATGGTGATGGGGACGCTTCAGGTTAGAATATACTAAAAGAACTGTGTACATGACTGCCCCCTGCTGCCTGGCAGGTGCTGCCAGGCAGCAGGGGGCAGCCCCCCCCCCCTGTAGTTAACACATTGGTGGCCAGTGTGGCCGGCCCCCCCCTCCCTCCCCTGTAGTTAACTCATTGGTGGCCAGTGCGGTCGGCCCCCCCTCCCCTGTAGTTAACTCTTTGGTGGCCAGTGGGCCCCCCCCTCCCTCCCCTGTAGTTAACTCTTTGGTGGCCAGTGGGCCCCCCCCTCCCTCCCCTGTAGTTAACTCGTTGGTGGCCAGTGGGCCTTCTCCCCTCCCTCCCCCTCCTAATTAAAATCTCCCCCCTATCATTGGTGGCAGCGGAGTGTACCGATCGGAGTCCCAGTTTAATCGCTGGGGCTCCGATCGGTAACCATGGCAACCAGGACGCTACTGCAGTCCCGGTTGCCATGGTTACTTAGCAATTTGTAGAACCATTATACTTACCTACAAGCTGCGATGTCTGCGATGTCTGCGTCCGGCCGGGAGCTTCACCTACTGGTAAGTGACATGACAACTTTTTTTTCATGTCCGTGGATCCTCCAAAAATCAAGGAAGACCCACAGACGAAAAAACGGTCACGGATCCCGGAAAAACGGAACCCCGTTTTGCGGCCCGCAAAAAAATACGGTCGTGTGCATGAGGCCTAATGCAGACGGATCTTCGGATCCGTCTGTATAAAAACTAACCTACGGCCACGGATGCCAATCTTGTGTGCATCCGTGTTCTTTCACGGACCCATTGACTTGAATGGGTCCGTGAACCGTTGTCCGTCGGACAGGATACACGGATCACGGTCTCGGCTGCAAAACGGTGCATTTTCCGATTTTTCCACGGATCCATTGAAAGTCAATGGGTCCGCGAAAAAAAACGGAAAACGGCACAACGGCCACGGATGCACACAACGGTCGTGTGCATGAGGCCTTATACAAAGATGAGTAACAGTCACCAAGAGTTGTCAAACAAATGGGCAGGCTCATATCGACCAGTGCCCAACATGGCACTCCCGTCGACACCCGTATGATACAAAGAGAGGTGATGGAAGCAAAACATCTTACCCTGGTGATGTCTTTAATGGAACTCAAGTCTTTGTTAGGCTGAGTTCACATCACCATTTAGCTTTGTGTTCTTCTGATTAATCAGAATAGAAAAAAACAAAAAAACAAAAAGGGATCCTGTATTTTAAGCATCAGTTATGCTCATTTATGCACATTTTGCACCCGTTTTAGCCATTTCCATCCGAGATCCGTTATTTTAGACGGAAAAAAATACTATGTGTAGGACTGTTTTTCCATCTAAAATAACGGATCTCAGACGGAAATGGCTAAAACTGATGCAAAATGTGGGAGGCACATATGCAAACTGTTGTAATTCCTACACCATTCACCTGATTTGGATGTAAATACCCTCAAATTAAGGCCTCATGCACACGACTGTATTTTGTTTCCGTGTCCGATCCATTTTTTTTGCGGATAGGATGCGGACCCATTCATTTCAATGGGTCCGCAAAAAACGTGGACAGCACACCGTGTGATGTCCGCATCAGTATGTCCGTTCCGTTACTCCGCAAAAAAAATAGTGCATGTCCTTTTTTTTCTAGTTTGCGGACAAGGATAGGCATTATTACAATGAATCCACAAAAAAAAACGGATCCGCAAAAAAACGGATGCCATACGGAACGTCATCCTTTTTTTTTTTGCGGATCCGCAATTTGCGGACCGCAAAACACATATGGTCGTGTGCATGTAGCCTAAGGCCCCTTTCACACGGGCCAGATTTCCGCACAGGTGCGATGCGTGACGTGAACGCATAGCACCTGCACTGAATCCTGACCTATTTATTTCAATGGGTCTGTGTACATGAGCGTTGTTTTTCACGCATCAGTTCTGCGTTGCGTGAAAATCGCAGCATGTTCTATATTCAGCGTTTTTCACGCAGCCCTGGCCCCATAGAAGTGAATGGGGCTGCGTGAAAAACGCAAGCATCCGCAAGCAACTGCGGGTGCGATGCGTTTTTCACTGATAGTTGCTAAGAGATGTTGTTTGTAAACATTCAGTTTTTTATCACGCGCGTGAAAAACGCTTCAAAACGCATTGCACCCGCGCGGAAAAAACTGAACAACTAAACGCAATCGCAGACAAAACTGACTGAACTTGCTTGCAAAATAGTGCGAGTTTCACTGAACGCACCCTGAACGCATCCAGACCTAATCCGCCACGCTCGTGTGAAAGGGGCCTAAAGCTGACAGTCTGCAGGTAAAGCACATCTTGCTCGTTTCATTTCAAATCCATTGTGGTGGTGTATAGAGCCAAAAATGTTAGAATTGTGTTGATGTCCCAATATTTATGGACCTGACTGTACATTCCAGTGACATGCTTTGCCTAGAGTTGTGCCTGGATTAGCTCATTTCTATTTGGTGACCACAATTGAATCTTAACATTAAGATATTTCACAAGAAAGTGCCCTCGTCTTTATTGAGAATCCTTAATCATTTGTGGCTCATTCACTGGAATTAACCAAATAGCCATTCCATAAGCCATAGCCATTTTTTTTTTTATAGTTTATTTGACCTTGGCTTTTATATCTGATATTATATTATGCAAGTAACTATTACTATTACTATTATACTACATGTGTAGTGAAGATTACTTTCCGAGATATTCACTAAATGGTTTGATTGCTCTTTATCTCTGATAAGAAATGTAGTAATTGTTAATTAACATATCTATTGATAGTAATGCTGAGATTGTCATTTTCCTTGCTGGAGAATAGAAAGCTGTTTTTATGCTCACGACAAAAGAAATGTTTTGGTTGCAAGAGAAACACATATGATGATAACTCGTAGACATGAATACTTTATCCAGCGTATGATATACTGTAGATAGAACTCACTGCGACGATTAGTTTAAGGCCTCTTGCACACAAACTTTTTTTTTTTCAGTTTCCGTTCCGTTTTTTTTTGTTCTGTATACGGTCCGTATACGGAACCATTCATTTCAATGGACCCGTTTTTTCCGTTCCGTTCAAAGATAGAACATGTCCTATTATTGTCTGCATAACGGACAAGGATAGTACTGTTCTATCAGGGGCCAGCTGTTCTGCAAAAAACGCAATGCACGCGGACGTCATCCTTATTTTTAGCAGATCCGTTTTTTGCGGACCGCAAAATACTGAAAAAGCCATACGGTTGTGTGCAAGAGGCCTAATTCAGAGTCTTACCATTTTTTGTTATTGGTATCAATAGATTTATCACTTACTTGTTTCAGGTATGGGGCTGACTCAAGGTGTATTGGTTCCTGGGCGTAACGAATAATCATTCAGCCCCATAGCAAAAATGTAAATGAGCCCGATAACCTCTTCCATCTGCAAAGAGGAGCTCAGTAATGGTCTAAAGCACAGGGATAATGCACACAGTGATGTCACAGTACAGGTATAATGTGCATAATGGTGTGACCATACTGGAATAGGGTACATATTGGTGTCATAGTAGAGGGAAAGTGCACACAGTGATATAATAATGGCAGCATAATGCGCACAGTTATGTTAGTACAGGGCACACAGTGATATCACAATACAAAGACATTCTACTCAGTGATGAGACGGCACAGGAAGTATACAGTGACAACATCAAAAGGTTTAATAGAAGATCTGGTTCATAGGTGGACATGGAATGAAAAGGATCCTTGTGCATGAAAAGTATGTGGGCCCCTACTATGTAATGGCAAGTTATCAGTCTTTTTCATGCCATGAAGTATTCGAGATGGATTTTTCTGCGACTGTTGCGTCGCAGTCGCAGCATGTCGCATGTTGCAGTGCTACACCATAGACTACCATTATAAAAATTGTCGCGCGACATTGGTGCAACAAAATGTCGCGCGACAAATGTTGCAGTGTAGTTCTGCCCTATCTGTCGCGCGACTTATTGTCGTCGTGTAGACCTAGCCTTACTCAGCACTTAGTTGAAGCACTTTTGGCAGTGATTACAGCCTCCAGTCTTTTTGGTTATGATGTCATGTTTTGTACGCCTGGATTTAGGGATTTTCTACCATTCTTCTCTGCAGAACCTCTGAAGATCTATCAGGTTAGATTGGGATTGGTGGTGGAAAACCATTTTCAGGGCTCTCCAGAGACGTTTGATTGGGTTCAAATCAGGGCTGTGGCTTGGCCACTCAACGACATTCACAGAGTTTCCGCCAGGGGCGTTGCTAGGGTCTCAAAAGATCCGGGGCCCAAGCCCCAATGCATATGGCCCAATTCTCTAAGTCCCAACCCCCCCTCCCCCCACACACCGCATTTTGCTGTACTTTCTATACAGCAGCACATACCTGTCACATCCAGTGCCTCCAGGTGACGTCTCCTCTGATATAGATTTTCTCTGTCATCATCTTCTCCATTAGGTTCGTATAACTTCTCTCAGCCGCGCCTTGTCTCTGCAGAGTGTGACACACAGACATCTTAGGCTACTTTCACACCTGCGTTCGGTGCGGATCCGTCTTGTATCTGCACAGACGGATCCACACCGATAATGCAAACGCTTGTATCCGTTCAGAACAGATCCGTTTGCATTATTCTTTAAAAAAAAAGTCTAAGTCAAAACGGATCCATCCTGACTTACATTGAAATCAATGGGGGATGGATCCTTTTTCAATTGCACCATATTGTGTCAGTAAAAACGGATCCGTCCCCATTGTAGGTCAGGACGGATCCGTTTGGCTCCGCATCGTCAGGCAGAATGGAGGTGCAACGGAGCCAAACTGATGCATTCTGAACGGATCCTTATCCATTCAGAATGCACTGGGGCTGAACTGATCCGTTTTGGGCCGCTTGAAACGGATCTCACAAGCGGACCCAGAAACGCCAGTGTGAAAGAAGCCTTAGATTCCTCACATTTCTATCATCATCTCCCAACCTGGAGTCCCCACAGGGTTATCCTGCTGCTCGCTGTGCCCCCCAATACCTCCAGATACTATTCTGAAGAAAAATTAGTGCCCCCATAGTAATACTGCCCCCTACCGTGCCCCCAACTGTGATAACGTTACCCAAGAGTGCCCCCATTAGTAGAAGAGCCCTCCAGTATTAATAATACCCTCACAGAGCCCCCAGTACAAATAAGCCCCCCTATTGTTCCCCCAGTGGTAATAAAGCTCTCTACAGACCCCTCAGTAGTAATAAGGCCCCCCATAGTGCTCTTAGTAGAAACAAGGCGGATCTATAAGTCCCTCCCATAGAGCCCCCAGTAGTAATAAGAATGCCTAATGTCCCCTGGATTTGCAGTGCCCCTTGTAGTTATATTCCTCCCACAACCATACAGTCTCATGTAAATAACATCACATCATCTCTCCTGCCGCCTCCAAAATATAGTCCTATGTAAATAACATCACTCTCCTCCCTTCACCCCCTCCAACATACAGTCCCGTGTAAATAACACTATTTCCCTTCCTCCGCCATACAGTCCCATGTAAATAACATCACACCATCTCCCCAGCCCCCTCCAATATACAGTTCCATGTAAATAACATCCCTCTCTATCTACAGCTCCCTCTAAACTACAGTCCCACGTAAATAACATCACCTCCTCCCCAGCAGCCTTCCACATACAGCCCCAAGTAAATAATATCATCCCCTCCCCGCACACGTCCAACATGCATTCCCATGTAAACATCACCCCCTCAACATTCAGTCCCATGTAAATAACATCATTCCCCCCCACCAGCCATCTTCAACATA
Organism: Bufo bufo; assembly: GCF_905171765.1. Taxonomy (NCBI): domain Eukaryota; kingdom Metazoa; phylum Chordata; class Amphibia; order Anura; family Bufonidae; genus Bufo; species Bufo bufo. The sequence goes on along the minus strand of NC_053392.1, from coordinate 105,040,494 downwards.
CAGTCCCACGTAAATAATATCGCCCCCCTGAACATTCAGTCCCATGTAAATAACATCACTCCCTCCCTCAGACCCCTGTAACATTCAGTCTCATGTAAATAACATCACTCCCTCCCACAGCCGCCTTCAACATACAGTCCCATGTAAATAACATCCCCCTGCCCCAGCCCCCTCCAACATACAGTCCCATGTAAATAACATGACTCCGTCCCACAGCCGCCTCCAACATACAGTCCCATGTAAATAACATAATTCCCCACCACAGCCGCCTTCAACATACAGTCCCATGTAAATAACATCACCCTGCCCCAGCCCCCTCCAACATACAGTCCAATGTAAATAACATCACTCCCTCCTACAGCCACTATCAACATACAGTTCCATGTAAATAACATGACCCCCTCCCCAGCCCCCTCCAACACACAGTTCCATGTAAATAACATCCCTCCTTTCAGCCCTAACATACAGTCCCAGTTAAATAACCACAACTCCCAGCATTTCTCTGCCTCTCCCTTCACTTACCTCTCCTGATGTAGTAGACATCACCTCAGCTTGTTCCCCTCTTCACTGCTGCTCTCTCCTGCACTGGTCACATGATGGTGACATCATCGCAGGTCCTTCTCAACCACTGACTGTTTTACTGGTCACATGACCTGTGATGTCACCACAGGTCCTTCAGCTCTTCCACCGCATTAGATTCAATTGTATTGCCGTCCTGTGGATGGCAATACAGTTGTATCTAGCAGGCAGGCAGGACATTTGGGGCCTGGGACAAAACATCAGGGGCCCAGGCCCCGAATATTTTAAACCTAGCAACGCCCCTGGTTTCCGCTAGGCCCCCTTCTGTGTTGTCTTGGCTGTGTACTTATGGTTATTGTCATCTTGTAAGGTAAAACCTTTGGCCCAGTCTGAGTTCCCGTCATCGTGAGCTTCAGGATCTTAGCAAACCCAGATCAGCTCTGCAGTAAGGTTTAAAATCCTTGTAAAATGAACAAAGATAAAAAATGTAATGTTAAAATTCTGTGTTAACACCCCTTCTGACGCAGATTAATCAAGCCTAATAGCTTCAATCATGCAATTTGCAATCAACATTTTATCTCCATGAGGTGCTTGAAAAATGTAATGTTAAATGCCACCCAAAAGGTGTTGTATAACCTTATGGGAGGCACAAAGGGTAAATAGAATAAAGTACAATAAATACAAAATAAAAACAAATAAATAAAGCTACTACACACCACACCACGGCTCCCAGCCCTCTCTATGTCCACCATAAACCAATAATCCTCTATATCAAAATAAAGGAAAGACACCAAGATTCAAAAAAAGTAGTTGCTTTGTATTCAGTGTGCCTATTGGTTACCCGTTATGTTGTTTATACAGTGCCATTAAGTGCATATACAGTACATAATAAACCATAACATTTTACTCAATAACATTGCATTAACTCTTATAGTAGTAATTAACCCTTTGCTTCTGGGATACTGCAATATCAGTGGTGGCCATGCAAGCAGTTATGAAACTACAATCTATCGCATGCTGTTGCTGCCTTTCACTTGTTGTACAGAGGTTAATAACGTGAATGTCAACACACATTTGATAAAAGTCAGGAGTCCAGGTTATCACACAAAGTAGACATTAATTCTTGTGAACTTATTACCTTTTCAGATATATTCTTTAGTCAATAATGGTACTAGTTTTGATGAAACTATCAATAAGGTCAGGGTTCCATTGCTTTAACCAAGTGAAAACCAGACCATTTTCGGCCTTAAGGACCAAAATAATTTTTTTGTTTTTGCCAATCAGCATTGTGAGAGTCATACATATGTGTGATCACATACTTGTATTATTTATTTTTCCGCAAATAAGATTTATAGAACAGGTTGTTATAGTTATGGTGATGGCCAGTTTGTGGTTAGGGGATATGTTTGTATTGTGGGAGAACCCCTTTAAAACTATTCCTGCGTAGTTGCCAACAGTCCTGAATTTGCCAGGATTGTCCCAGATTTTCAGAAACAATACCAGCCTCTGCCTCTGCTTCTGGCCTGATAATGGGTGGGGCTTATGTAAAGCCCACCCATAGGTAGGTGTTACCAGACAGCTTTAGGGCATGCTTGGGAGCAGGGCTTAAAGGGGTTATTCCATGACTAATGTAAAAAATAAAAATCAGACATCATATAGTACACACAATTTCTTTCTAACAAAGCTAGAACCAGCCCTGTACCTCAGAACAAAGAACAAAAATGTATATAGAAAAGGCTAAAGAGTCATAAACTCATTAAAATGTACATGTGTAAACCTGGCCATCTTAAAGGGATTTTCCCATGACTAATAAAAAAACAAAGTTAGAACCAGCCCTGTACCTCACGTGGATCCAGAGATCTCTCCATTCATTGCTCTGCTAGATTTATCTCAAGCTGACAGCTCAGGGGGAGTGTCTTTTCTGCTACAGCTCTCATCTCTCCCTATCACAGCTGAGAAGGCAGTTGAAGGATGAATCTGAGCATGTGCGGCCATCTCAGTGAGCAGGACAAAGAAATAAGAAAAAAACAAACAGCAGGTGGCACTATACAGATACATTTTATTAAAGTGGCTCCACATGCTCAGTTTCATCCCTCAACTGCCTCCTGAGTTGTGATAGGGAAAACTGGGACACGCCTCCTGAGCTGTTATAGGGAGAGCTGAGATACGCCTCCTGAGCTGTGATAGGGAGAGCTGAGACACGCCTCCTGAGCTGTGATAGGGAGAGCTGAGACACGCCTCCTGAGCTGCTGCAGAAATGACACTCCCCTGAGCTGTCAGATTGATATAAATCCATCAGAGCAATGAATGGGGAGATCTCTGGATCCACGTGAGGTACAGGGCTGGTTCTAACTTTGTTTTTTATTAGTCATGGGAAAATCCCTTTAAGATGGCCAGGTTTACACATGTACATTTTAATGAGTTTATGACTCTTTAGCCTTTTCTATATACATTTTTGTTCTTTTGTATCCACTCCTGACTTTGGCTAAAATCAAATTAATGTATGAATACGGTACCTAAGAGCGGATCTTACCATCAAGGTCACATCCGCTCTGACTTGCTTATTTGGGGTCTATCCATGAATGGGGACACTGTAGATTTGTATTGAATCATTGTAATGATTACAGGACCATAGTGGCAACACAGCACATTGACCACATCAGTATGATCGAAAAATTGGCCTTGTTGCCTAAAGTAACCAATCACAGTGCAGCATACAGAAGCTTAAAAGGCATGTTTTGTTCATGTAACAGCAAATGTCCATGGACTGCGGTTGGTATTGGAACTCAACCCTATTCAATGGTAATGGGCTGCAATACCAGACACATCCTATGGACAAATGCTACTTTTAGTACTTTTCTTCCATACCTGGACAATCTCCCTCGGAAATATTTGGAAACTGAACTCACGAGGGTTACTATGGCATCATGAAGGATCAATTGTATGTATTTGCTTTTAATAAGATGTATTTCAAAGTTCTAGACATCAGTTCTGTCATCAGAATTAAGCTGTAGAGCTATTTACATGTTCTTACTGTTGATGCTCCCATCGGGTTTTGTTCAGAATTAAAAGTAGTGCATGTTAAAAATCATCTTTGAAAATGTATCTGATGTCATCAACTGGAAACTCCTGGAGTCATCGGGGCATTGGGCTGGATGAGGTGAGTCACAGAGTCATCCCCCTCTATCCCGCCCATCTCGCTCTCATAAACCTCCCCCCTCCCAATCACAGACCTCCCCTTGGTTTTCTTACGTTAGAGCCTGGCCATGCAAAATCTTGCGCAGGTGCAGAAGACCTTCTTGCGTTGTCGCCACCCTGACATGTGCAGTGAGTTGACTTGTAAGCCCCGCGGCTTTAATTGCTTACTAAGCATACGCTGAACTCGCTAGGACTGATGTCAGATGATCGCTGTGGCGCAGGAACGCATACAACTCCACTCATAGTGCATGTCAAGTTCCTGGCAGGGCAAGCAGGTCTTCTGCGCCTACGCAGGATTTTAAGACATAAGAAAGTCAAGGGGAGGTCTATGAGAGGAAGGGGGAGGTTTATGAGAGCACGATGGGCAGGATAGCAGGGGTTGACTCTATGTGTCGCCTCATCCAGCCCAACACCCCAATTTCTCCAGGAGTTGATGATTTTTTATGTAAACGCACTACTTTTAATCCTTAACCATCTGAATGATGGAGCATGAACAGTAAGAACATGTAAATAGCTCTATAGGTCAATTCTCATGACTGGTTCCCTTTATTATCTAGTAATTGGATGGAATACTAGTAGCATATTCTTTTCAAATATTGGTAAATAATAATTGGGCATTACTTTCAGCTGTACAATGGAGATGCAACCTTTTAGTAGTTATTGTATCTGGCATATCCAGCAAGCTAGGAAAACAGAGGTCACAGATCTTCCATGTAACATTGGTTAGACTGAAGGTTGACCTGACTTTGACTCTCCAAGAAGAGCAACGTGAAGTCTGAGTGAGACAGAGAAAGCAACAGGCAGTCTAGACTGCAGACTTTAATCTGTTCTTGGCCTCCCACAGTCGTCTTTCGAGATGAAGATGTTTGATCATAGCTAATGGGTACATGGAATACCTTCATTATAATAATGGGATTTGGATTATTTCCACTGAGGAACATGTAAAAAAATCTTCTTTAAATTGCTACAAGCTGTAAATACAACAATAATTCTGTGCCCAATGTGCAGAGATTATGTTCCCTGCATGTGAAAATAGGGTCAGATCTGGCTCCAATACCAGGATCACCTGGGGCCATAGATAAAGTGGTCTGTGGCCTGTTTAGCTGTCTATAATGCGGTGTCTAGACATTTTTATTACCTGGTTTATGATCCTTCTACTGGGCCGGATTACATATCTTTGATCTTTTTATATGTGACCTCTTATTTATACTCATGTGAAATGAACATCAAACATGTCAACAGGGTCTGTGTCCTACTGTTATCCAGATTGTTGAAAACAATGCTAGAAAAGTCTGATTGATACAGCAGCGGGACCACGGCAGCCCTAGAACTCCTACATTGATTTTACTTTATTTTAATTATTGTTGTTATTTTAGTTAGTTAATTCATTCTGTATCTCCAGGACCTGCTGCGATATTTTCTCCGGCCAAAATTCCGGAACACTTGCCGAAATGCCGAATCCGGCATTAATTTCCATTGAAATGTATTAATGCCGGATCCGGTACCAAGTGTTCTGGAAAACCGGATCCGGTTTCCCGATCTGCGCACGCGCAGACCTTTTAAAAATTTGAAAAATTAAATACCGGATCCGTTTTTCTGGCTGACACCGGAGAGACGGATCCGGTGTTTCAATGCATTTGTCATCCGGATCCGCATTCGGATCCAGAAACAAATGCTATCCGTTTGCATTCGGATTTCCGGATCCGGCAGGCAGTTCCGGCGACGGAACTGCCTGCTGGACTCCAACAATGCAAGTGTGAAAGTACCCCAAGGATCTGCAGTACAGCATAGCTATAACCATACGCACAGTACAACATAACCACAAACATACGCACAGTGCAAGAGAGCCACAACCATATGCACAGTGCAGCATAGCGACAACCATATGCACAGTGTAGCATAGCCACAATAATATGCACAATACAACATAGCCACAACTGTATATACAGTGCAGCATAGCCACAACCATATGCAGAGTGCAGCATAGCTGCAACCATGTGCCCAGTACAACATAGCAACAACCATATGTACAGTACAGCATAGCTACAACCATTTGTATAGTGCAGTATAGCTAAACCATATGCAGAGTGCAGCATAGCGGTAACCATGTGCCCAGTACAACATAGCAATAACTGTACACACAGTGCAGTATAGGCACAACTATATGTACAGTACAACATATCCACAATAATATGCACTATACCACATAGCCACAAGCATAGGCACAGTGCAGCATAGCTACAACCATAGGCACAGTGCAGCATAGCCACAGCTGTACACACAGTACAACATAGCCACAACTGCATACACAGTACAACATAGATACAAGCATATACATAGTGCAACATAACCACAATAATTTGAATAGAACAAAGCTACTACGATTTACACAGTACAACATAGCCACAACCATATGCTCAGTGCAGCACAGCCACAATAATATGCACAATACAACATAGTCACAATCATATGCACAGTGCAGCACAGCCGCAACCATGTGCACAGTACAACATAGCCACAACCGTATGCACAGTGCAGTATAGGCACAACCTGTCACGGTGCGGTGTGGGGGAACTCCACCCGAACACCGATGGGAAGCGGGAATAGAGACTAGGCCAGGAAACCAGGGAAAGGGAGCAGAGAACCTCCTAATGCATCCCTAAACCTCGCCCTGACTCTTAACTGTATGAGCGGACCCAGATGGTAGGAGGGCTCATACACAGTAACCTCGGGCCCTACTAACCCAAAAGATCCCTGTAATAGAGTCAGGACCAGAGACAACCGGTTCCTCCACCAGAAAGATGAACCAGAAGTCTCCCACTGGCCTAGCTGCAAGGAAAGGGGAAGACAGTGAAAAGCAACTTGATTGGCAGGTAAGAACCCAGAACAACTAGCACTACCTGCCGCTGCAACACACCAGAAACTGCCTGGACCCCCATGCGAACAGGATACATGATGACACCAGACAGAGCTGCTCACTGACTTGTAGTTCCCCCTCCGGGGAACCCAGGAGCCCTCCCACCGAAGGCACAAACAGACAGGGGAACGTCTAGCATCCATGCAGGACCAAACACACCAACGACATTCCAGAAATGGAACAACAGCTAGACATACAAAAGACCCTGTACATATAACCCACACCAAACATATACAAGGGAAGGTAGGGTAGAATACATAGAAACATAGGGAAGATATTGATGTCAAACTAGGTGGCCCACACACTGGACAGATGGAATATCCAGGACAGGAGCAATGCTCCAGCACCAACCAAGGCTGGAATACAACTGACCTCGTGTTCACAGCAACAGGAAAAGTAGAGCCATGAGACCACACCCAGATCCACACCTTAACCCCATAACCACCAGACCGGGGAGAGGCCAGGAAACAGGAGCAGTGCACACATATGCTGAAACAACACGTTGCCCCAGGAAACTGCATGCACGGCAGACGTGTCACGGCAAACTACACTGAGACACAGCTGTGACACAACCATATGTATAGTACAACATAGCTAAACCAAAGGCACAGTGCAGCATAGCCACAACCGTACGCACAGTACAATATAGCCACAAGCAAATACACAGTGGAACATAAGCACAATAACATGCGCAGTACAACATAGCCACGGCCATATGCACAGTACAGCTTAGCCACGACCGTATGGACAGTACAGCATAGCTATGATTATATGTACAGTACAACATAGCTTCAACCATGTGCAGAGTGCAGCATAGACACAACCATATGTACAGTATATCATAGACAACAATTCTGATCCATCTTCCCCTGCATTCACTGGTGGTCTGACATGCTCAGTAGTTTTCCTGCTCCTTTCCTCTCAGTGCCAGTGTAGCAATCTCATAGTGATGCAGCTGAAGCAGTCCAAACACCTTTATTCATTCATTCATACTGTGGTGAAGTGCATAGTACAAGTGCCGGAATGCGTGTATATTCCACCCAGATACCTCGGCTGGGTGAGATAAATAAAATCCAGAAAGCTGCAGGAGTTTCAGCAAAGCATAGTTTGCTGAGACAATTTTGTCTATGTTTTGTTCTGGGCTGGATTTTATTTGGACTGGTTTGGTAGTGGGTAGAGATGAGCAAACCCGAACTGTATAGTTTGGGTTCGTACCGAATTTTGGGGTGTTCGTGACACGGACCCGAACCCGAACATTTTCGTAAAAGTCTGGGTTCGGTGTTCGGCGCTTTCTTGGCGCTTTTTGAAAGGCTGCAAAGCCAATCAACAAGCGTCATACTACTTGCCCCAAGAGGCCATCACAGCCATGCCTACTATTGGCATGGCTGTGATTGGCCAGTGCAGCATGTGACCCAGCCTCTATTTAAGCTGGAGTCACGTAGCGCCGCACGTCACTCTGCTCTGATCAGTGTAGGGATAGGCTGCAGCTGCTGCTGTTAGGGTCAGATTAGGCAGGGATTTATTTACTGAAGTGATCGATATACAGCTGTGTATCATACAACCTCTGCTATTCAATTGCTCACTGTTTTAAGGCTGCCCAGAGCGTTTTTCAGTCACTTTTTTCTGGGGTGATCGGCGGCCATTTTGTGTCTTGTGGTGCACCAGCACAAGCTGCCACCAAGTCCATTTTTAACCATCAATAGTGTTTTTTTTTTTTTTTGCTATATCCTACATCAGGGGCTTGGCTGTGCTTGCTATTTTATTGAGGGGTGAAATACAATTGCCAAAATAGCAGTACCCTAAATCTGGTGTTTCAGCTGTGGCTAGCCAATTGTAATACTGTCTGCTGTCTGCCGAAGCACAGTTTTTGTTCTGGGTTGAATACAATTCCCAACTTAGCAATTCCCAAAATTAGTGGTTTCTGCTCTATCAGGCCAAGGTTAAATCTATCCATAAAAGGGTATATTAGATTGAAGGTGCTGATAGGGTCATTCTCAATAACTTCAAACGCTACCGTGCATCTCCAAGTCTAATTCTGTCCGTAAACGTATACCTGTCATCCAGCGCCTAAATAATAGGCCTACAATTTATATTCAGCTAAATCTGTGGTTACTGCTGTGCCTGTATTAGTGTAATACGGTACCTAAAGTAGATAGCCAGATAGTGTTAGGTGCATGTAAAAAAGGCCTGAATTTGAATTCAATACATTGGACCCAATTGTTTTTTTCTTATTGTGGTGAACGGTAACAATGAGGAAAACATCTAGTAAGGGACGCGGACGCGGACATGTTCGTGGTGGTGTTAGTGGACCCTCTGGTGCTGGGAGAGGATGCGGCTGTTCTGCCACAGCCACACGTCCTAGTGAACCAACTACCTCAGGTCCCAGTAGCCGCCAGAATTTACAGCGATATTTGGTGGGGCCCAATGCCGTTCTAAGGATGGTAAGGCCTGAGCAGGTACAGGCATTAGTCAATTGGGTGGCCGACAGTCAGGGGTGTAGCCAGGGCTGGCCTTTGGGGTGTGCGGGCTGTGCGGCCGCGCAGGGCGCCATAGCAACAGGGGCGCCGGGCGGCCGTGACGCGAATCTTTATTCTGCAGGGCCTGCGGGCGGGCAGCGGACTTACACAGTCACAGTGTGACACAGGTAGCGCTCCGGTCCGGACTGAAGGAGTGAGGAGGGGGCGGGGCTCGCAGCCGCTCTGAGCTCCGCTCTCTCTGCTGCCTGGCTGGCCTGCGCCTGCCTGTCTCTTTAAGAGAGCAGACGGCAGACCAGTGGCTGCTGGAGACGGAGCGTAGCTGCCGCGGCCCGCACTGCACAGGCACGTCTTTCCTTTTGACGTTGCCAGTGCCACTGAGCTCCGCCCCCAGAGAGAAGACGGAGCGCGCCCAGCAGACACAGCAAGGCCCACGCGGCAGGCGGCGGCAGCACTACAGCTAGAGGAGGCTAGAGCTAGTCGTCTATGGTCTATCTACAAGAACAAGTATGTATTTATTTGGAAAATGAGAAATGTGTGTGCCAACAGTGCCATGGGGGATGGGGGGACGGGACAGAGATGCAGCATCTGGAGGGGACAGGGAGAAATGTGCCAACAGTGTGCCATGGGGGATGGGGGGACGGGACAGAGATGTGCTGATGCTGCCCATCTGGAGGGGACAGGGAGAAATGTACCAATCATTGGTAGGTACATTTCTCCCTGCCCCCTCCAGATGGGCAGCAACATCAGCACATCTCTGTCCCCCCCAGTTACCATGGCATTGGTACATTTCTCCCTGTCCCCTCCAGGTGGGCAGCATCAGCACATCTCTGTCCCGTCCCCCCCAGTCACCATGGCATTGGTAACCAATGCCATGGTGACTGGGGGGGGGGGGGGGGGGGAGAGATGTGCTGATGCTGCCCATCTGGAGGGGACAGGGAGAAATGTACCAATGCCATGGTGACTGGGGGGGGGGGGGGGTGCTGGAGTGGGAAAAGTGTGCAATGGGTGAGGGGGGGTCTCAGAGAGGACTCAGGGGGGGCTCATAGAGGACAGGGATTTTGGGGGCAATTAAGGGTTGGACTTTAACTCCTTTCTGCTGATGTTGAGTGTGCACATAGCCACCAATCATATTCCTCTCCCCCAGCACATCAGTTACCTTTAGGAGGGGGGGGGATATAATTGGTGGTTATGTGCACAATCCACATCATCCAACCCCTAATGCCCCCCAAAATGCCCGGTGTGTGTGTGGGGGGGGTATGACAGGCAGGAGGAGTAATGTGTATGCGGGCCCTTGCCCTGCACTCGCTCAGCTGTGCTTGCATACATATTGTGCCCTGTGTCCACTGTCCTGTGCCCACTCTGCTAAAGCCTGGCATAGCCCAGCTATGCCCAGCTTTACCAAAGCAGACAGGCAGGAACTGTGATGTGATCATATTTATCATATGAATGTGTGTGTGTGTCCGTCCCTGTGTGTGTGTGTGTGTGTCTCTTCCTGTCTGTCACCATCACCATGCCCACTGTTCCTATGTCTTGACGCAGCTGCATCAGGACGTTCTGTGCGGAGGATGAAGAAGGAAGAGGAGGCAGCGCCGCCAGCAGGGAGTCCGTGCGGTAGACACAGGAAGGCACACTAAGGACTAAGGTAACACTACCACATGATCTACACTAGTGTTATCTGTGGTTTTACATAGGACTGCAGGTAACACTGCCACATGATCTACACTAGTGTTATCTGTGGTTTTACATAGGACTGCAGGTAACAATACCACATGATTTACACTAGTGTTATCTGTGGTTTTACATAGGACTGCAGGTAACACTACCACATTATCAGCACTAGTGTTATCTGTGGTTTTACATAGGACTGCAGGTAACACTGCCACATGATCTACACTAGTGTTATCTGTGGTTTTACATAGGATTGCAGGTAACACTGCTACATTTTCAGAAATCAGAGAGCCATCACTGTCTGTGTTATCTGTATTCAGAGAGCTAAGTGTTATTTGTGGTGTTACATAGGACTGCAGGTGACATGTACTACATTATCTGTAGACTGTACTCAGAGAGTTATCACTGTGTTATCTGTAGTATATTTGTTACAAAGATTATTTTCCTCTTTGTGTGTGTTTATGCGACCAGGTGTAAGGAGGGGGGGGGGGGGGGACAAGGTTAGCTCGCACAGGGCCCCTGAACACCTAAGGCCGGCCCTGGGCGTAGCTAGAAATGACTGGGCCCCATAGCAAAAAAAATTTATGGGCCCCCCCCTCCTGGATCTCCCACCCACACATACCTCTCAGACCTCCCACCCCAACATCCCCACACCACACTATTAAAGGGATTCTGTCATCAGATTTAACCCCTCTAACCTAAACATATGCTCATGTCCAGACTAATAAGAAGAATCCTAAGCTGGCCTTATTAAACCTCACTGTGAGGTAACGCCGGATCTCAGCATCTTCCCTATTCACACATATACCTGCTCAAGCCTGGCAGGCGCAACTGCATTATTTAATAGTGTGGTGTGGTAATGGTTAATGGCATTTTGGCAAAGACACAGCCACCTAATCACAGACCCCTCAGATAGGATTAGGTGGCTGTGTCTTCGCTAATGCCATTAACCATTACCACACCACACTATTAAATAATGCGGGCGCAGTTGCGTCTGCCAGGCTTGAGCAGGTATATGTGTGAATAGGGAAGATGCTGAGATCCGGCGGTAGCTCACACACACAGATGAAATAACTCCAGTCTCCTCCACTTGTCCACTACACTAGTCTCCAGTTACAGTACTCCAGTCTCCACATCTCTCCACTGACTGACGCTGCCGCTTCGGTCAGAGACTTAGTCAGACTCAGTCCCACTCCCCAGCCAGCCCTCACCTCAGCCACTTGAAGTTGAACCAACCGAACTGTACCCCGTACTGTGCATGCGCCGCCCGCCGAGCCAGCCAGCCACCGACACTCCAGCAGCTCAACTCGCAGCTTCCCAGTACGTGCCGCTCCTAGTCTGCGACCAGGCCTCCTCCACTTCCGGCGACTGCCTCTCTACCTCCGCCGGCTCCGAGTCCGACCGCCCCCTATCCAGTGCTCCAGACTAAAAAAAATACCTAGTAGCCATTGGCTCCTGAACTGAAAAATTTAGGAGCCAAATAAAATTTTTAGTCGCCAAATCAAAACCGAATCAAAATTTTGGTATCGTGACAACGCTACGCCGATCAGATTGGCGTAGGGTTGTTTCGATACCAAAGTTTTGATTCGCTTTCGTCACCATAAAAAAGTATTGCGATACTCAATACCGTGCAAAAAAAAAAAAAAACACCAAAAAAAGCCGCATGCATTTCGCATTTTATGAAACGTTCGACCCATAATAGAACAGTCCTATCCTATTTTTTGGGGTGACAAGGTGACTAAAAATGGCGAATGCTCACCGCATAGGAGAAATTTTAAAAAAATTTAATAGTTTGGACTTTTCGGACACAGCGCTATGTAATATGTTTATTTATTGTTTATATATTTTATATGTAAAATTGGGAAAGGGGGGATTTAAACTTAATATTTTAGGGTACTTTCACACTAGCGTTTTTCATTTCCGGCATAGAGTTCCGTCACAGGGGCTCTATACCAGAAAAGATGTCTTCAGGTCAGTCTTTTTGACTGATCAGGCAAAAGATAAAACCGCAGCATTCTTATTCGGTTTTATCTCTGACGAAAAAAACTGAAGATTTGCCTGAATGCCGGATTCTGCATTTTTCCCCATAGGAATGTATTAGTGCCGTATCCGGCATTCAAAATACCGGATCCATCCTTCCGGTTGAACCGTGCGATTTTCACGCATGGTTGCTAGGATGAAAGTCTATTCACTGTATTACTTTCCCTTATAACAACATGGTTATAAGGGAAAATAATAGCATTCTTTAATGCAGAATGCGTAGTAGAAGGTCAATATAATAAACATTATATACACCCCAATATAATAAACATTGGTGGCGCAGTGCGCCCCCCCAACACCCCAGTATAATAAACATTGGTGGCGCAGTGCACCCCCCCCAACATAATAAACATTGGTGGCGCAGTGCGCCCCCCCAACACCCCAGTATAATAAACATTGGTGGCGCAGTGCGCCCCCCCCCCTCCCTAGTATAATGAACATATAAACATTGGTGGGCAGTGCCAATGATGGTTAAAAAAATAAATAAAAATTAACTCACCTCCTCCAATTGATCGCGTAGCAGCCGGTGTCCTGTACTTTCTTCAGGACGCAGGACCTGTGGTGATGTCACTGAGCTCATCACATGATACATCACATGATCCATCACCATGGTAATGGACCATGTGATGGAGGCTGGAGCTCAGTGATGTCACCACAGGTCCTGAAGAAAGAACAGGAGACCGACAGCTACGCGATCAATTGGAGGAGGTGAGTTAATTATTATTATTTTTTTTTTAACCATCATTGGCACTTCCCACTGCCCACCAATGTTTATATGTTTATTATACTGGGGGGGAGGGGGGGGGGCGGGGCGCACTCAATGTTTATTATACTGGGGGGGGCCGCACTCAATGTTTATTATACTGGGGGGGCCGCACTCAATGTTTATTATACTGGGGGGGCCGCACTCAATGTTTATTATACTGGGGGGGGGGTGCACTGCGCCACCAATGAAGATAACTGACCTGTTAATACAAATGCAGGAGGCGGGTGCCGGAATCAAATAGCTCCCTGTCATAGAGGTCGGGTGCCGGCTATTTGATTCCGGCACCCGCCTCCTGTATTTGTATTAACAGCTCAGTTATCTTCATTGGTGGCGCAGTGGCCACAGCCCCTCCCCCTGTCCCTCTTTTTTAATCCTCCGTCGGCGGCGGGCCCCCAGTGGCGTAGGGCCCCATAGCCATTGCTATGGCTGCTATGGCGATCCCTACGCCACTGCCGACAGTGGATCCAGCACGTTCACATTATCTCCCACCCAGTCTTCTGCAGAAAGCGCACAGATGGCGCCTGAAAACCAAGCCCATCAGTCTGTCACATCACCCCCATGCATATCAGGGAAACTGTCTGAGCCTCAAGTCATGCAGCAGTCTCTTATGCTATTTGAAGACTCTGCTGGCAGGGTTTCCCAAGGGCACCCACCTAGCCCTTCCCCAGCGGTGGAAGACATAGAATGCACTGACACACAACCACTTATGTTTCCTGATGATGAGGACATGGGAAACCCACCTCAGCACGTCTCTGATGATGAAACACAGGTGCCAACTGCTGCGTCTTTCTGCAGTGTGCATGTAGTGTACGGGGACTGTAATGCCCGTCACTACAAAAGTGTCACTTGGTGTGCTGTCGTCCCTCCTTAATTATGGGGAAGTTGGTATATGTCATCTTTATAAATTGTCATATAATGTAATGCTATGTTTTTCCCTGTTACTGTGAAACTTGCATGTACAGGCCTGCTAGGGGTGTCATTCCAGCTCTTAGTCACTAGAGGGAGCTAGGGAGCCCTAGTTTATATAAGGCCCAGACAGGGAAAGGAAGGGGAGTTGAGTCTGCAGTTGAGTCTGCAGTTGAGTCTGCAGTTGAGTCTGCAGTTGAGTCTGGAGTTGAGTCTGGAGTTGAGTCTAGACCATGTCAGAGACAAGTCCAGGCCTGAAGCCTGCGGTCCAGGAGAGGGTTTTGCAGTCCCTGTAACCGGGTTCCAGATTCTAGGAGAAGGTTCCCCTCCTGAATTCCCATATGCCGAAACAGGAATACCTCAGTTAAAGAGCCTGAGGAAGCTGAGGGAGAGACAGAGGCATGTCAAGGAAAGCAAGAGGTACTCAAGATAACAGAGGAGGTACTTTATAAAGAGAGAACCAAGGATATACGCCAGAGTTAAGGTATTGGGCCTTGGAGAAGATTTTCTATGTCCCAGGATCAGTCAGGAATAGAGTGCAAGCTCCTGTACTGCAAGTCCTGTGTTTCACACTCTGAAGTCACCTTGCTTAATCTGTATTGCCTGCATCGACCGTATTGAAAAATCAACTGTATGCAAAGGAACTGTGCTTCCGTTAATGTCTCTATATGGAAACTACTAAAGTTGGAGTTTTGTTTTAATATCACGTGGTTCCTCAGTTATTCCTGCTATCAGCAAACGGCGTGCCACCGTTTAATTGGCACTGGCGTCACGAACATTTTCCTACCATCACCTGCCTATGCAGAGAGTCAGCCGTCTCAGGTTAGTGTCTATTGCACTACTACACCCAGGGACACCTTTCTACACACAACTTGAGTACGCTGCACCTCTCTTTTGGCATCACGAACAGGATTCGCACGCTTTCTAGTGCAAGAAGCGTGAACTTTGTGCCTTATACAGTTGCCCTGTGACCAAAGTGACAAATTGCCTGTTTATTTAAAGTGGACTTTGTGAACTGAAAATCATACCAAAAGTGGTCCTAAAACCTCTAAAAAGCGCTGTGCAGTGTTGCGCTACCAAGAGGAAGGAAATCGCCACATCGGAGTGTGGTTTTGTGGACTTTTCATCATCCTGCTTGCTGTCAGTGAATAGACAGCGTTTCTTGCTAAAGATGGCCGCTGAGCTTGCTGAATTTACTGCTGCGTCATCTTCGTCCCGAAAAGGCGGGAAAAATTGGCGCCTTTCTGAGGAAATAGCGGGAAGGAGTTCAAGGTCAGGCGCCACTGCTTATCTGGACATTTGCATGTCTACCAGCATGGACACCGCCTTCCATATACTGGAATACCTGGGGGGCGGCCTCCCAGTGCGAGGGGAGGAGCTGGCTGATTTAATTGACGCGACCCTATCGCTCTCCAGAGAAGGATCGAGCATGTTGGAAAGTGAACAGAGCGTTGCTGCAGCGTCCGCGCCTGAGATCCCAAAAATGTATGATATTAGTGTAGAGCCAGAGGAGGCTCCACCGACCTACTCTCCGGGACCGGAGAAACCCGCCTGCCGCCCATGGGAGAAAGAACCAGAGCCCTGCTATGGCTCATGGAAAGACTTCTTTCAACCCTCTTTCAAGTGGTCGTCACTTATGGCAGAGATCCGGGAGGCCGCTATAAAGCGGAATACAAAGACCAAGATCTATTATGAAGAGTTGACCAAGACAATCCATGAAAGACACACCAACACCCAACCCCGCCTGGAAAGGAGAAAGGGAGTGGTGGTGTCCTTTGACAAAACCCGTGGCTACGGGTTCATACAAGATTACCTGACTGGCAGAGACTTATATGTTAATAGAAGGTCTGTCAAGAGAGACTACCTCCCTTCCTATCAGCACAGCCTCCGCGAGGGAGAGGAAGTGGAGTTCACCCCTGCAGAGAGCCTGAGAGGCCCTTATGCCACTGCCGTGACCCGCCCCAAGCGAGAACCTGAGGACTGGGAGGCAGAAGAAGAAGACTACTCTGGCTGCGAGCGGGAACCGGAACGCTCTCCAGAGCCGGCCCATCACGCCTTCCAGGAGCGGAGCTCCTTCATTGGGCCTAACGTCTTCTGGCAGCCAACCGTGTTGGAAAAATGGGTGAGCCCTTACCCTTCCCCCGAGCTGCCTCGTCGGGAGAAGACCATGCAAGAGATGGAAAATCTAAAGGGACTTCGAAATACCTTTGAGAACATCCGGAGGGGTCGGAGACCCGATGCATCACCAGAACCTGCAGAGGCCGAGTCCATGCCATCGGTGACAGTACCTGCGCCGGCGGCGCCAGCAGAGGACCGCGACTCTGACACGGAGAGCATCGGTGAGCAGATTGTCCGGCTGGAGGAGAAGTTGCGGGAGCTGCGCAAGATCGCGACCGCCAGGATCCAGACGCCGCCGAAGAAGGACGAGGTAAGGGTGCCTGTCACCACCCGTAGACTACCTTCTGCTGCCACCGCTCCGCCAGTGCCCCAAAGAAGATCCCCTGTTGCTGTGAATTGCTGCACAGAGCCCACCGAACCGCTTGCGGCGGCGGTATCCACTCCACTTCATCTCACAATTATCATGCCGGGACCGGTACGGTCCACCCAAAGGTTTACCCCTAGGCCCATGGGGCCAATACCTATTAGGGGTCCCTTCACGTTGCAGCTTCCCCCTAACACCGTTATGTGGGCACATCCTCCTGTAGAGGACTACTACAGGCCGTACTTGCTAGCAGAGCCGGGTAATGATGACATACCCCTGTGAATCAGCCTGCTAGGCCCTTTGATTTATTGCACCAACGAAAAATGCTGTTAACCCTTCCAGGACAGGAGTCCTATGTTCCCTGGTTGTTTGTTGCTGCTGCCAGTTTATCCACGGCTCAGTGGTGGGTGTTGACCACTGAAGTATTAAAGTCAACAAAGCCAAGTTTGTTTCCAGGACCTCCTGCCTGCTTTTGCTATCCCACGCCAAGTTGTGCCTGTTCCTGAGTTGCACCTTTTACCCTTATCCCCCTTTTCAGGTTGATCAGGGGTATTACAGCACTTGTCTTTGCTGTCATTTTATTGTGCAACTTGATACTAAGGAACCGTGCCCGGAGACAGACTCAAAAGAACCTGAGCCTCTGAGATTTTTGCTCTTTTAAAAGGAAATGTGCCCAGAGATGGACTCCACCGCACGAGAGCCTCTGTGATTTATTAGGAAAATAACCTGGGTACGGACTCATGTTTGTTCTTTGAGCCTCCAAGAACTGTTATACTGTTTTATCTATTTTGCTGTTCTATTATGGACTTATTCATTGTCATGGACTATCCTGGTTATAATGTTACGCTGTGCCAGGTCAGCGCCCCAGTTCCATTCACTATCCTGAGAGAAGAGAACGACGCCCCTTGTCATCACCCTTCACCTTTGCAAATTGGACCTGATATGAATGTAAATGCAGATGAATTACATGTATGTATGCCTGCATGTCTCTTTTTTCTGTTTCAGGTAGAGATTCCAGTTGGGCGAGCCCTGATGGAGTACGAGGTCGTACTCAGCTTAAAGCAGTGGGGTATGTAGTGTACGGGGACTGTAATGCCCGTCACTACAAAAGTGTCACTTGGTGTGCTGTCGTCCCTCCTTAATTATTGGGAAGTTGGTATATGTCATCTTTATAAATTGTCATATAATGTAATGCTATGTATTTCCCTGTTACTGTGAAACTTGCATGTACAGGCCTGCTAGGGGTGTCATTCCAGCTCTTAGTCACTAGAGGGAGCTAGGGAGCCCTAGTTTATATAAGGCCCAGACAGGGAAAGGAAGGGGAGTTGAGTCTGCAGTTGAGTCTGCAGTTGAGTCTGCAGTTGAGTCTGCAGTTGAGTCTGCAGTTGAGTCTGGAGTTGAGTCTGGAGTTGAGTCTGGAGTTGAGTCTAGACCATGTCAGAGACAAGTCCAGGCCTGAAGCCTGCGGTCCAGGAGAGGGTTTTGCAGTCCCTGTAACCGGGTTCCAGATTCTAGGAGAAGGTTCCCCTCCTGAATTCCCATATGCCGAAACAGGAATACCTCAGTTAAAGAGCCTGAGGAAGCTGAGGGAGAGACAGAGGCATGTCAAGGAAAGCAAGAGGTACTCAAGATAACAGAGGAGGTACTTTATAAAGAGAGAACCAAGGATATACGCCAGAGTTAAGGTATTGGGCATTGGAGAAGATTTTCTATGTCCCAGGATCAGTCAGGAATAGAGTGCAAGCTCCTGTACTGCAAGTCCTGTGTTTCACACTCTGAAGTCACCTTGCTTAATCTGTATTGCCTGCATCGACCGTATTGAAAAATCAACTGTATGCAAAGGAACTGTGCTTCCGTTAATGTCTCTATATGGAAACTACTAAAGTTGGAGTTTTGTTTTAATATCACGTGGTTCCTCAGTTATTCCTGCTATCAGCAAACGGCGTGCCACCGTTTAATTGGCACTGGCGTCACGAACATTTCCCTACCATCACCTGCCTATGCAGAGAGTCAGCCGTCTCAGGTTAGTGTCTATTGCACTACTACACCCAGGGACACCTTTCTACACACAACTTGAGTACGCTGCATGCAGACTGAACAGGAGGTCAGGGAGGACGACTGGGTGGAAGACGATGCAGGGGACGATGAGGTCCTAGACCCCACATGGAATGAAGGTCGTGCCACTGACTTTCAGAGTTCGGACGAAGAGGCAGTGGTGAGACCGAGCCAACAGCGTAGCAAAAGAGGGAGCAGTGGGCAAAAGCAGAACACCCGCCGCCAAGAGAGTCCGCCTGCTACTGGCCACTGCCATCTGGGACCGAGCACCCCAAAGGCAGCTTCAATGAGTTCCCTGGCGTGGCACTTCTTCAAACAATGTGCTGACGACAAGACCCGAGTGGTTTGCACGCTGTGCCATCAGAGCCTGAAGCGAGGCATTAACGTTCTGAACCTTAGCACAACCTGCATGACCAGGCAGCTGCATGCAAAGCATGAACTGCAGTGGAGTAAACACCTTAAAAACAAGGAACTCACTCAGGCTCCCCCTGCTACCTCTTCTGCTGCTGCCTCGGCCTCTTCCTCCGCCTCTGGAGGAACGTTGGCACCTGCCGCCCAGCAAACAGAGGATGTACCACCAACACCACCACCTCCGTCACCAAGCATCTCAACCATGTCACACCGCAGCGTTCAGCTCTCCATCTCACAAACATTTGAGAGAAAGCGTAAATTCCCACCTAGCCAACCTCGATCCCTTGCCCTGAATGCCAGCATTTCTAAACTACTGGCCTATGAAATGCTGTCATTCAGGCTGGTGGACACAGACAGCTTCAAACAGCTCATGTCGCTTGCTGTCCCACAGTATGTTGTTCCCAGCCGCCACTACTTCTCCAAGAGAGCCGTGCCTTCCCTGCACAAGCAAGTATCCGATAAAATCAAGTGTGCACTGCGCAACGCCAACTGTGGCAAGGTCCACCTAACCACAGATACGTGGACCAGTAAGCACGGCCAGGGACGCTATATCTCCCTAACTGCACACTGGGTAAATGTAGTGGCGGCTGGGCCCCAGGCGGAGAGCTGTTTGGCGCACGTCCTTCCGCCGCCAAGGATCGCAGGGCAACATTCTTTGCCTCCTGTCTCCTCCTCCTCCTACTCAGCTTCCTCCTCCTCTTGTTCCACCTGCTCATCCAGTCAGCCACACACCTTCACCACCAACTTCAGCACAGCCCGGGGTAAACGTCAGCAGGCCATTCTGAAACTCACATGTTTGGGGGACAGGCCCCACACCGCACAGGAGTTGTGGCGGGGTATAGAACAACAGACCGACGAGTGGTTGCTGCCAGTGAGCCTCAAGCCCGGCCTGGTGGCGTGCGATAATGGGCGAAATCTCGTTGCAGCTCTGGGACTAGCCGGTTTGACTCACATCCCTTGCCTGGCGCATGTGCTGAATTTGGTGGTGCGGAAGTTCATTCACAACTACCCCGACATGTCAGAGCTGCTGCATAAAGTGAGGGCCGTCTGTGCGCGCTTCCGGCGTTCACATCCTGCCGCTGCTCGCCTGTCTGCGCTACAGCGTAACTTCGGCCTTCCCGCTCACCGCCTCATATGCAACGTGCCCACCAGGTGGAACTCCACCTTGCATATGCTGGACAGACTGTGCGAACAGCAGCAGGCCATAGTGGAGTTTCAGCTGCAGCACGCACGGGTCAGTCACAATGCGGAACAGCACCACTTCACCACCAATGACTGGGCCTCCATGCGAGACCTGTGTGCCCTGTTGCGCTGTTTCAAGTACTCCACCAACATGGCCAGTGGCGATGACGCCGTTATCAGTGTTACAATACCACTTCTATGTCTCCTTGAGAAAACACTTAGGGCGATGATGGAAGAGGAGGTGGCCCAGGAGGAGGAGTCATTTTTAGCACTTTCAGGCCAGTCTCTTCGAAGTGACTCAGAGGGAGGTTTTTTGCAACAGCAGAGGCCAGGTACAAATGTGGCCAGACAAGGCCCACTACTGGAGGACGAGGATGATGAGGATGAAGCATGTTCACAGCGGGGTGGCACCGAACGCAGCTCGGGCCCATCACTGGTGCGTGGCTGGGGGGAAACGCAGGACGATGACGATACGCCTCCCACAGAGGACAGCTTGTCCTTACCTCTGGGCAGCCTGGCACACATGAGCGACTACATGCTGCAGTGCCTGCGCAACGACAGCAGAGTTGCCCACATTTTAACGTGTGCGGAATACTGGGTTGCCACCCTGCTGGATCCCCGGAACAAAGACAATGTGCCCACCTTACTTCATGCACTGGAGCGTGATAGGAAGATGCGCGAGTACAAGCGCACATTGGTAGACGCGCTACTGAGAGCATTCCCAAATGTCACAGGGGAACAAGTGGAAGCCCAAGGCGAAGGCAGAGGAGGAGCAAGAGGTCGCCAACGCAGCTGTGTCACGGCCAGCTCCTCTGAGGGCAGGGTTAGCATGGCAGAGATGTGGAAAAGTTTTGTCACCACGCCACAGCTAACTGCACCACCACCTGATACGGAACGTGTTAGCAGGAGGCAACATTTCACTAACATGGTGGAACAGTACCTGTGCACACCCCTCCACGTACTGACTGATGGTTCGGCCCCATTCAACTTCTGGGTCTCCAAATTGTCCACGTGGCCAGAGCTAGCCTTTTATGCCTTGGAGGTGCTGGCCTGCCCGGCGGCCAGAGTTTTGTCTGAACGTGTATTCAGCACGGCAGGGGGCGTCATTACAGACAAACGCAGCCGCCTGTCTACAGCCAATGTGGACAAGCTGACGTTCATAAAAATTAACCAAGCATGGATCCCACAGGACCTGTCCATCCCTTGTGCAGATTAGACATTTATAACTACCTCCCCTTAACCATATATTATTGTACTCCAGGGCACTTCCTCATTCAATCCTTTTTTTTTTTTTCATTTTACCATTATATGGCGGGGCAACCCAAAGTTGAATGAACTTCTCCTCTGTCTGGGTGCCGGGGCCTAAAAATATCTGACAGTGGCCTGTTCCAGTGTTGGGTGACATGAAGCATGATTCTCTGCTATGACATGAAGCCTGATTCTCTGCTATGGGACCTCTCTCCTCTGTCTGGGTGCCGGGGCCTAAAAATATCTGACAATGGCCTGTTCCAGTGTTGGGTGACATGAAGCCTGATTCTCTGCTATGACTTGAAGCCTGATTCTCTGCTATGACATGAAGCCTGATTCTCTACCCTCAGCCGTGCGATGACAGAGGATGGTCACGTCTTGGCCAGAACCACAGAACTAGGGAGCAGGTCACCGCCTATTGCCTCCCTAATCTGACCCTAACTCCTAGCGACATGAGCCGACCTTGAAGGTAGGAGGACTCATGCTCTGGAACCTCGGGTCCCTACTTGCCCTCCGCCGGTTCCTACGCTAGGAGCTGGGTAGACTACCTGTTCCTCCTGGACATGGAGAAATAGGAGTCTAAAGATGGCCAAACTATAAAGACAGGGGAAACGGAAACAGGCATATGGCAATGGCAGGTAAGTGCAACTAGTACTAACACCCACCTGCCACAGACACAGGGCCTGGGACCCAAGTATCAGTGCTGCTGTCCACAAACACAAACGACAGAGCACACACACCACACAGGACACCAGGAAACCATACACTGCAAAAAATAGACATGACACACAAACACATCCTCATAACATCGTGTATAAACAATACATAACAATTTGTTTATGACCACAAGGGTGGCCCCCACTGGCAGATGGAAATACCAGGAGGGTTTCTCCAGCAAAGCATGGCTGAAGAACCCCTCAGCTTCAGATCTCCAAAGAGGCTTTAAAGCCCGAAGTGGCCACACCCACACACAGGAGAGGGAATTAACCCTTCCAACACTAACAGGGAGTGAAAGCACTTAAAGGGGAAGTGTCCAAATGCACATCACACTGTAGCTGTTACCGCAGGCAACGACATGGGTGGCAACCATGTCCTGGGAGTCAGCCAGAAGGCCGAGACACTGCCACCACATGTACACATACCAAACGTTGCCACGGGCAGCCACAGTGAAGGGAAGTGTCACAGTGCACACCTAACATAAACCTAGTGCACACCAGACATACAAAGTGCATAACATACACACACACACCTAACAGAAAGGTTGCTAGGTGCAACCGCATGAACATTGCCGCAAGCTGCCTAGCACCAGCTCAGGCTGCTCTACTGCGACAATACCCAACTACTTGTTGCCCGCGGCAACCACAAGTGAGGCTACACACTAGCGGCCCTCACCTGTGGTTGAACAACTAAACCAGACCGCAGGCAACCGCATGCGGTA
Source organism: Bufo bufo (assembly GCF_905171765.1). Taxonomy (NCBI): domain Eukaryota; kingdom Metazoa; phylum Chordata; class Amphibia; order Anura; family Bufonidae; genus Bufo; species Bufo bufo. The sequence goes on along the minus strand of NC_053392.1, from coordinate 105,017,187 downwards.
AAGGAGTCACGGCCATAACCAGTCGGCTGCCTAGGTCGCCTTACAGGTGGCGCCAGCCCTGTTCCCATGGCAACCACTACCTTGAGGAGTCTGCATGTGATAGTGGCACCAGGAACCAATGGCCGGAGGTTCCCAAGATCCAGTAGAAGCTTGATGACCTTGGTGGGGAGGTTCCTGGAGCACCCTCATCTCCCAGGAGTGCCGAGCCTGTGACGTCAGTAGGTAAGAGCGTTCCTGTTATTGCTTGTGTAGCAGACAAAGTGACAGTGAGCACGTTCCTGGAGGTTGGGCATGTTGCTGACCAGTGCCCTGGAACCTCAGAGGCCGTGAACTGTGGTGTGAGCCGGCGGCAGTCGCTATGTGCCAAGCCAGTAGGTGTTAAGACACCAGTACTGGAGACTGCTACAAAAATGTGTGACATTGTGGTGGTGTCACGGCTGAGGATGGGGGAAACCCTCAGCCGTGCGATGCCAGAAGACGTATGGTCGCTACTCGACCAGGATGACAGAATTAGGGAGCAGGTCACGTCCTATTACGTCCCTAACTCTGACCCCGACTCCTAACTGTATGAGCCGACCCTGATGGTAGGAGGGCTCATACTCCGGAACCTTGGGGTCCCTACTAGCCCTCAGGGTGGCCCTGAACTAGGAGCAGAGTAAGACCACCTGTTCCTCCTGGATACGGAGGAACAGGAGTCTCACTGGCCAAGCTGCAAGGAGATGGGGTACATAAACAGACGTATGGATATGGCAGGAGAACTACACTAGTTCACACCTACCTGCCACAGCCTTGCTGACTGGATCCCATGCTCACAAGCTGATGTCCACACCATACATAAATGGACACAGCAAACACACATACACACACAGGAACCCAGATACATGAAAAACATAGCTGCATTAAACATGAAAGGAAAACAACATCAACTTAACATCACATATAAACATTTATGACCACAAGGGTGGCCCTCACTGGCAGATGGTATTAGAGACCAGGAGGATGCCTCCAGCTTACTACAAGGCTGGAGTACCCCCCAGCTTCAGGTCTCCACTGAGGCTTTATAGCCCATGTAGCCACACCCACACACAGACACACCCAGTGTTTACACAAAGAAGGGAGTTAACCCTTCCTACACCAGATAAGGGAAGAAAGACACTTAAAAGGGGAATACACACACAATAAACCCCGTGCACACCAGACAGGGAATGTGCACACATATAAACACACGTTGCCAGGTGCAATCGCATGCACTTGACAGCAAGCTGCCTAGCAACAGCTCAGGCCGCTATACTGCCAATACTATTATGTTGCCAGCGGCAACCACACGTGAGGCAACATAGTAACAGCACTCACCAGTGGTTGAACAACAAGAGCATACCGCGGGCAACTGCATGCGGGTCAAGGAGTCACGACCATGACCAAGGCCGTGACAGGTGGGTGGCAGTCCAGTCCAAACATTGTTGAACACAGGGAGCCAGGGGAGCCTGGTACATGCCAGCTTGGTAGCTGGGGACTATGTGTTGGACAAAATGCTAAGTGTGCCGGACATTCATGGGGATAACAAGAGCTATCCTGTGGCCCTCACTGAGTGTGAGACTCCAGTGGGAACTGGGACTTATGAACTTGGGAGTTACAAATACGCTCATGCATGGTGTAATGTTGGGCCGTGGAGTTGTGGGGAAATGGAGACACTTCTGCAGCAAGTGACGAAACTTCTGCAGAACTGCATATCCCTTTAAATGAAGGTGTGAGGGAGATGCACCTGGAACACAATGGTTTACGTGAAATGACCACTGAAAACAATAGTGCAGATAAGATGCAAAGTGAACATGTCAAATTAAATGAAATGCCTAAGGAAAATGTGGAGTTATGTGAAATATGTGATTGTGATGATGATGATGATACCCCTTTTCCTTTGCAGGCTTTGATCAGGGAAGAAGCTTCCCCTGCTGATAAATACATATGACATCCTCAGACATCATCCACAACTCCCTCCTCCGTCAGGCAAAACTCCATCAGTCCTCCTCCCTCAGACCAAACTCCCTCCTCCGTCAGGCTAAACTCCCTCCTTCGTCAGCCCAAACTCCCTCTTACCTCAGACGTCAGCCAAAACTCCCTCCTCCCTCATCCAAAACTCCCTCCTCCTTCAGCCGTCAGCCAAAAATCCCTCCCTAACTCAAAACTCCCTCGTCCCTCAGACATCAGTCAAAAAATACCTCCTCCATCAGCCCTCAGCCCAAACTCCATCAGCCGTCAGGTGTCAGCTCTCAGCCGTCAGGGGTCAGACATCAGTTGTCATCCCTCAGCCTAAACTCCATCAGCAGTCAGGGGTCAGACATCAGGTGTCAGCCCTCAGCCTAAACTCCTTTAGCCGTCAGCCGTCAGTCCACGAAAGGGCATGAGCATGTTTGGGAGCCAAAGAATCCAAAGGTAGAGCCTCGTATAAAAACATATTATAAAAAGAGTTCCAGAAGCCAAGATCAAAACTCTGAGAGTAAGGAAAAAAGAGAGATGCTATCTGTTGATAAAATAGAAAGACAAAGAGAACGAGATCAAAGAGTGCGAGAGCGCATCATCGTCGCTCAGGAAAGAGTAGAAAGAGAGTATTTGGCCATTAGATGGGCACCAGAGTCCCTTAGGCATTATCTACTGGGTAGAAAGTCTGGCCTGGGTCTGGCAAAATAAAGGAAAAAGTGTGACACCGGCCACATCTTCCGGAGGACACGGTGCGATGTGGAAAAATGCTCAGACCTCCAGTCTGAGGGAGATGTGGTGATGTGCACAGTACAAGTGCAGGAAGGCGTGTATATTCCACACAGATACCTCGGCTGGGCGAGTCAAATAAAATCCAGAAATCTGCAGGGGTTTCAGCAAAGCATAGTTTGCTGAGACAGATTTGTCTACGTTTTGTTCTAGGCTGGATTCAATTTGGACTGGTGGATAGGTTTGGTAGTGGGATCTACGAGTCCACACCCTTCCAGTACTTGTGTTGTCTTTTGCCGGAGGTGATCGCAGGTGAGGCCTGCTGTAATCAAGGAGGGATAAAACCAACCCTCTGTGTGTCAGTCTGGGGAGAGAAGTCTTGGAAACAGAGGCCTACAGAGGCTCTAAGTTGGGCTCAGCCAGGGGGGCTGAGGGGCCACGAGGCTACGTGTAGCCAGATCTCTTACCTGTCTGGACTTGTGTTCGGTGAGCGAACCTGCTAAGGGTTGGAGCTTGAGACCCTGTGTATAAGCTGTGCTTAGAGGTGAGTCAGGGAAATGAACTGTGTATTAGTTAGAGCCCAGACGGGCAGGTGTTTATTTTGATGCTTATGTTTGTGCGGGTGCTGAAGTACCAAAATAAAGCACCAGTTTGGACATTAAATCTTGTTGTCTGCGAAGAAGTCTGTGATTGCGACCCCCTGAGAGAGAGCGATCCCTTACAATACTTATCCATTCATAGTAATACTGTATGTAGCTATATCTCTATCTAGACAGTAGAGAAGGAAACAGGAGGGCAATACACATCATGATGCTATTGTAACGCCCCACAGTGGCATTACCACCTTTGTGCACCCCCACTATATCTTTTGGGTGATTCTGTGTCATCTTATATACCAATTTCCATGTCCTGCAAAAATTTGTATTTTCTATGTTTGCAAATGACTGTCTAAGTGTAATGTGCCTGGTTCACCAGCAGAAGGTGGCACCTATGGCAGAGCTAGTTTACATAGAATGGAACTTGTCTTTCTATTCTAGCCCTCTCTAGAGAGGTAGGAGTTCTATGTTAGTGAAGGTCAGAGTAGCTTACCTCCTGCTTGGGGAAGCAGCAGGCCCTCATCCCTGCTGGGCGAGCCTGCAGAAGACAGTTGAGTCTACCCCCTGGAAGGGGAAGGCTGTGTGCCAGCCAGCAGAGTCTTTTCCAGAGGCCTAAGATGAGTGCCTCCAAAGTCAGGAAGGAAGATTCCCTGAATGAAGACAAAGAGAAAGATACAGATCAGGATAAAGACAAAGTCAGACTACAGAAAGCTAAGTTGCAGCCTACAGCAGAAAGGGAAAAGTTCCTATTTAATCCAGCCAGCATAGCTGAGCAAAAAAAGTACAGATGTAGCAGAGCTGATTGTGTTTGCTTGCCAGAAGTTAAGCCAAAATCTGCTGATGACCAAGACAAACTTGGAAGATTGTTCCCTGATGCAAGTTTATTCAAGTAAAGCTGTTTCAACTTCAATAAAAGTCTGGACTCCATTTATTCTACAAATCCCTCAACTGTTAACCCTGTTATCACTGCTTCGGATGACCACGCTTGGGGTTCCGGATATCCAGGTAGGAGCACCATGACAAGTGCACCTAAGGGGACACTATAGGCAACCCTTACACCACTCTGGCATTCCTACACCTGGATCCCAACATCACCTTATACATAGGGGGACTCAGTCCCTCGTTGCTGAAATGCAACTTGCATCATGAAAAATTCTAACAAAACTCACATAACGCCTGTAGAAGAGACCCCAGGGCGCGGGACCGGCCTGCTATTTATTAGTGAAATCACTGGGGTTGTATTCGAGGGACTACTTTCTATGCAGGGGAAAAGGAGCTTTACAAGTGCTTAATTGTACTGGGAGATGGAGCTGCTTGATTGTCACATGTGACAAGCTGTTGCCCACCCACAGAAAAGGAAGAGACAAGAGCTGCAAAGAGGTGAGTAAGACACAAGAAGAGAGTGAAAACTACACTGGAGAGCAGCATCTGATTTAATTAAAATTATAGTGTGCCGTACTCCAGAAATACATATTTAATCCATTGGATAAGCCCTACAAACCATCAACCTTGCTTTAAGCAACATTTTAAAGTACATACTATTTCCATTCTATACAGTGATAGTAAAACACAATGAACTAATACTGACATGTTTCCATACAGATTTATGGAGCTACAGTATGAAAAGAGTCACAGAAGTTCCTCTGTGTCACCAAATGCACAAAATTGGTGTATGAGAATTTGAACATGTATTAGATATATCTGGGAGCATGTTCAATAAAACCTGAGATGTCACATATAAGTAAAATGTCACAGATACAATGGTAAGAGAACTCATTTACAATAAATGGCTCATTTAACAGAAGGCTGACGGCTTTTTGCAATATGTTATTCAAATTGTTGCATAATAGACCACTGTTGAAGACATACAGCCAAGCAGATCACAGCTGCCCTACTTTGTTACATATAGTACCCTCAGTCTTTTAGGTGCCCCCCCTCCCTACAACACGCAGTCAGTTAGGTCATTTACATCTGTAATGCCCTGGGAAAGGGATACCTTAAAGTCTGGATATTTGTGGACATTTGCCCCGTTTCCCCATGCACCATTTGTGGACATTTGCCTGTTTCCCCTACGCAAAGTAAACTCCTTACTTTCTTTCACTTTAAAGGGTTAACTTGCACTGGCATACTGTTTAATACTGTGCACTGTAACTGCATTTTATATACATACAGTCAGGTCCATAAATATTGGGACATCGACACAATTCTAACATTTTTGGCTTTATTCACCACCACAATGGATTTGAAATGAAACGAACAAGATGTGCTTTAACTGCAGACTGTCAGCTTTAATTTGAGGGTATTTACATCTAAATCAGGTGAACGGTGTAGGAATTACAACAGTTTGCATATGTGCCTCCCACTTGTTCGGGGACCAAAAGTAATGGGACAGAATAATAATCATAAATCAAACTTTCACTTTTTAATACTTGGTTGCAAATCCTTTGCAGTCAATTACAATCTGAAGTCTGGAACGCATAGACATCACTAGATGCTGGGTTTCATCCCTAGTGATGCTCTGCCAGGCCTTTACTGCAACTGTCTTCAGTTCCTGCTTGTTCTTGGGGAATTTTCCCTTCAGTTTTGTCTTCAGCAAGTGAAATGCATGCTCAATCGGATTCAGGTCAGTTGATTGACTTGGCCATTGCATAACATTCCACTTCTTTCCCTTAAACAACTCCTTGGTTGCTTTTGCAGTATGCTTTGGGTCATTGTCCATCTGCACTGTGAAGCGCCGTCCAATGAGTTCTGAAGCATTTGGCTGATTATGAGCAGATAATATTGCCCGAAACACTTCAGAATTCATCCTGCTGCTTTTGTCAGCAGTCACATCATCAATAAATACAAGAGAACCAGTTCCATTGGCAGGCATACATGCCCACGCCGTGACACTACCACTGCCATGCTTCACTGATGAGGTGGTATGCTTAGGATCATGAGCAGTTCCTTTTCTTCTCCATACTCTTCTCTTCCCATCACTCTGGTACAAGTTGATCTTGGTCTCATCTGTCCATAGGATGTTGTTCCAGACCTGTGAAGGCTTTTTTAGATGTTGTTTGGCAAACTATAATCTGGCCTTCCTGTTTTTGAGGCTCACCAATGGTTTACATCTTGTAGTGAACCCTCTGAATTCACTCTGGTGAAGTCTTCTCTTGATTGTTGACTTTGACACACATACACCTACCTCCTGGAGAGTGTTCTTGATCTGGCCAACTGTTGTGAAGGGTGTTTTTTTCACCACGGAAAGAATTCTTCGGTCATCCACCACAGTTGTTTTCTGTGGTCTTCCGGGTCTTTTGGTGTTGCTGAGCTCACCGGTGTTTTCCTTCTTTTTAAGAATGTTCCAAACAGTTGTGTCTCTCTGATGGTTTTTTTTTTTTTTCAGCCTAATCATGGCTTGCTTCACTGATAGTGACAGCTCTTTGGATCTCATCTTGAGAGTTGACAGCAACAGATTCCAAATGCAAATAGCACACTGGAAATGAGCTCTGGACCTTTTATCTGCTCATTGTAATTGGGATAATGAGGGAATAACACACCCCTGGCCATGGAACAGCTGAGAAACCAATTGTCCCATTACTTTTGGTCCCTTACTTAACAAGTGGGAGTCACATATGCAAACTGTTGTAATTCCTACACCGTTCACCTTATTTTGATGTAAATACCCTCAAATTAAAGCTGACAGTCTGCAGTTAAAGCACATCTTGTTCGTTTCATTTCAAATCTATTGTGGTTGTGTATAGATCAAAAATTTTTAGAATTGTGTCGTTGTCCCAATATTTATGGACCTGACTGTATGTTGTCAGATATATCTCACTCATTTGCATTGTATTTGCACAGCATTGCGGAAAGCGTTAATGAACACTGGGAGACTTTTGGGACATTTGGTATAAGGAAGAACATGTTTTGGAGGGAAAAAGCCAGACTTGTTTACCACCAAAACCAGACAGACTGACCTTTTGAATGCCAGGTGCTGCTATGCTATTATGTCTGAAAACCTGTTTTTGTCTGGAAAAACTGCTGTCTCTTTGCCATTGAGTATCATTGAAGCTCTAATGCAAGTCTATGAGAGACACAAAGTGTAACATTGTATTTGTTTGTGCTGAGTTTCTCCACTCCATCTTCCCTCCCACTAGAAGGTTCCAGTTTAGCCAGAAGTTGTTTATAAGGAGACTACTGAGTGACCAGAAGAAGACACTGGGACGGGGATACTCTGCCACAGAGTCTGCTCTGAATCATCAGCCTTTGGCCAGAGTATCAGCCTTCTGAGAGAGAGAGAGAGAGAGAGAGAGAGAAAGATAGAGAGAGAGAGACAGCTAGTGCAGACCTTTCCTCAGCAACAGCCCTATGCCTCGCCTATATTGTTTTGTACCTGAATTCCTCCAGGAAAGAAGCACACTAGTTTACTGAAGACTCTGAATCTCTGAACTAATTCCCCATTGGGGTGCACCACGCCTTACCATCCCTTCCGGAAATCAGGTACACATGGTGACACCTCAACGGTGTCCAGGTAGCATTGGGGCCATCCCAAACCCGGACACTGTACGGTATGCACAGCTCTGCTCTCTGGGCTCCAGTACAGCGCTGTGCCTGTGCATAATCAGGGGCGGACTGTAAACTTAAAGTGATCCTGGAGAAAAACCTAAAAGTAGGCCTCATGTTGTAGGGGGGTCCAAATTCATAAAAGGCAGGGCAACACAAGTAGGCGGGGTCAGCAATACCGTAGTGCAGCGCAAATTGTCATCCCAGCAATAACACATTCCACAGTGCAGCGCAATATACTGCCCCCGAAGCTGTCCCTCTGTGGTGTCCATCATTAGTTGCCATTTTCCCTCCTCCTCCTCCTCCTCCTCCTCCTCCAGTTTTCTATAATTAAAAGCAGGGGGGTTAGTAGCCATAGGACTAAGCAGGCCCTACTTTGAGCATGCTCCCTGAACTTTCCCTAGTATTGACCCCGATGGTCCCCCTGGTAGTATGAACCCAAAGTGGCCAAGAAAATTAGCAAAAAAAAAGTTGCGTCTCCAGTGCAGGCCACAGGTCTTATCCAGTCTGCATCCCGAGATGCCTTTGTTCTTGTGCCATTAGTACACTGCCTCATATAGTGGCCTGTTCCCCACTAAAGAGTGGGGCAGCAAGCCATGGGCTCCCATGCCTGCTGCAGTATTCAACTGGATTGCCTAAATTCAACTGAATTTAGGAGGGCGCTTGTGGCCGCCAGCTAGCTACATAAGTTAAAGTTGAGAGCATCAGATTATGCACCTGGATATTGGCAGTGAGAAGGGCCTGGGTTGTCCTTGGGCATCAAGCCACCAGGAAATTTCCCTGTATGTTATATGGCCAGTCTGTCCCTGTGCATAATGAAATCATGGCAAAAGTGCTGCTTCACCAGTTTGATGAACATGTGCCATGGAGCTCCGACTGAACAATGGCTTTATACATGAATGCCCTACACAGCTCTGTATAGAATATGTGCATTCTGCAAGACTCAGGATTCAAGAGCTGCTACTACCGAGCGCTGCCATATGTGTGCGGCAGGGCAAGGGCTCCCCTGTGCATTGTTGTAGTTGCACCCTCTGCTTCCGCGATCATGAAGAATCTGGTCCCATGGTTGGCCACTGGCTTTGTATTGCAGCTCACCTCTATGAAAGCAGTTTTCAGAGGGACGCTGCAGGGACAGGGAACTGCTGCACTGGAATCGGGACAAGGTGCAATTTTTTTCTTTGTACATAATTTCCAGGCACATGAGGATTTTTGTCTTGGACAACCCTTTTAAAGGTGACTGAGGTTCAGCTGCAATACTAGACATATCCTGAATACAAGGGTGGTGCTGTTTATAGATAAAAAAAAGCTGACAATTTTTTCGAGAAAGGTACACAATTTATTTCAAATAATTGGATCATCATCCATACATCAGTATAACTAGGTGCTTTTTAATGTGTTTAATGGTCTGCACTGGAAAGTGCACATATGTCTCTGCCTGGATAACCTGCTTCATAGAGTCCCTCTACACATTACCGTGCACATTTCCTAATCTTTTGCTCTTGGATATAAAGTTAGATTTATGTATGCCTTCAGTCTGTACTCAGAAAGGTACTCCACCAATCTGTGGAATGTGCACTGTAACATGACGGCTGATAAATCTGCAAACAATGGGTGTGTGCGCACAAATATACGTATGTGATGTCCTATTGCAACTATTAACTTGTGCACTTGAATGAAATGACCTGTCCTGGATCCATGACACTGCATCTAATGTCCTGTTTCTCTAAGCCAGTTTTAAATCTCAAGGTAGGACAAAAAATGAAACTTGCCTTGCTATGGGAAAGCTAAAGTAACAGGTCATCTAAAGTCTTATACTGCCACCTAGTGGTAGAAAACCAAACTACAGATGAAGATTAGGACACAGCCACAGAGACTTTACAAAAATGACTACCTATGAGAAAACAACTGAAAAAATTCAGTCCCTCAGGCCTCATGCACACGACAGTATGTATTTTGCAGTCCACAAAAAACAGATCCGCAAAAAATACAGAGGACGTCAGTGTGCATTCCGTATTTTGCGGAACGGAGCAGCTGGCCCCTGATAGAACAGTACTATCCTTTTCCGTAATGCAGACAATAATAGGACATGTTCTATTTATTTTTATTTTTTTGCAGAACAGAAATACGGACATACGGAAACAGAATGCACACGCAGTAACTTCCGTTTTTTTTGCGACCCATTGAAATGAATGGTTCCGTATACGGTCCACAAAAAAACGGGAGGTACACGGAAAGAATATACGTTCGTGTGCATGAGCCCTAAAGGTTGAAAAAACACTACTAAAAATACTGACCATTGTTGACTATTTCCTATAGACTTCCATGCAACATCTGGAGCTGGCATTTTTGCCTAAAAAGTACCGCACTAATCCCCTGCAACTAATGACCACAAAACCACTCAAAACATCTTAAAAAACCTTTTTTGGGTGGCTTATTTTATCCATACATTTTTAGGCTGGATTCACACGTCCGTGGAACACGGTCCGTGTGATACCGGCCTGGATTTCTTCTGAGTGCAGGAGCGCACGGCATCATTGGTTGCTATGACGCCATGCGCTTCCTGCTGCCGCCGCAGTACAGTAATACACTGGTAAAGATCATGCCAGTGCATTACTGTACTGCGGCGGCAGCAGGAAGCGCGTGGCGTCATAGCAACCAATGATGCCGTGCTCTCCTGCACTCAGAAGAAATCCAGGCCGGTATCACCCGGACCGTGTTCCATGGACGTGTGAATCCAGCCTTACACTGGTTTTTTTTCAGTCCTATAAGGAAATCGTCTGGTTATCCTGGCTGTGTGCTTCGGGTCGTTGTCATGTTGGAAGACCCAGCCACGACCCATCTTCAATGCTCTGACTGAGGGAAGGAGGTTGTTGCTCAAAATCTCACAATAAATGGCCCCATTCATCCTCTCCTTAACACAGTGCAGTCGCCCTGTCCCCTTCGCAGAAAAGCAACCCCAAAGCATGATGTTACCACCCCCATGCTTCACAGTAGGGATGGTGTTTTTGGGATGCAACTCATCCTTCTTTTTCCTCCAAACACGACGAGTGAAGTTTAGACCAAAAACTTCTACTTTGGTCTCATCTGGCCACATTACTTTCTCCCATGCCTCCTCTGGATCATCCAGATGGTCATTGGCAAACTTCAGACGGGCCTGGACATGTGATGATTTGAGCAGGGGAACCTTCCGTGCAATGCATGATTTGAAACCATGCAGTGACCTTTGAAGCTGTGGTCCCAAATCTCTTCATGTCATTGACCAGCTCCTCCCTTGTAGTTCTGGGCAGATTCCTCACCTTTCTTATCATCAGTGATACCTCACGAGGTGAGATTTGCATGGAGCCCCAGTCCGAGGGAGACTGACAGTCGTCTCTAGCCTCTTCCATTTTCAAAAAATTGCTCCAACAGTTGATCTATTTTCACCAAGCTGCTTGGCAATTGCCCCGTAGCCCTTTCCAGCCTTGTGGAGGTCCACAATTTTGTCTCTGGTGTCTTTTGACAGCTCTTTGGTCTTGCCCATGGTAGTAGTTGGCGTCTGACTGACTGTGGGGTGCACAGGGGTCTTTAAAGAGCTCAGACAGGTGCTACTAAGTTAGATTAATGAGTGGAGTAGAGGGGGACTTTTTAAAAATACAGAAACAGGTCTTTGAGAGCCAGAATTCTTGCTGTTTCTCAGGTGTTCAAATACTTATGTTCAGCAGTGCAAGACAAATAAATTCTTTAAAAATTATACAATGTGATTTCCTGAATTATTTTTTTAAATTCTGTCTCTCAGAGTGGGAATGCACCTACAATGTGAATTTCAGACCCCTCCATGATTTCTAAGTGGGAGAACTTGCAAAATCGCAGGGTGTTCAAATACTTCTGTTCCTTACTGTAAGCCTAATTCACACATCAGTGTTTTGGTCAGTGATTTCCATCAGTCATTGTGAGCCAAAACCAGGATTGGAGCCTACACAGACATCAGGTATAAGAGAAAGATCTGCACCTGTTCTGTGTTTAGAGCCGCACCTGGTTTTGGTTCAAAATCACTGATGGAAATCACTGACCGAACACTGACGTGTGAATGAGGGGTTAAGGGCTCATGCACATGAATGTGTGTCGCCCGTTCCGTGCATTGGGGACAGCAAATTGTGTTCCCCAATGCACCGGCACCTTCCGTGTGGCTGGTGCAGACGGAGGCAGACCCATTAAACTTGAATATGTCTGTGAACCGTTCACACTGCAAAAAAAAAAATAGAACATGTTCTACTTTTTTGTGGTGCGGAGGCACGGACCGAAAACTCATGAGAACACTCCATAGTGCTCCCATGGGGTTACAAGTCTTCGTTCTGCACCACACCTTCCGATTGCGAACTCATTCAAGTGAATGTGTCCGCATCCATGATGAGGTGCACAAACGGCCAGTGCCCGCATATTGTGGACCCGCTGTTTGCGGGCCGCAATATGGACATGGCCGGGCAACAGCCGTCTACATGAGCCCTTAAACCCATCATAGAGACCATTTTTTGTTTTTTGTTTTCCTTCCCCTCACTTCCTTTACATTATTGTTCACGCAGGGCTTGTTTCTTGAGGGACAAGTTGTATGTTTCAATGGCACCATTTAACCCCTTTACACAACAGATACCAGGAGATAATGGTGGACATTTACTATAGTGTTTGCGCATATTTTCAGGAGTAAAGCTGTTTTAGACTCTTATTTTTTAAGTTTTTACCAAAGGATTTTGCACCTGTTTAGGAGGCATTTGCTCCTTGTTCATCTAATTCTTATTTTGAGACTAGTCTTGGAGTTGTCTTGGTTTTGCGCCTTATTTCCAATGTATTTATGTTGTATTTTGATGTATTTATGTTGGTACGCCTTTAAGTCTTATTTCTACTTTACTCCTGACCAGGCTTATTTTGCCCGTCTGTTTTGAGGGGAAACTTGCACAATTTTTGCATTGAAAGAAATATAAATTTTTCCCCCTTCATTAGCGTAATTTTTTTAATGTGCAAATCAATGAGACACGTCTTAGTGAATATGAACTTGTCTTACAAAAAAAATAACCACTAGAGGTCAGACTTAAACAAAGTACGATTAGGCTGATTTATTAAACACGCCAGTATTTTTTTAACGTAAAAAATAAATAAAATAATGTGTCCTAATGTCTGGTCAGTGATAATGACGATCACAGACATTTAACCCCTCATATGCTGTGGTAAATTGAGAGTCTATAAAAGAGGAACAGATAGGTTGAATGCAGTGGGTTTGTGAGATTAACCCACTGAGTACAACCTGTTCAAGATCCCACTGGAGAGCGCCAAGTCCCTTCCAATGCTATTAGTTGGGGTAGTGAAGCCTCTATTTAAACCCGAATAAAGGTCACCTCGTGTATATGTTGTAAATAATGGAGTGGTTATACCCACAAGTCAGGTTGGGATAGATAGGGTGATAAGGTGCTTAACAACAAGAAATCATAGAATATGTTAAACAATATAGACTTTTTACTCACTTCACAAGGGGGGTGGTTACCTGGATAAACTCAAGACACCAGAGAACCATCAACCCCCCCAGCCTGGATCACCTGTAGATTATTAGAAGATGAAGGCAGCCGACATCTATTCAAATCCTTTATTGGGAGTCAAATCCGGCACAATGCGTTTCGGGGCTTAATAGTTCCTTCCTCAGGAGCAGCATACTGTCACCGCCAGTTCTGTGAGAAGGTCTGGCAGACGTTCTTCTCTACCTCTTGCATGACGTTCTTTGTTTTGGTTTCACTTTGTCATCTCCTTTCCTTCTCCCAGGTGTCACCTATTTAGACTAATTGTCTCCCTTTATATTCCCTCCCATACTGCCTCACTTTGCGGTTTATACTACTTCCTGGATGAGGTGTTCACTGCTGGAGGCTGCTGCTGCTGTTTCCTCAGATAAGTCTTTTTCCTTTATTTGTGTTTCCTTTCTGGCTTGATTCTAGGTGACCCTGACTCCTTCCGCATTAAGTGCAGGGAGCCGGTGGTCGTGTCCCCTCACTATTATAGGGTTTTCAGGTGTCACACAGTATTAGGTACGTGGGCATGCAAACGTCTACCATTGAGACCCTTGCATAGCAGTCAGGGAGAGCTCTAGGGGTTTTATAGGGCTCACCCATATGCTCCTTAGTTTGGGATCAAGCCAGTCATATGTTTATTTATAAGTTCCAGCTTTCTGCAACATCATCTGTGACACATACATAAAAATCAGATGTGCATACCTTGTCTATATAAGAAGTAATGGACCCGCCAAAAATAGTGGGAATGTCGTCAGTTGCCGGGGTGGGGATGCATGGCGTGTTAAAATGCGCATATCTGAAAATCGGGCAGTCCAAGCCTGGAGTGCACCAGACATCTCAGGAGACGCGCAGTCTGCTCTGCGCATGTCCGGAAGTAGAACTCCGGTTTGATGCGCTTCAGCCTGGAGCGCATCTCATGTTTCCGGTTCAGTTGTGCGTTCCAATGTGGGACGCTATCAGGAGGGGTGGTTCCCAATCCGGTCGTCATGGTATCAGATATAAATTCAGCAGAGAGATGCTAACATGCTAATGACTTCTGGCTGAAGATTATGTTTATATATTATTTGATTTCTTATAGGAACCTGGTATAGTATAATCATAGTTCTTTTGGAAATTCATATATTTATCAAGAAATGGGGATAGGTAAATTTATATAGTGTGCAGGGACGATAGCACTGGTGTTAATTGAGAGCACAGCATCTAACAGTCTTTTCCTCAGAAGTGCTGCTCTCCCAGGGCCCCAATGGCTCCCCCACGCAGAATATTTGTTTGGAGTTTTTCCATCTTCCCAATACTTTCTATGCCATATTTAATGGCGCCAATAGAAAGTGCAACTTGCCTCACAAAAAACATGCCCTCATACAGTTTTGTAAATAGAAAAATAGAAAAGAGGCTCAGAGAAAGCAGGGAGTAAAAACAAAAAAGCAAAAACCAAAAAATCTCAACTCTTGCATATCATATAATGGAAAGTGGGAAAAGTATTCTTAATAGGGAAAAATGTAAACCCCTGTCCCTGTTCCTGCATTTTCTTGAAGGGGCTCCCTTTTACGGCATTCACTGTGTGCTAAAACTAATGTGTTAACAATATTGTTTGGGTCAATAGGATACCAGATTTCTATAAGTAGTTTTTATTATGCTGTAATTCTTTAAAAAATAAACTTTTCATCGTCATATTCTGACAGCTATAACTTATTTTCTTTTAATGACTAATGTCTAATGATCAATTTTGTTTACTTTAGTACTGCAACATATTATATCTCTACAGCATATCGGTACAGTATATCACTGTAACTATAAATTTATATTATATTTTATACAGTGACAAATGGCTGCCGGGCCTCCAGCACTATTTACCGTGTGTGGACTGGACCTCCATTATTTTATTTTATAATATTTTATTTATATATTTTTTTTATTCCTTTGAAATGACTTCCACCTTTATTAAATATATATGTTATAATAAATATATTTTGTTTACTGGTTTAATGTGCCTTGAGAGTCATACCTTAGTTTTTCTATAGCTGTATAACAAAAGTTTATTAAGTGTTCTTGCATGGCAAGACCACTTACTGTTATCTCACATATATATTCTTATTATTATAGCCAAATTTACCCCCCTAACTCCTCCCACAGTTTTTACACTACATAGACAGTAATATACCGAAACGTGCGGATTGTTCCTGATTGGTGTGCTATTACTTTGTGGAACATTTCGCTGAAAGGTCCACGAAATATCGGCATTTTTGTGGCGAAATTGGTCCCATAGGAATGAATGGCGGAATGTTCAAAACTAGAGTGGATGCTGACAAAAGCTAGAGTGTGAGCTGAAAAATCAGGACATGATTTCTAAACTGCCACCACTCCCTCATTTTCAGGCTCACCTACACAAATCTTATATCAAAACGTTCCGCTATCCCTGCTGCCACTAAAAATGTCATAGGCCTGATAGTTTTCACAATATGACCATTTGTTTGCAACTTATGCCGCCCATTGACATTCATTAAAACTCCACTCTAGCCACCTCAAATTTGAAGGGCAACTTCTAAACTGTGACTGTGCCTTCATTTTCAATATTTCAGAGACATACTATGCATCAAAATGTAGGTCTGGGTCTTGTGATTCTTACAATATAAAGCTCTTCTCAGTAGGATTTATAACTACTACCATTTGAAGATGGCAACCGCCAGTGAAATTAGCAAGTTGGAGCAGTTTGTTTTTAACCGCTCTTCTCTGCCCTTGCTGTAGAGTGAGTTACCATAGGAACCCAGGTGTGTGAGCAGCCAGTAGAGTGACAAAAGCTAGAGTGTGAGCTGAAAAATCAGGACATGATTTCTAAATTGTCACCACTCACTCATTTTCAAGCCCACCTACACAAATCGGCTGCTAATGTTTTTATAAATGTATGTTTTAATGTAACTGTGAAGCACTTTGGGCAACAACATTGCAATTAAATGTGCTATATAAATAAATGAAAGTTTAAATGCATTTCTCACTCTATCAAGCTTGCCATGTGCACTTTTTAAATTTGATCAATCCACTGGTTAGTGCAGTGGCGTTGCTAGGGCTGGTGTCACCCGGTGCGGTAGAAAATTGTGTCACCCCCCCGAAGCAATAATTTTTTAGCCATATATGGGGGCTATAGTGGTGCTACTGCCATAGGGGGCATCCGTTAGCTCAGCAGACCCCCCCTAGCAGTCAGAGCCTGGTCTCGGGAGAGGCACTTCCAGATTATTTTCTGTCCGCCGCCACAAAACAATGGTGCTTATATAACAGACTACACAGTGTAGCAGTATACTGTATATTGTGTGGCACATTGTATGTTATATGTGTATAACATAAACATATTTCATATGAAAACTTACAATTACTTGGCTTGGCCCTTGGGGATTTCGGACACCACTTCAACACTTTGGCCGGGGGGCTCGGTGGAGCTGATGTTGTGTTTTATCCTAATGAGAAAGATTTCATAATAAGGATTTGGAGAAGGGGCAGAGGAATAGCAGAGCATGGAGAGGCTAGTGCTGCTACTAGGGGGTCATACCATAGGGGTGTAATAAAGCCCACCATAATGCCCCCCCCCCAGTAGAAATAATTCTCCTTTTAATGTGACAGTGCAAAAAATACCCCCTTGTAATGCCCCCAGTTGAGCTAATGTACCCATAGTGGCCCCATAATGTCCCAGTATAAAATACCTCTATATAGTGCCCCCAGTAAATTCCCCCATAGTGCTCCTCTCCCCCCTTCCTGCTAGTGCCCCCCATAATGTACCAGTATAAAATGCCCCATATATAGTGCCCAGTAGATGCCCTCAGTGTCCGGCCTCTGATAGGCTGCCGGCCTAGTGTCCCCCATAATGCCCCCCAATAATGTGCCAGTAAGTGTCCTCATAGATGCCCCCCCATCATGTGCCAGTATCAAGTGCCTCTCTCCTCCCCCCACATGTCCCAGTATCATAGTGCCATCTCCCCCCCAATGTGCCAGTATCAAGTGCCTCTCTCCCTCCCACCCCCCATGTGCCAGTATCATAGTGCCAAACCCCCCCATGTGCCAGTATTAAGTGCCTCTCCCCCCCATGTCCCAGTATCATAGTGCCATCTCCCCCCCAAAAAAGGTGCCAGTATCAAGTGCCTCTCCCCCCATGTGCCAGTATCATAGTGCCATCTCCCCCCAATGTGCCAATATTAAGTGCCTCTCTCCTCCCCCCCATGTGCCAGTATCATAGTGCTATCTCCCCCCCAAAAGTGCCAGTATCAAGTGCCTCTCTCCTTCCCACCCCCATGTGCCAGTATCATAGTGCCAAACCCCCCCATGTGCCAGTATCAAGTGCCAACCCCCCCCATGTGCCAGTATCAAGTGCCTCTCTCCTCCCCCCATGTCCCAGTATTATAGTGCCATCTCTCCCCAAAAAGTGGCAGTATCAAGTGCCTTTCTCCCCCCATGTCCCAGTATCATAGTGCCACCCCCCCAAAAAAAAAGTGCCAGTATCAAGTGCCTCTCTCTTCCCCTCCATGTGCCAGTATCGAGTGCCTCTCTCCTTCCCCCCCATGTGCCAGTATCATAGTGCCAACCCCCCACCCCCCATGTGCCAGTATCAGGTGTCAACCCCCCCCATGTGCCAGTATCAGGTGCCTCTCTCCTTCCCCCCCATGTGCCAGTATCATAGTGCCAACCCCCCCATGTGCCAGTATCAGGTGCCAACCCCCCTCCCCTCCATATGCCAGTATCAGGTGCCAACCCCCCTCCCCCCATGTGCCAGTATCAAGTGCCTCCCGCTCCCCCATGGCAGTAACAGTCGGGTATTTAAAAAATACTTATACTTACCTCCATGTCAGAGATGCGATGCAGCCTCTTCCTGTGTCCATATATGGAGTCAGTGCTTGTGTATTCTAATTTAGCCTGTATTTCAGAAAAGTTTCTGCTGGGGTTCGAACCCACGACCTTCTGTATCAGAGGGAAAGCACTTACCCACACAGCCATAAGAGCTGCATAGCCACTGACTGAAAAAATATGAGACTTCTACTGTTATAGCTGGCTAAGTGTACATCTATACACATGACAGCTGCCCTAACACACCCAGCACTGCTATATCTCTATATGACAGCTGTCCCAGCACACCCAGCTCTACTATATCTATATATCTCTAAGTATTGCTATACAGTAAATAGATATATAGAGATATAGCAGAGCTGAGTGTGCTGGGGCAGCTGTCATGTGTATAGATGTAGCAGAGCTGGGTGTGCTTGGGCAGCTGTCATGTGTATAGATGTAGCAGAGCTGGGTTTGCTGGGGCAGCTGTCATATATAGAGATATAGTAGAGCTGAGTGTGCTGGTGCAGCTGTCATGTGTATTAGATGTAGCAGAGCTGGGTGTGCTGGGGAAGCTATCATATATAGAGATATAGCAGAGCTGAGTGTGCTGGGACAGCATTCATATAGAGATATAGCAGTGCTGGGTGTGCTGGGGCAGCTGTCATGTGTATAGATGTACACTTAGCCAGCTATAACAGTAGAAGTCTCATATTTTTTTCAGTCAGTGGCAATGCGGCTCTTATGTCTGTGTGGGTAAGTGCTTTGCCTCGGATACAGAAGGTCGTGGGTTCGAATCCCAGACACATCTCTCCCTCTCCTGAGGATGGCAATACAAATGACTATCCCTGGGATTCGTAAATGAGAAGTGTGCAAGTTGTGACACAGGCAGGGCGCTGCCGGCCCTGCTGGTGTCACCCCATCACTGGTGTCACCCGGTGTGGCCCGCACCCTCCGCAACGCCGCTGGGTTAGTGTAATGTGTACTATCTTTACTCACTCCAAACAGCCTCACACGTCTGTGGAACACGGACCATGTGATGCCAGCCTGGATTTCTTCTGAGTGCAGGAGCGCACGGCGTCATTGGTTGCTATGATGCCGTGCGCTTCCTGCTGCCGCCGCAGTACAATAATACACTGGTATGATCTGTACCAGTGTATTACTGTACTGCGGCAGCAGCAGGAAGCGCACGGCGTCATAGCAACCAATGACGCCGTGTGCTCCTGCACTCAGAAGAAATCCAGGCCGGTATCACACGGTCTGTGTTTCACGGACGTGTGCATGAGGCTTTACTCTGCCCACTCCATAAAGTTACTCTGCCCAGTCCAACCTATCCACAGTTACGCCAGCCACTCCAACCACACAACAGTTACTCAAGCCATGATGTCATAGGCAACCATTAAACTATAGGAGAAGACCAATACACATAGATAAATAACAAATTTGAACTTTATTTAATTTTTGGCACTTAAATGGCCGCGATGCTTATTACGATTTCAAATTGATTTTGAGGTATTAACCAAGCAAATAAACGTTAACCATTAACCGTACTAATAAATCTAAACAATAACCATCAGTCCACTCACAGAGTGACTTAACCCCCAAAGCGCCAAATCGCGAGCGAAGTGGCCAACAAAGCATTGCAACCAATTAAGTAATATGCCTTTTAATAATGTTCTGAAGATCAGAAATAAAAATATCACATCCTATTTCGGATAATTGGTCAAGCTCAGGACAATAAAGCCCCCTTAAGAAACCTTCGAGTTCAATGTGCCTGTAGGAGAAATGACCGATGTTTTGCATAAAAAGTTCCATTTTCTTATTAATTATTTTTCTTATTTTTTCCAAGAAGGACAACTCAGAACGGGACCATGCAAATTTGGGAACAATGTCCGAAAATACCAGAACAGAGTTATGAAGTAAGTGTCTTTATTTTGTACATTAATTCCTGAAGTTCGTAGACCAATAAATTTGTTTTTATTTTTCCTACATCGAAAGACCCAATGTGTAGAATGACTAAATCAGGGATGTGGGATTTAGATAACAAATAATCAACTTCACGAAGAATATCAGAGATTCTGAGGTTGGAAATTGCTCTCCACTCAATAGAAAATTCTTCGGATTGTGGATTTTCTGATATTGGATCTTTTCATTGCACGTCTAATGAGATCGTCACCTAAAATCCATATGTTCCGTTTTGCTCCTGAAATTGATGAATAAGAAGGTTAGGTCTGATATACATTTTAATACAATTGGACTTCCATCTACCTATGCGTTTTATAATTGAATTATCTAAACCAATTTTTGCCGCAAATGTTGCTGCGCCTATACGAGAAGAATGCGCAGAAATTTTTTGGTTTATGTAACCTAACCTCTGTAAACAATTGTGAAGAACAAAATTAAATTGGTATTTTGTTAAGTAGGAGCCATCAATGTGCGAGAATAACGCTAATATTTTTTTTATCTCTCAAACTTATCCAATTTGAAATTTTTTCAAAAGGACATATAAATTTGTCAGAAGATTTGTTCAGCGTAACCCAAACACCTTTACCCATTTGATCAGTCTTAGATCTTTTAATGAATATTTTAAATTGCTCTTTTTCTATTATTATGTCTGAGATGAGTAGAGGGGAACCAGAATGTTTATTTTCTGCTGCAATGTCACCAATTCGAAGTACGGCAAAAAATGCGAAAGAATAAGCTGCAGAAAACAAACATGTCTCGTAAACAGAGGAGCATACACCTGGTAATTGATTTAAAATTCCAGATAATTGTTGGATGGATAACGGATTGGTTCTTTCTCTAGGAATAGAAGTTTTTTTAATACCCTTTATAATCTGTTTGATTTTAAAGTTATTCCATTTAATTTGAAAAAGAAGGAAATAGCAGATAACTTTTTTGAAATGGATTCAGCTGATAAACCTTTTTTCCATAACAAAATTATAAAATAATTAAAATTCTCTATCACAAATTCGGTAACTTATAATTGACTTATTTCGCAGAACTCCTTCCATTCAAGCCATGCGGCAGAATATGCTGCCCATGTACTTTTGGCTAACGAAAAAGCCAAAATTTCTTTAGTCAATCTTCTGTAATACTCCACAAGTGATCTGGACATGGAATTCCTTTCAGGGATGCTTGAGGTGCCATTGCTAAAAATTTCGACGAGATAAAGCATCAGCAATATTGTTATTTTTTCCTGGGATAAATTTTGCTTTTAACCATATATTGAACTTAAGACAATGTAAAACTAATTTTCTTAATAAGGACGATACCAAAGGTGACTTGGATGACAGACAATTTATGGAAAAAACAACACCCATATTGTCCGAACATAATAAAATTCGCCTGTTTTGGAATTTCTCGGACCAAATTAATAGCGAGAACAAAACAGGGAATAATTCAAGAAAAACAAAATTTTTTGAATACTTTTTGTTCTTGACCCACACTTGAGGCCATTTTTCAGCAGACCAACTATTGTTGAAGAAGGCTACATAACCGATAGCACCTGATGCATCAGTGTAAAAAGATAAAGTGTCAGAGTCGACAAATTCTTCTTGCCAAATTGTGTGCCCATTAAAGTCGTTCAAAAATTGTAACCATATAGTAATATCGAATTTTAATTCTCTGGTTATTCTTATATGAAAGAAAGGAGTAGACTTACCTGCTGTGGCTGCATAAAGTCTTTTAGAAAAGACCCTTCCCATGGGAATCACTCTAGTAATGAAATTTAAAGAACAGAGTAAAGACTGTAGATGTTTAAGAGTAATTTTCTCCTTGCAAGCAATCAAAGATAAGAGTTGTATAGTTTCTGAAATTATTTCCCTCGGTATACTGAACTCCATAGCATCTGTATTGATGTTAATACCTAAAGATTTTAAAGATGTAGTAGGAAAAAACGTTTTTTTCCATAGCTAGCGGGATGTTAAAATAATCAGCAATACCGATGAACTTGTGAAGGAGATTCATACAATCTGGAGTATCCCTACGACCTATAAATAAAAAGTCATCAAAGTAATGTAGGATAAATCCAGAATCTGAATGAACTTCTGCTATCCAATGCAAAAATGTGGAAAATGCTTCGAAATAGAAGCAAGATAAAGTAAAACCTATGGGGAGGGCCAAATCATAAAAGAACTTATCACGGAATTTAAAACCAAGAGAATTATAACCATTCAGATTAATTGGTAATAATCTGAACGCAGACTTAATGTCTGCTTTAGCTAGAAGAGCATAATGCCCAGCTTTTTGAAGAAGATTCAAAGCTTGATCAAACAAAGAATATTTCACACTAGCTTTATTCTTGTCGAGTTCATCATTAAGAGAAAATTGTTTTGGAAAAGATAGATTGTGTATAAGGCAGTAAGAATTAGCCTCTTTTTTGGGAACAATAGCTAATGGGGAAACACGGAAATGAAGAAAGGGAGGAGAATCAAATGGACCCGCTATTCTACCTGCAGAAATTTCAGACAGTATCTTATCTTTGACAATATCTAAATTTTTCTTAACAGAAGCTGCATTTTCAATAGTAGCGCAACCTGGACCAACGAATTGAGGTATGTAAAAACCCCTGGAAAAACTATTATATAGAAATATAGCCATCTGAATGTTTGGATAAAACTTTAACCACTGGAGTAATCTTTGTAAATTCAGTGGCGTCACCCGACTTATTTGAATGAATGTCTCTGCTGGAATTTGGAAAATGAATTCCCTGTTTTTTTAAGCATTTGTTAGCTGGGTGAGGACCGGCACAGTAGGAACATTCATGGCGGTATCTGCAATTGGATTGCCATCTACAGTAAGCCTCGTTGAATGCAAAACAGATACCTTTTTTGATATTATTGGGATTAGATTGTTGGCGAAAAAGATAGTTTTTATTGGGAAGCATAAGGCTCAACCACAGGCCTACGTCTTTGCTACCCCAGCTTAAATTAGGATAAACCGCAATCTTTTGGCGAAAGGATTCATCATAAGAACACCATCCCATGCCTCCAAAGTTTCTGTAAGCTTCTAGTATAGAGTCAATGTGATAAAAGAGACCGGTACCCAAAGATGGGTGTTTTTCACCTAATACAGCAGCATAGATGGAAAATGCCTGAATCCAATTGAGAAATGTTTTTTGAAGCGGTTTCTTCTTATCATCAGACTCTAATTTTTTATCTTTAGAGGAATCGTTTTTAACGATTTCATTAGAGGAAGGTAATAAGGAAAAAATTTCTATATAATCTTTCCTCCAAATTTTTTCCTTAATAGTTTGAGAGATGTGAAAACCCAAAGGGGAAACTTGACAAGCCATAACTTCTTTTACTACCGTCTCTCTGATCCCGGAACTGTTTTCAAGCTCCGGGACAAAGAGCTCTGATGTATTAACGGCAGGAGAAATAGGTAAAACTGGAGTGGCATCTGTCACATTAATGTCAATGTTGGACTGGCTAAAATTAGCAGTTTCAGACCAAACATTGCCAGGTGTAACAGATTGCTTGTGTAAGAATTGAATAAATTCATTAAATAATTGAATCTTTAGAGAAGAGTCCAAAACTGGAGTAGAATTGTCCAGAGAAGAAGTGCCCTGCAAGGCGCAGTCACTTATAAAAAGATCAACAGATATCTCACCACTCAGCTGTTGATCAGGCAGGCGGTTGGTAGTTGCTGCACGGGCGGACTGTAGAGTGGCAGTTGGAGAGTTGATACGTCTACGATGAGAATTAGTGGCCCCTCTGATAACAGAAGTAGGCTGCAAGCTGGTTTTCTTGTTGGAAGGAGGAGGCGCATATTGGGATGGAGAGAATGCCCTCTTTACCTTTCTATTGCGCTTCCTGGCTGGAGACGTAACCTCCGATTCACTGCGCATGCGCGCACCAGTGACGGAGATTACATCGATTGTATGAGGGCTCGCGCCGCGTCCTGGGCAGACTGGATCAGGGGAAAAAGTGGATTGAATGAGTTCTTCTTGTCCGGATGGAAGCAGAAGACAGCGACGTAGCCAGGCTTCACCTCCTTCGTTTTCAGCCTTCAAAATTACCTGTTTAAGAAGATCCTCCATGGTGAGTTGCAGAGCAGGTCCTTCTCTGAATATTCCACTTACGAGAATGCGCCAGTGACGATGTTTTCTGTTTATATAGGTTCTGGATGTCCGTTGAAGAATCTCCAATCAGCAGTCAAGAAGACCCTGAGATCAAGCAGGTGCCTGGTATCAATCCAAAGGCTTATTATCAGGTAAGTAGAGTTATAGGGAATACCATAACTTGAAGGTTGCCATGACATCATGGCTTCCCTCAAGTTATGCACATGTGGTTCGCTCCACTCCACCCAGTTACTCCGTCCACTCCAGTTGTAGACTACTGGTGGTGGCAAGAACACTTTTCCCCAGAAATTGTAGGTTTATTAGTTATTATTATTATTATCATTATTATCTAGAGAGCTATATGAAGGCTTGTTATTTGCAGGGCAAGATGTAGTTCAGATTGGTACCATATTGGGGTACATATAACTTTTGATTACTTGTTACTCTATTCCTTCAGGGGGTGAAGTGACCAAAAAACGATGATTCAGGCCATTTAAATTTATTTTTTCCATTACTGCGTTCACCTTGCAGGATAAATTTAATAGTTCTGACATTTTCAGACTTGGAGATGCCAATAATGGTTATTCCTGTTATTGTTTGTTCTTACGATGCATTCAGAAAGTCTTCAGACTTTACACTTTTTTCACATTTTGTCAAGTTTTCCCCCATTAATCTGCACTCAATACCTCATAAAAAAATCCATAGATAAAGAAACCAAATGTGAACATTAATAACATATTACATCTACAGTATAAGATGCAATGAGTTTGATTACTTAGATATACCAGTAGCATATTTACTCTAATAAACAATACACAATTAATAATATACAAATTATAAATATAAAAAATAAGAATACTCACATAAATAAAAAATGCATTAAAAATACACAAAAAATACACAAAAATATACAAATAAGCAAAACAACACAATATTGCACAATTTTCTCCAGATCCACACACCAGTGTACACCACCTTTGTGGACACATATCACCTTATAATTACACTCACTAGTGCACCAATGAGACCACTACCACTATACCACCGTCCACATGACTTCATTCATACAATAGAGTGAACAATGTAATCATCATTTCAAGCTTATTGCAATATAGTAGATTACCTTTACATTATTAACAACACGGCCATTATTTAATCCATAGATGAGCCTCCCATAACCCCCTCTACTCAGGTTTTTTTAATTTGATATACTATCTCAATCGACATATTTTATCAAGATTTCAA
This sequence comes from Bufo bufo, assembly GCF_905171765.1. Lineage (NCBI taxonomy): Eukaryota > Metazoa > Chordata > Amphibia > Anura > Bufonidae > Bufo > Bufo bufo. Next base: position 104,991,703 of record NC_053392.1, on the reverse strand, counting down.
TTGATACTTCTTAAACGGATATCTGTGTAATAATATGCTTTTATCAGAGTATGATTTTATTTTATATATCTTATAAATGCCCCACAGACGATCCATCTCATGTCTTCATTGTTACTTTGACTTTTTTGGGGTTACTCTCCCCCTGAAAGACATAACTTCCCTGTATATGTGCTATACAAGTCATATACTGCAGGCCACTGAGGAAGAGGCACTGAGCCTCAAAACGCGTTTGGTTACCCTGCAGTACAACAGAGAGCGAACTTTGGAAAAAGACTGAAAAGGTACCGTCGGTCTTTTCAAGATACGAACTGCTCGATATTCAGCCTCTCTAACCATTCTACCTGAAAGACAAACACCACGCCGCTACTCCCGCTCACATGAGACGCCACGTTATGGGCAGTTAGAGCTCGGCCGGCCAGTACTTCATCTTCCCACGGACATCAGGATGGGTAACGTAATTGACAGCCTGTTATCTGCATAAGTCACTTGCTCCGATCAACTAAATATATGTCGTTGCCCCTGGAGCGGCATATCGCTATCACAGTGGACATTATAAATTACTTTTATCACACACAAGATAGCGCTAGAAATATCTTTCCAATACAACAGAATTATAGGACAAGGAGTGCATCTAATGTGTCACTGTTATTTAACAACAAGATATATCGGAACATTCTCTTTCCTGTCATAGGGAGATATATATAGCCATTATTCAGTCAAAAGGAACTTTTTTAAAATCAAAAGTAGGCTCTCTGTTGTACCAGTACATACAGAGCCGCTGATACACTACAGGGTAGACTCTTACAACATCGTACTGCCTCTTACTAGGCTACTGATTTATAAATAACATGAATGAATCTGGATTACTAACAACTTCGATGTAACTTCTCCCCCTATGGACATTAACGAGAATTACTCCTTTGAAGACTTACTAACAGTAAATGATCTTTATATACTGTGACTTTATTTTATCACCACTTTTTAACTTTTTTCTCTTTTTTTAGCCCCTTTTTTTAGCATCTTCTCTATACAATTTTTGTAAGTTTTAGTTGATCAACTACAATATATTTTTTTAACATTTTTATTAATTGTATCAATAAATTGTTAACAGTATTATACATATTGTGGTTATTATACACAACCCTAGGTGTTGTCTATACGTCTGGTGATGTCTATGCGTTCCAGACTTCAGGCTGTAATTGACTGCAAAGGATTTGCAACCAAGTATTAAAAAGTGAAAGTTTGATTAATGATTATTATTCTGTCCCATAACTTTTGGTCCCTTAACAAGTGGGAGGCACATATGCAAACTGTTGTAATTCCTACACCGTTCACCTGATTTGGATGTAAATACCCTCAAATTAAAGCTGACAGTCTGCAGGTAAAGCACATCTTGTTCATTTCATTTCTAATCCATTGTGGTGGTGTATAGAGCCAAACATGTTAGAATTGTGTCCATGTCCAATTATTTATGGACCTGGCTCTATGAGTGCCTCCCACATTTATATTTTACTGGAGATAGTCTTAAGTGGGGGCATATCTACAGTGGGGGCATATCCTAGCGATATAGCCCCATTGTATGAGATGGGAATACCTCTTTAAAGTGTAACTGTCATTCTTTTTTTTATTTTTTGTAAAGTGTAGAAGCAGCGATACTGACTATTTTTGTAATATACCTTAATTACTGATATTGTACATTTCTATTAGAAAAATAGCTCTGAAGTGGCCCATTTTGAGCCTTAGGAATGCTCCTCTGTCTTCTGTTTACATAACAGTGGAGACTTGCTAACACTGACTGTGTTATGTAAACAGAAGACAGAAGAGCGTATCTAAGGCTCAAAATGGGTCACTTCCTAATAAAAATGTACGATTTCAGTAATTAAAATAAATTACAAAAAATAGTCCCTATACATTACAAAAATACAAAAAAGAATGACAGTTACACTTTAAAGGGTAATGCGATGATTGAGGTAAACGTATGGTTGGTGGCAGTTGAAGGTTTAAACTGAGTACATTTGATTGGCTCAGTCAGACGGACAAAAAATAAGGTAAAGAGCAAACAGCAGGTGGCGCCATATATATACATTTTATTGAATAACTCAGTGGAAATTACAAGAGTATTCAGGTCCAGGTGCTGGTTGGAAAAATGTACAATATGTTACGTGACACAATCCCTTTAAAGGGTCTATTTATGACAATTTAATATTTTAGTTTTTCTTTTTAAATAAATTAGCAAAGATTTCTAACATTCTGTTTTCACTTTGTCATTATGGCTTATTGGGTGCAGAATGATGGAGAAAACTTTGAGCACAAGCAACATGTTTGAGCAACATAACAAAATGTGAAAAAAAGTGAGAGTCTGAAGGCTTTCTGAATACATTGTATGGAAGGCAGTGATGTAAATTGATTAGGGAGCAACCCGCTACCTCCCTGTGTTACCGACTCTGACACATCCCCATTAAAGAACACCATCTCTCTAACAAGTAAACATTTCACAAATATTTAACCTTCCCTGATTCTGAGAGTCCATCCAATGAGAAAAAATGCTGAAATCTTGTCCAAACATTGAGTAAACATAATGCGCCAGACACTAATGTTAAATTGCAAGGTGGATGCTGCCAGCCCCTTCCACAGCGTCCTCTGCTAGAGAAACTATACAATGTCGGAATGCTGTGTTCTGCCTTCAGTAAACCCCAAACTGAAGTCCCTTCACAACTTTCCGTACATAAATCTAAGTTTACATTGGGGGCGGAGCCTGACGGCGCTGCTGCATGGCCGCTCAAGTCTGAGCTCCTTGTGAAAACTGGCTGTTTCACCGCTAATTAATCACTCCATCTGATCAGCAATGGGAAAAAATAGGCAAAGGAAAGCAGGGGGACATCGCTGAAGCAACTCCGATCCGCTCAAGACAACCTGACCTGGAGAAATTCCTGCGCAAAAAACCCAAACCAGCCGCGTCTAGTGAAGCCAAGATGGCGCCGAGCACAACACGCGACTCTGAGAAGGAAAAGCTCTCAGATACAGGTAGTGTCCCAGACATGCCGGAGCGCAGACATGCCCAGAGAGAACCCCCTATATCGAAATCTGTCCTCAGAGATGTGCTAAAGGCAGCCCTGTCACCCCTAAAAAAAGACTTATCAAACATAAAAGAAGACCTATGCCACTTAAGTCATAGAGTAGTGTCGTTAGAAAACACCCAGGACATCATATTGTCTTATGGCGAGAAAACCAGTGAAGCACTAGCAGCACACAAACCCCTACTAAACGAAGCTCTGCTCAAATTAGAAGATCAGGAAAATCGCAGTCGCAGGCGCAACTTGCGGATACTTGAGTCAGTAGCTGCTGAGGCACTTTCAAAAGTCACCAGGGAATTTTTTGCCTCATTGAAAGAATCCACAGAGCTTTGCGCCCTAGGCCCAAGACGAACGAGCTGCCACGTGACACGATATGCGGCCTGCTAAGCTATGTCGATACATCTGCCATACTGAAAAGTTGCAGAGAATCCGACCCGCTCATGAGGAAGCGCACATACTAATGTTTCAAGACCTGGCCCCCTCTACCTTGGCCAAGAGTCGAATCCTCATACCCCTTCTAGAGGTATGAGGATTCGACTGCTCATACCCCTTCTATCCGTTTGGCCTCGCAATCACCAAGAACGGCAAACAAATAACCATCAGGTCGCCACAGGACTTTAAAGCCGCTTGGAGCACTTTGGGACTTACCCCCATAGACATCCCCTCCTGGATGCCTGCGGACCAAGGCGAACCGCTGCCATGCCCACCTCACACAGACCCCTGGAAGCTGGTGTCACCAGGGAAGACGGATAAAACCCAGAAGAATCCAACCTGATCCTTCCCGTCTCACCTCAAGGGATCCAAACATCCACACAGCAAGAAACGCCACCGGTAACCCTCAGGGACTCCGACATCCTTACCTGGACCACCACGGGACTCTGCCCGATCTACATGTATGCCATCCGCATACCTAAGGTCCCATGCAGTTGCCCGGGCTCCACCAGGCCACTGCGACGACTCACCGGTCTGCCGTTGCTGTTGTGACACCCAGATGGACATATTATATTATATTATCTTCTCTAGATCATTTTACTTTTTTATTTCTTCCTACCTTACAGTCGTTATAATACTTACACTATGCTGATATACACGACCTAAGGGGGTATAGCCAGTGTACCTCCAGTTCTGGTCCCACCTTTACTATGTTGGTCCACAAGAGACCATTAGACGTTCTACAGGACACCCCCCCCCCCCCCACCTGAACACATTCTCCTATATGCTTCATATGTGGCAGTACTGAATTTCCCCGGGTGCTTAGTAGTGCTTGATAGCCACTATTGTTAAGTGTTGCATTTTCTCTCCCCCCTACCCATCCCACCAGTACTACCCTACCCCAATTATCACCACTAAACTCTATCCCTTGGGGATACCACTTTTTATGCAAAAGAAATAAAAAGATCCCAGGTCTTGTCACTCCTTCTTAAGGACAAAGTCTCCATAGCCTTCATCCAAGAATCTCCCAGGCGATTTTCCCAATGGTTCCATAGCACATATTCATCAGCGAGCAGAGGTGTCAGCATCGCCATCCATAAACAACTTCCATTCATACACTCTGTCTCTGTCGCTGACCCCAAGAGTCGCTATATATTTGTCAAGGGCTCAATTGCAGGCACCCGGGTCACAGTAGCAAACTTATATGCCCCTAATAAGGGTCAAACACAGTGGCTCGTTCAGACCTTCAAACTACTTAGCTCCTTGAAGGAGGGCATGGTCATTTTGGGGGGTGATTTTAATGTCCCTCTAGAGCCAGAACTAGACTCCTCAACCAGACGCACACACATCTCCCATAAATTCGTTGGCCAATTAAAAACAGCCCTGAAAACCCTGGGAGTTATGGACGTCTGGCGTACCCTCAACCTTTCATGTCGCGACTACACATTTTACTCACATGTGCAGTCTTCCTATCACAGAATAGATTACCTCTTCCTATCCACTGCCCATGCTCCACTCATAACGAAGACCAGCATTGGCAACATCACCTTTTTGGATCACGCACCAACTTTCCTCCATATTTTCCTAAAAAGACCTACCCCTGAGAGAATTGAGTTGGCAAATTAATGACACGCTGATAGCAGACCCCTTAAATATATCAAAGCTTAAGCTCTCCCTGGAGGAGGACTTCAGATTCAACCAGAATGATCGGACTTCGCCTTCCATATTATGGGAAGTGCACAAAACAGTAATTAGAGGCGAGCTTATTGCCCTAGGCTACCTAATGAAAAATAAATGCCAGATGGCCCTTGACTCCCTGTTATCACAGATTTCCAAGCTAGAAATCTCACATAAACAATCTACAGGGAGTGCAGAATTATTAGGCAAGTTGTATTTTTGAGGATTAATTTTATTATTGAACAACAACCATGTTCTCAATGAACCCAAAAAACTCATTAATATCAAAGCTGAATATTTTTGGAAGTAGTTTTTAGTTTGTTTTTAGTTTTAGCTATTTTAGGGGGATATCTGTGTGTGCAGGTGACTATTACTGTGCATAATTATTAGGCAACTTAACAAAAAACAAATATATACCCATTTCAATTATTTATTTTTACCAGTGAAACCAATATAACATCTCAACATTCACAAATATACATTTCTGACATTCAAAAACAAAACAAAAACAAATCAGTGACCAATATAGCCACCTTTCTTTGCAAGCACACTCAAAAGCCTGCCATCCATGGATTCTGTCAGTGTTTTGATCTGTTCACCATCAACATTGCGTGCAGCAGCAACCACAGCCTCCCAGACACTGTTCAGAGAGGTGTACTGTTTTCCCTCCTTGTAAATCTCACATTTGATGATGCACCACAGGTTCTCAATGGGGTTCAGATCAGGTGAACAAGGAGGCCATGTCATTAGATTTTCTTCTTTTATACCCTTTCTTGCCAGCCACGCTGTGGAGTACTTGGACGCGTGTGATGGAGCATTGTCCTGCATGAAAATCATGTTTTTCTTGAAGGATGCAGACCAATTCCTGTACCACTGCTTGAAGAAGGTGTCTTCCAGAAACTGGCAGTAGGACTGGGAGTTGAGCTTGACTCCATCCTCAACCCGAAAAGGCCCCACAAGCTCATCTTTGATGATACCAGCCCAAACCAGTACTCCACCTCCACCTTGCTGGCGTCTGAGTCGGACTGGAGCTCTCTGCCCTTTACCAATCCAGCCACGGGCCCATCCATCTGGCCCATCAAGACTCACTCTCATTTCATCAGTCCATAAAACCTTAGAAAAATCAGTCTTGAGATATTTCTTGGCCCAGTCTTGACGTTTCAGCTTGTGTGTCTTGTTCAGTGGTGGTCGTCTTTCAGCCTTTCTTACCTTGGCCATGTCTCTGAGTATTGCACACCTTGTGCTTTTGGGCACTCCAGTGATGTTGCAGCTCTGAAATATGGCCAAACTGGTGGCAAGTGGCATCTTGGCAGCTGCACGCTTGACTTTTCTCAGTTCATGGGCAGTTATTTTGCGCCTTGGTTTTTCCACACGCTTCTTGCGACCCTGTTGACTATTTTGAATGAAACGCTTGATTGTTCGATGATCACGCTTTAGAAGCTTTGCAATTTTAAGAGTGCTGCATCCCTCTGCAAGATATCTCACTATTTTTGACTTTTCTGAGCCTGTCAAGTCCTTCTTTTGACCCATTTTGCCAAAGGAAAGGAAGTTGCCTAATAATTATGCACACCTAATATAGGGTGTTGATGTCATTAGACCACACCCCTTCTCATTACAGAGATGCACATCACCTAATATGCTTAATTGGTAGTAGGCTTTCGAGCCTATACAGCTTGGAGTAAGACAACATGCATAAAGAGGATGATGTGGTCAAAATACTCATTTGCCTAATAATTCTGCACGCAGTGTAAAGCCAAAACAGCAGCTCAGGAACTTCTAAAGCTGCGCACAGAGCTGAAGAACCCCCTTAATGTAGCATCAGCCAAGACCCTCCTCCGCTCTAGATTTAAGGCCTATGCACACGGAGACAGGGGCAACAAATTGATGTCGGCCCTGATTAAACGACAACAATCTGATTCCTTCATACACTCCATTAAGGACATGAAGGGAATCCAGCACAAAACAACCCCAGAGATTGCAAAAGACTTCTGTACCTTCTACGCCGAGTTATATAACCTGACCCCCTCTGCCCACCCACCCTACTATACCGGAGGCCACCACAGCATTCCTTTTCTCCCTTGACCTACCATCCACCACCATCCCCCAATCTGAACAACTACTTGCACCCATCACAGATTTGGAAGTTCGCCAAATACTATCCTCCATCCCCTCTGGGAAAAGCCCAGGACCCGATGGTTTTTCCATCCAATACTTTAAAACCTTCCGCGACAACTTAGATTCCCACTTCACAACGCTTTGTAACCATCTCCTTAAAGGAGGCTCCCTCCCGCCCCAAGCGCTAGATGCCCACATTACAGTAATATACAAAGACAAAAAAGACCCACTAGAATGCGGCAGCTATCGCCCAATCTCCCTACTGAACACAGACGGGAAGTGGTGGGAAGAAATATTGGCCCAACGCCTTCAATCAATCCTACCCAAAATAATCCACGGGGAGCAGGTGGGATTTGTCTCTGGCAGACAGGGAAAATACGTTTACTGCGCCTGATTACCTGGGCGCAAAACTCCCATACTCCTCTAGCGCTTCTCAGCACTGACGCTGAGAAAGCTTTTGACCGGGTTAGCTGGCAATATACAGTACATACCAAAAGTTTGGACACACCTTCTCATTCAAAGAGTTTTCTTTATTTTCATGACTAGGAAGGCATCAAAACTATGAATTAACACATGTGGAATTATATACATAACAAACAAGTGTGAAACAACTGAAAATATGTCATATTCTAGGTTCTTCAAAGTAGCCACCTTTTGCTTTGATTACTGCTTTGCACACTCTTGGCATTCTCTTGATGAGCTTCAAGAGGAAGTCCCCTGAAATGGTCTTCCAACAGTCTTGAAGGAGTTCCCAGAGATGCTTAGCACTTGTTGGCCCTTTTGCCTTCACTCTGCGGTCCAGCTCACCCCAAACCATCTTGATTGGGTTCAGGTCCGGTGACTGTGGAGGCCAGGTCATCTGGCGCAGCACCCCATCACTCTCCTTCATGGTCAAATAGCCCTTACTTTCAAAGTTTTCCCAATTTTTCGGCTGACTGACTGACCTTCATTTCTTAAAGTAATGATGGCCACTCGTTTTTACTTAGCTGCTTTTTTCTTGCCATAATACAAATTCGAACAGTCTATTCAGTAGGACTATCAGCTGTGTATTCACCTGACTTCTCCTCAACGCAACTGATGGTCCCAACCCCATATATAAGGCAAGAAATCCCACTTATTAAACCTGACAGGGCACACCTGTGAAGTGAAAACCATTTCAGGGGACTACCTCTTGAAGCTCATCAAGAGAATGCCAAGAGTGTGCAAAGCAGTAATCAAAGCAAAAGGTGGCTACTTTGAAGAACCTAGAATATGCCATATTTTCAGTTGTTTCACACTTGTTTGTTATGTATATAATTCCACATGTGTTAATTCATAGTTTTGATGCCTTCAGTGTGAATCTACAATTTTCATAGTCATGAAAATAAAGAAAACTCTTTGAATGAGAAGGTGTGTCCAAACTTTTGGTCTGTACTGTATGTCGGCTGCATTGTTGAGATTTGGCATACCAGACCAGTTTATATGGTCAATTTTCACACTCTACTCAGCCCTTTCTGCCAGTCAAGATTAATGGGACCCTATCCCCCCACTTCCATATACTCAATGGGACGAGGCAGGGCTGCCCATTGTCACCAGCCCTATTCGTACTGGTTATGGAAACCCTGCTCTGTAAAATTAGACAAGATTCACTGATTAAAGGACTTAAAATTGGGCCACACAGCCATCTCACAGCCACTTTCGCAGATGACCTACTCATATTGACCTCCAACCCACAAACATCCTTCCCTAGACTCCTCTCCATTTTCAATGAGTTTGGCTTCATCTCCAACTTTAAAATAAACTACAATAAATCAGTGGCCCTCAACATTTCCTGCCATGCCTCTACTGTCAATGCACTGAAACGATCCACCCCCTTTACCTGGGCACCTAAAAGCGTACAATACCTGGAAATCCATATCTCAGCAAACCCCAAAGAACTTTACGCCCTCAACTACACACCACTCTTACAGTAAACACGCTCACACCTCAAGTCCCTAAAATCCCGTTCATATCTTGGATAGTTAGGAAAAATTACCTTAAAACATATATAGTGCCCAAATTTACATACCTACTCCAGGCCCTCCCTATCTGGCTCCCCCTCACCTTTTTCTCTGATGTACGTAAGATGTGGTCTGTCTTTCTCTAGGGAGGGAGACCCTCCAGAATCGCATACTCCCTCCTGACGAGAAAGAAAAGATTTGGTGGCTTTGGACTACCAGACATCCACCAATATTAACAAAGCAGAACAACTGAGTAGAAGTCTAACCTTACTATCCCCACATTCACCAAGTTTGTGCTCACAACTAGAGAGACACCTTCTGACTAACAAGGAGAGGCTTACACTATGGGGGATCCGACACCACTCACACAATGACTCTTCCTCCCCAACTCTGTTGCGGAGCATGCTAGTTGAGTGGTCTAAGATCTATAAGGCACAAGGGATAAGGTTCCCCCACCCGAGCCTCCCGCTAAACCTTCTGCAAACATATATCCACCCCAATATAACGGAGCACTCGGGTATGGTCTCTCCTAACTAACTACACACTCCGTGAGGTTTCTATGCCAGACGGCTGAGCGGACTGGAGTGGAATCCTTAACCTCCCTAGAGTGCAGGGAGCCTCATTCCTGCATCTACTGAACTTCAAGAGAGACGTCAGACATTTTACCATACCCCCCGCTCACCAGGGAGAAGTGTCCTGGGTTGACAATTAACTAGATGCACCCCATCTTCCTAAACAACTACTATCCCTTTCATATTAACTACTCTTGTCTTCTTCGCCACCCAAGCTAACCTTTCTGGATGTGTGAGAGAGGGAGCTCTTGATCAAACTCACAGACCCGGAAAAGGCCTTTATCCTGACAAACTCACATGGATTTAATAGATGCATTAAAATACAAGAAAACTTGTATAAATTGTTTTCCAGGTGGTACAAGCCCCCAGAATACTTGCACAAAATCAATCCAGAAATCTTGATCTCATGTTGGAGGTGCGGTCTGGGGGTGGGCTCCCTCTCCCACATATGGTGGTTTTGCCCAGTCATGATGCCCTTTTGGAAAGAACTGTGCTCCACAATAAATAATATATGCTCCACAAACATATCACTAGACCCCAAATTGATACTTTTTTGGTGCCCAAACGAGACCATCACCCCATCCAAACACAATCTCCCCACTATGCTTATCACAGCAGCATGCCTACTCATCCCATTCTTGTGGAGAAGCAGCTCTGCTCCCTATACATTAACATGGACTGAGAAGGTTGACTAAATTTACGGCTTCGAAGAACTCGCCCACTGGGAAACCCACTCTCACGAAAAGTTCCTGAAGATCTGGGAACCCTGGAGGGTACACAGGAACTTCCATTAACAATTGTGTCTCTTTCCGGGCGGACGCCGGTGGGCTTTGGCCTGGAAACACACACATCTACTTTTACATGATACACTCAGGCCTCCACTTGGTCGCCAGTACCAAGACCAGCAAGTGAAAAAAAATTCCCGACCATCCTGTCTACCAGTGCCACCCTTAAAACAAAGATACTACCATCAGCCCTTATATCATACACCCCCATCTACACTGGTGGGGCTTCTTTTAAATGATATCTCCAACAATCCCCCCCCCCCCCCCCACACTCTCACCTTGTTCACCCCCTCACTGTTCTCTTGTGTTTTTATAGCACCCATTTTTCAGATCTAATGTTGTGCAATCGTCCAACTAAATTAACTTGTGATCTCAGTATACTTTTCCCCCGCTTGCAAACTTACCATACACCCGGAGGGTTGTAGTAACACTTTGAGAAAGTGTACTGAATGTAAATTATCGCAAATATCGTAATTATTGTTATTATTTCTATTGTCACTGTAATTGCTACTGTACCAGACACTGTAAGTGTAATTGCAATTGTAACAAACTCTTGTAACATTGTCATACCCAACGTATGATCAAATGTATGTGACTGGTTGGACTGCCTATTTCAATAAAAAGAGATTTGGTAAAAAAATAAAGAATATACGTTTTCATCATCATTTTGTTTGCTAGCTTGACCTAATTTTAAATGCCAACCTAATACTATTGTGGGTAAATCTGTAGGATGCCGGAAGCTAGTTGAGTCACGGCTGTGGGCTGTGTAAAGGTTTATGATTTTTGTTAATATTAGAATCAATAAAACTATTAAAGACACAGTAACAAGTGCTCTTGCTTTTAAAGTATAACTGTCGTATTTTTTATTTTTTTTGGAGTATTGAATTGTGGTGATTAATATCTCCTTGGTGGCCCTATTTCAACTTTTCACTGTGTATTCAATTACCCCTTAATTCCACATTTTTGTTCCCTGTACTGCCTACTTTTACCTGTGCTTAAAATAGGGTTGCTAGGCATGGTCCGTCTATCTGTACGCAGCGTGCAAGGTCACATTACTGTCAGCCAGGGACTGTAAGTAAATAATTAAAGCCAGGTCCTCCCCAGCAGCTGATAACAGTGCCTGGGCTGTGTGCACTTTTCCCTGTCCCTGCGCTTGGCAGACGCTCCCTCACTCAGCAGAGCTGGAGAATGCAGAGTGGAAGCAGCGCAGAGCAGGGAAGGGAGATCTGCCATCTGCTCAGTGTATAAATGAAAGCAACATGTGGTAAGAGGACCCCTTTGTGCTGCAGGAGATTAACCCTTTAGGGGGGAGGGCTCTGGTTACTGACACTTTTGGGGGGCTATTGTTACTGGCTAGTGAGGACAGGCGGGATTAGCCTAAGGGTGAGGGCAGTGGCGGCCATCTTAACTGAATAGTGAAATTACAGTTTTATGCAGACTGGTTGCTAAGGGCTGAATCTTACTAAATATGGGGTAAGTCAGTCTAATAGTAGCTGATTCTGGAATATCATGTTATTAGTAACTACATATATGAAAATTGTAATGTCTAAATGTGACAGTTATCCTTTAAAGGTCCTTTTACATGGCTGATGATTGGATGATTGGATGGCACCCAGCTCTCACTGCTGGGATCTGAGATATCTCTGACCTCGGCAGCTTATTTCCTCAAATAACGCAGTCAATAGCAGTTGCGGCACCTGAGCAATTAGATAGAGGAAGGGAGCTCCCTCTGCCCTCTGATTGACGTCCTGCTAACACAATCACGGGGTGCCGGGCAGTTGTCACCCAGGTCTGCCATGTTCAGGCCCGTATTACACTGTGCCACTGCCAGGATGTATGAGACTTGACCATGGTATTGGTTATTGGTTCATGAACCTAACCTCATTGTTTACCCACTTGCCCTAAAATAAGACACGGGCATCTAGTTGGATTAAAATGGCCACAGCAGCTGTTTATTAAAAAAATAAATACATATAAAATATGAGAGGCACCACTAATGGATACATTATTCCATGCTCCACGTATTATCTAGTATCCCAACAAACATGGGCTATAGCTCATCTAAATATTCACCCAGCTTGACCAGCAGGCTCTACCAATATTCGACTAATCATGAGAGTACAGCTCAATCTGTGGTGTCCCCCCATCATCCACAAGTTCAACCTGCCATTCCACCGTTTTTGAGGACATTTCACCACCACCACGAACAAGCTTGAGACCTTAAAGGGGTTGTCCCACAAAAAATATTCAGCATTTTTCAAACCAGCATCTGGATCTGAATACTTTTGTAATTGCGTTTCATAAAAAATGTAGTTATTCACTGAAATCTGTTTAGCTCCTCCTGCTGTGTGTATATATATATATATATATATATATATATTTTTTTATTTTATTTTATTTCTTTGTCCTGTTTACTTAGGTGGCCGTACATGCTCAGTTTCATCTTTCAACTGCCTCTCAAATTGTGATAGGGAGAACATGGACACGCCCCTGTAGCTGCAGCAGAAAAGACACTCCCCTGAGCGGTCAGCTTGATATAAATCTAGCAGAGCAATGAATGGGGAGATCTCTGGACCCATGTTAGGTACAGGGCTGGTTCTAGCTTTGTTAGAAAGACGCTGTCATATACTATACTGTCTGATTTTCATGTTTACATTAGTCATGGGATAACCCCTTTAAGCCTATGTGTCCCTCTAGATACCTAAAGCAGTTTCAATTCCACACTGTAGTCCAAGACACCACAAGTCGATCCCCACGGTGTTCAAATGCACTCCATCTCTCCCCCCCCAAAAAAAATTCCCAGTGCCCTGTTGCAACTCAGAATACCTTACCTCCACTGCATCGTTCAGTGCCATAAAGCATACCATAGCACTCTTCACCTTGGTACGAGCCTTATTCATCCTGTCAATGGACTGAGCACCCATCAACGTCTTCCTGGGCACTATCAATCCACAAGGTCACCATCCCTGGATATCTATTTAGATAAGGCACCATTTTTTCCATCCATTATGGGTGGTTACTCTCTTTTATAGCGGCATTACCTCCTTTCTGTTTACTCTCTTTAAAACATTTGCTAGCACCATGGATGCTCCAGCAAGAGGAGCACTCATATTTAAATGTAAATTTCCATGTTTTCCAAACCTACACCCACCCTCCTTGAATAAGAAACACAATCCTTTCGCAAGCACTGTGAACCCTGACTGTCTGAACTGTTTGTCATAGGGGAGCCAAGCCTGGTCTCGATAAACCCTGTAAGCCTCCCTGATGGCATCTTAATAGCAAAACAGCACTGCACGGTTCCCAGACGCCTTCTTCCCAAACACACTAGCCAAGATAGTGAACACTTGCAGCCAATTAGTAAAAGTTTGATCAATAGGCAATACCTGCGCTTTTTCTTTTACCTAAATTTGTGTCAAACCCCTGCCTAGCACTCCAGGGGGGCCCCCAACTAACCACAGGTCAGTTAATCAGAGACAAAAAAGGCTCATGGATCCCATCAGCAAACAATCTGGATTCCTGCTGCGACATCTGGCCTGGAACTTCAGAAGGAAGGCCTGAAGACCTGGAAACAGCTGTAGGTTCCCTCAGCCTGGATCCCGCTGGAGGCTCTGGGAAACTGAAGATGGTGCCCACAGAGAAGGAGGCGGGACCAGCCACCAGCTGCCCATCACATGAAAGGGTCTGCTTCCTGTCATTCTGGTCTCTGGAGCAGCCCTGACATCCTGGGCCACCACCCTGAGCAGGGCAGGCCCCTCTGGAACCAAAGAAAGAGGGGAGTTTGCCAAATCAGGTCCTGTATCAACGCTGCTCTCTGTGGAGGATGGGAAAGGAAACTCCCACCCGTACTGCAAGTCCAGCCACTTCTAAGATTCCTTAGGAGGACTGTCAAGCTCCGTCCTGATGTGAAAGCTCCCTGGAGGGGCACCTTTCCCGGCGCTGGACCCAAGGGGTAGATTCTAGACTAAGGTGTGCCAGAGGGCTAGACTGCTATGGTCTTCTCGTTTCCTGTGGATGGAGTTACATCCTTTGTTCCGGACCCCTGTAACAATTCCTGTACCCGGGACTGTAGCCACTGTGGACACCAGGCATCAGCAGTAGCCAGAAGCACGGCAATGAGCGCATTCATAATAAACATGAGGGAAGGTAAAACCACAGTGGCTGGGCTTCAGTTTGTTCCCTGAAAATGTTGCCTGCTCCTCGTCCTCTCCCCTCTTTTAACCCCTATTCTACACCCCCTATGCCCGATTGTACCATCCCTGCAAAATTAACCTTTGTCGTATTCCTACTCTCCCACTCTGCCAAACCAAAACCATGTCATCCTGGCCTCCCGCTAAGGCTTTGCTCCTAGTCCAGCTTTACATACTGTAAATATTCCTATACATTATATATGAAGTATTAAGGTGTTTAGTATGTAACAAAAGCACCGGGGTCAAGGAGCATCTGTCACAGGGCGCCGGCGACGCGATCTCTCTGCGCTGCGCCGCCGGCGTCCTGCCTCTCTATCTGAGTGGCGACGCATGCTGCGTCCCTGTCTCCCAGGTAACAGGGGGCAGAGCTGACCCGACCTCGCTTCTGCTGTCTGTGCGGTCAGCGTCCTCCGTTCCCCTGACAACAGTATCAGGCTGAGCACCGAGCTGGCCACTTGGTGCTCGGCTTCTGTGTCTGAGCAGGTTATGTGACGCTGGCCACGTCACATGACCTTAGCCTTTCACTATTTATACAGGCAGCCTGCTGGCCACAGGTTGCCTGCGATTTTGGTCCTGTGCCTAACTGCTACTACTCAGTGCTTCTACTTCTCTGGATTTTGACTCTTGGCTTTTGTTCCTGACCCGATCTCGCCTGCCCTTGTGTACTGACGTGACCTCCAGGTTTGACCCTCGGCTTGTACTCTGACCCGTCCTTGCTATTCCTTGTGTACTGACGTGACCTCCAGGTTTGACCCTCGGCTTGTACTCTGACCTGTCCTTGCTGTTCCTTGTGTACTGACGTGACATCCTGGTTTGACCCTAGACGTGTTTGTTTACCGTCCTTGTTACTCCTGTTCGCCTACGTTAGTGTTTATCTCTGGCATTTTAGTATTGCTTCTGACACTTTACGTGACTTCGGATCCATCTGCAGGGTTCCATCCTACTGCCTCTGCCTGGCTATATTCTGTCTATGTCCGCTCTGCCACTCTGCACTTATAGAGGTTAGGGACTGTCGCCCAGTTACGCCCCGTCACCTAGGACGGGTAGTGTAAGTAGGCAGGGACAGAGGTGTGGGTGGCAGCTAGTGGGTGCACTTCCTCTTCCCCATTCCATAGTTAGTGATAGCATCCATAGGCAGCATCGCCGGAACCTGATTGCTGTGGCAGCTAACTCGGGCCTCCGAAGGCAGGAGCACCGGCCAATCAGTAATTACGAAGGAAGCATCATGTGACGGTAGTTTGGACTATTTAATAAAGGCAACCGCTGCCCACAATTGCCTGTGATTGGTTTGATTCCCTGGATCGCCGCACTAGCCCTATTTCTTGGATTATTTGTCTTGGATTCCTGACCACTGTTTTTGACTTAGACGCTAATCCTTTACCTGACAGTTTGGACCCTGATGTGACATCCTAGTATTGACCCTTGGCTTGGTATTGTTTCAGGTTATTGATATCAGATTTAATCCTGTCTGCTTCTCCTGCTATTGACTTTGGTGTGGTTTAGTTTCTGATGTCTCCTAATTCTGTTCGGTTTTGTCTCTCCTGGTCTGACTGGCTTGTCTGTTTCCACCTAGTTTCCATATTTAGTGCCGAGCTGTGGATAGGGAATAACTTGTAACAACCGCAATACCCCTTTAAACGATTACATGTTCAAGCACTTTCATTTTAAGGGTACTAAAAATGTGAAAACAGTTGAATAAAGTTTTTAAAAATACTTCCCATTATGTAAACCTGCATGGTAAATTTTGCAAAGAAAAACAAAAAACGTAAAAACCCAATGGCAAAATTGTTTTTTGGTCATCTCCCCTTCCAAAAATGATAAAAAGGTTGCACCTATCCCAATATAGTATCAATAAAAACTATATCTCACCCTGCAAAAAACAAGCTCATGCACAGCTCCATTAGCAGAAAAATAATAACGTTGTGGCTTTGGAATGCGGAGAAAAAAAAATGTATGGGGTATGTATATAAAACTTTCAAAGTTACCATAACGAGATTATATTAAAGGGGTTGTCTACAGCAGTGTTTCCCAACCAGTGTGCCTCCAGCTGTTGCAAAACTACAACTCCCAGCATGCCCGGACAGCCTTTGGCTGTGCGGGCATGCTGGGAGTTGTAGTTTTGCAACAGCTGGAGGCACACTGGTTGGGAAACACTGGTCTACAGTTTGTAAACCAGCACCTGGATCTGAATTCTTTTGTAATTGCATGCAATACAATATTTAGCATAGCCACTGAGTTATTCAATTAAAGTGTCTGTATAGTGCCACCTGCTGTTTTGTTTTTTTCTTATTTCTTTGACCTGCTCACTAAGAAGGCCGCACATGCTCAGTTTCATACTTTAACTGCCTCCCGAGCTGTGATAGGGAGAGCTGAGACACGCCTCCTGAGCTGTGATAGGGAGAGCTGAGACACGCCTCCTGAGCTGTGATAGGGAGAGCTGAGACACACACCCTTAGCTGCAGCAGAAAAGACACTCCCCTGAGCTGTCAGCTTGATATAGATCTAGCAGAGCAATGAATGGAGAGATCTCTGGATCCATGTGAGGTACCGGGCTGGTTCTAGCTTTATTAGAAGGAGATTGTCATGTACTATAAGATGTCTGATTTACATTTTTTACACTAGTCATGAGATAACACCTTTAGTGTTGGGACTGGGGAAGGACTACGAATATACAGTACTTTGTATATGAGTAGTTGGCTGGATACATATCTAGCATTTGCTGTTAGTCACGCCTAGGGTATCAGCAAATTAACATATTATGCAATATTAGCAGTAAAAACATAAAAGTAACAACAAAGGGTGAAGCCCGGGTTTATATACACATGGGTAAAATCTATGTACTTCCTGCTCGGTCTGAGGAGTTGATATAGGTATATAATAGTATAACAGGTATATAATGACATCAAGGATTGAATTGAGTGAAGCAGTTCATTGTATTTGGTTCCGTATTAACTCACCTGTTTACATTGTCGAACAAACAAGTTTTTCTTGAATGTACACTGCGTGCAGAATTATTAGGCAAATGAGTATTTTGACCACATCATCCTCTTTATGCATGTTGTCTTACTCCAAGCTGTATAGGCTCGAAAGCCTACTACCAATTAAGCATATTAGGTGATGTGCATCTCTGTAATGAGAAGGGGTGTGGTCTAATGACATCAACACCCTATATTAGGTGTGCATAAATATTAGGCAACTTCCTTTCCTTTGGCAAAATGGGTCAAAAGAAGGACTTGACAGGCTCAGAAAAGTCAAAAATAGTGAGATATCTTGCAGAGGGATGCAGCACTCTTAAAATTGCAAAGCTTCTGAAGCGTGATCATCGAACAATCAAGCGTTTCATTCAAAATAGTCAACAGGGTCGCAAGAAGCGTGTGGAAAAACAAGGCGCAAAATAACTGCCCATGAACTGAGAAAAGTCAAGCGTGCAGCTGCCAAGATGCCACTTGCCACCAGTTTGGCCATATTTCAGAGCTGCAACATCACTGGAGTGCCCAAAAGCACAAGGTGTGCAATACTCAGAGACATGGCCAAGGTAAGAAAGGCTGAAAGACAACCACCACTGAACAAGACACACAAGCTGAAACGTCAAGACTGGGCCAAGAAATATCTCAAGACTGATTTTTCTAAGGTTTTATGGACTGATGAAATGAGTGTGAGTCTTGATGGGCCAGATGGATGGGCCCGTGGCTGGATTGGTAAAGGGCAGAGAGCTCCAGTCCGACTCAGACGCCAGCAAGGTGGAGGTGGAGTACTGGTTTGGGCTGGTATCATCAAAGATGAGCTTGTGGGGCCTTTTCGGGTTGAGGATGGAGTCAAGCTCAACTCCCAGTCCTACTGCCAGTTTCTGGAAGACACCTTCTTCAAGCAGTGGTACAGGAAGAAGTCTGCATCCTTCAAGAAAAACATGATTTTCATGCAGGACAATGCTCCATCACACGCGTCCAAGTACTCCACAGCGTGGCTGGCAAAAAAGGGTATAAAAGCAGAAAATCTAATGACATGGCCTCCTTGTTTACCTGATCTGAACCCCATTGAGAACCTGTGGTCCATCATCAAATGTGAGATTTACAAGGAGGGAAAACAGTACACCTCTCTGAACAGTGTCTGGGAGGCTGTGGTTGCTGCTGCACGCAATGTTGATGGTGAACAGATCAAAACACTGACAGAATCCATGGATGGCAGGCTTTTGAGTGTCCTTGCAAAGAAAGATGACTATATTGGTCACTGATTTGTTTTTGTTTTGTTTTTGAATGTCAGAAATGTATATTTGTGAATGTTGAGATGTTATATTGGTTTCACTGGTAAAAATAAATAATTGAAATGGGTATATATTAGTTTTTTGTTAAGTTGCCTAATAATTATGCATAGTAATAGTCACCTGCACACACAGATATCCCCCTAAAATAGCTAAAACTAAAAACAAACTAAAAACTACTTCCAAAAATATTCAGCTTTGATATTAATGAGTTTTTTGGGTTCATTGAGAACATGGTTGTTGTTCAATAATAAAATTAATCCTCAAAAATACAACTTGCCTAATAATTCTGCACTCCCTGTAAATCCACAGAGGGTTTGAAAGGGGGATTTTTGGAGAAAGTCCCTTCTAGAGACATACTATGACAATGAGCAATGTCATTGTCACATGCCTAAAGATACACTCTGGATGAGTGCACAGAATTCCTTGTCTGCCTACTTCTTGTTTGGTCCTAACTACACACCCAGTGGGCTTTCTGTAATGCCTGTCAGAATACAGATGTCTCACATTGCAGGCTGCCTTAAAGGGGTTTTCAAGGATTTGGTCCCTTTTTTTAAGTAAGCATCCTAGCATGAGGTACCTAATGAAAAAATAATACTCACCTGCTTACCATTCCTCTAGTCCTGCAAACTGGCTCCATTTGGTGATCTTTAGTTCCCAGTCTTGTCTGCTTGTGGCTATAATATGAACAGGGTCACATGTGCTATTGCAGCCAATGACTGGCCTCACCGGTGACGTGTCCCCAAGCAGCACTTGACCCAGCCGTGATGTGCCACCTGGGGACACATCAAAGTTGAGGCCAGTCATACTCTTTTTTTTTTTTTTTTTTTTTTTGGCGCTGTACAGATACATTTTATTGAATATCCCAGTGGCTATACAGAATTTTTAAATACATGTAATTACAAAAGTATTCAGATCCAGGTGCTGGTTTGAAAAAATGTAGAATATGCTTCATGATACAACCGCTTTAATGTGAATTTCCAGCTTAAACAGGTCACCTATTTATAAGGAAGGCGGTACGTTTGTGATTGGATCTGACTACTAGGAACTCCACCGAACCCGAGTGCAGGGGATCTCCTTTTCGCTATTTGAATGGAGGGGTGATTGAGCATGCACACAGACTACTGACAATTCCTGAGAACTGTACTCGGCTATTTTCTCCCTTCCCATAGATTTGAATGCAGCGCATGTTTGACCACCGGTCCTATCAAATGGGGGACATGGGACCACTGCTTTCTTGATCACAGAGCATCCCAGTGGTCGGACCATCACCAATCAGACACGTATCACCTGTCATGTGGATAGGTGATCATTTTTTTTTTTTTTTTTTTTTTTTTAAATAAATATATATTTTTAGTTTCCAGATCATAGTATTAATACATAAAACAATAATAATCACAACGGTATGCCTAGCATAGCATTCACAGACATCCTTACAGAAAATTGTATATAACATCCTAGGATCACCCTCATGACAATATATAATAATAACTATATAAACCCCCCCCCCCCCCCCCCCTATTGGCTGCCGTCCACTCCATTCATTAATATATAGAATAGTATCATTATTAATTATAGCTATGTAGCACTGCTATATCACTGTCGTTTGGAACGCTATATTACTGTTAAAACTATTATTTTATTGATTCAACACAAGAAAAAGGGAAAGGGAACTACCTATATTAAAATACTAGAGCACCATCTAACCAGTATACGGTCGATGATATAGACCTATAGAGCCGCAGATTGCGGTACATGCGGCTATAGATGGGGTCACTAGAAATGCCGCAACTAGTGCTGTACTGCAGGCTGGATCATAAGGCTATGGGGCCGTGCTAGATCCAATCCACCAGAAGTAGGCACTGTGGCGCGGTCAAAAGTGCTCTGAACCAATCCCAGCTAATAGTGCCCTAAACTAAATTTAAGATGGACTAATCCATTGATAAACATCTGCCTGCAGAAGCCGACCTCACTAGAGACCATCCGTTCAGGGTGAATCAGATGTCTGAGTGTCGGCTCTGCATGCACGAATCAAGGGACACTAGGCTAAGCTGGGTGGAACAGAAAGCTTGATTGCATTTGCTCATCAGCTGCAGAGGGCTGAGAACCGCAGACCTCAACTGCAGTGTGAGCACAAACAAGCAGTAAGATCATTGATTTATCCCCACACCACGCTCGACGCGTTTCACCATATTTGGCTCGTCAGGAGCATAATTCTGTGGTTACATGGACAAATGGTCAAAGCTGCTAAGCCTCCGTGACAGAGGCTGCAGCTGTCAGTACGAGGTGGCCGAACGCGGCCGCTCAAGTGCACGGAATATAAGGAGAGTCCTCCTCCCCTCTACTGAGTCACGCCTTCAGGGCGGCCAATGAGATTGCAGGAGGCGCGGCACCGCCGCATCATCCGTCCCGCCCCCATTGTACCGCCCCCTCTATGAGGCGGGCCCAGATGAATGTCACAACATTCATACATTAAAGATAGAGCTGATGCATACGGCGGCTCACTGATCCAGCGGCACAGTACAGCAGCGATCGGGATGAGGACTGCTGAGTGGTCATCAATTCCTCCTGTTGAGGACATCAATCGGTAACGGACAACACAATACCACAGGGTCACCTCTTAAAGGGGACCATGCAGTCTTATTGATCTCAGGTGGTGACACAAAAGTGAGTCAAATATTAATTTATTAATGATAAGCTGTCTAATGCATAATACTCCTGAGACACAGGGATCTACTTATATCCCTGCTGCACTCTCTTGTCCTAGAGGTTAGAGAAAACACGCAAAGGAGTTATATTCATTCAATCCATGAGGTTGGAGCGCATACAGGCGATAGATCCACTGTGTCTCCTTTTGCAACAGACGCCTATCAAAGTCGCCTCCTCTTGGCGATCTTCTAACCACCTCCACAGCCTGAAATTTAATGGCATCCGCATCACCGTTATGTACAGTTGACATATGTCTGGCGATAGGGGTATCAGCCCCATTGCGGATGTCATTTAGGTGTTCTGCTACTCTTCTGCGGAATTCCCTTGTGGTTTTACCCACATATTGTTTTCCGCATACACAGGTGGCCAAGTATACCAGGCCTCTCGTCTTACAATTTACAAAAGATCTAATAGTAAATCTCCGTTCAGTGACGCTACAAGTAAATGTTGCGCCAGTCCGAATTGCAGGGCAAGCCACGCATCCGCCACAACGGAAGGTCCCTTTAAGGCTGGTACTCAGCCAAGTAGATGTAATAGGACCCTGAAAGAAGCTGTGGACCAAGCGATCTCTCAAACTGCGTCCACGCCTGTATGTAATCAATGGCGCGTCGCCTATCATATCTCCAATATCTGGGTCTGATTTTAAAATACCCCAATAGGTCTTCAACAGCTCTCTCACTGTGTTATGTGCTTCATCATATGTGGCTACGATGCGCAACTGCTCTGTTCCCAATGATCCTGGCCTAGGGGTAAGAAGGGCATCCCGATTTTGGGCCAGCGAGTGATGGTACGCCTTGGCTAATACATGTTGCGGGTACCCCCTACTCCTAAACCTGGTTTGTAGCTCACTAGATGCCGTTCTGAAATCCGACATACTAGAACAGTTGCGCCGTACCCGAAGGTATTGCCCTTTTGGAATTCCCCTCCTCAGGGGCAGGGGGTGGCAACTGTCCCATCTAAGGAGGCTGTTGGTCGCAGTCTCCTTGCGGAACAAACGTGTGCCAATGTTACCCATCCTGTCCCTGAAGACGGTCAAGTCCAAAAAATTGATTTGCGATTTCTGGATTTCTGATGTGAAGAATAGTCCCATAGAATTTACATTCAGGTCTGAAACGAACCGATTGAAGTCCTCCACAGTCCCCGACCATAAAATCAGCACATCATCTAAGAAGCGTAACCACAAATTAATGTGGTCAGCCCATCTCTGATTATCCGCGAACACAACCTCCCGTTCCCACCAGCCCAGGTAGAGATTGGCGAAGGTCGGTGCACAGGGGCTCCCCATCGCCACTCCCCTGAGCTGGTGGTACATGCGATGGTCAAAAATGAAACAGTTGTGTTCGAGGATAAACTTCATTAGCTCAAGAACAAATTCGTTATGCTGCCAGCAATGGGTGCCACGTTGACTGAGAAAAGAGGCCACAACTCCACACCCCCTATCATGGGGTATGGAGCTGTAGAGGGCCTCAACATCCAAGCTGGCCAGCATAACGTTCTCACCAAGATGAATTCCCTCCAGTTTTTTGATCACATCCATCGAATCACGTACATACGAGGACAGGGACACCGCAAAGGGTCGTAAAATCCTGTCCACGTATGTACTGATTGGATGCGTCAAGCTCCCAGTCCCTGAAACAATGGGACGTCCCTTTATTGGGGAAAGTCCCTTGTGCACCTTGGGTAACCCATAGAAGCAAGGGATCTGGGGATGTTTGGGGAACAAAAATTCAAATTCAGACCTACTAATAAGGTCATGCTCGTGTGCTGTATCCAAGAGATCCTTCAGTTGCCTCCTGAAAGTCTCAATTGGATTCATTTCCAGCACGCGATAACATAAATCATCACTGAGAATGTTAAGACACATGGTCTTATACTGTTCACAGTTCATCACGACAATATTCCCTCCCTTGTCCGATGGTTTAATGACAAGGGAGTTGTCGCGTTCCAGCGAGATTAGGGCATCAGTCTCCCTCTTCTGGAGGTTGGACCCAATCCCTCTGGATGTGTCCAACATTCTCAATTGATCTGTGACGACCTTAAGAAAAATGTCAGGTGGTGTTCCATCACTTAGGGGTGGGTTTTTGGTGGAGGGAAGTTTGAGATCCGTGAATGGACCCTCACCAACTTCCCTCTCCCCTTCTTCCATAAGGGATACCAGTAATTGGATATCAGGCAGATCCTGAATATCAACCCCCAATTCCTTGCATTGTTGTTGATTATGTGTCGCAAAGAATTTTTTCCATTTCAGTCTCCTTACGAATAGGGTCAAATCCTTAACCCATTCGAAGGAGCTGAAAGAACAAGTAGGAACAAACGATAGGCCCTTACTAAGTAGTTCCAATTCTACCTCCGTAAGGGACCTATCAGATAGATTGATAATTTGTAATTTGTCCCTGGACCTGTCTATCACAGAAGTGTCCCCAGTCTGATGACCACCTGCTCCCATCCTTAGATGGTATGCTATTGGTTTTTTCTGTTTCTTAGACTGTAGGGTCTCGTGGTCTGATTCCCTAAAAAACCCCCCCGTTGTCCAGGATTCCTACCTCTACCTCCTCTCCCTCTAGGTCCCTTGTTAGAGGGCTGGAAGATGGGGTATTGGCTGTTTTGGTAGGAAGTGCCCTCCAATTCAGTTTCACCCTCTGAGGACGAGGGTTCTGTCTCGACCTCAAGGGTCCTCGCGGTTTTGGTCGCAAACTCAAGGATGCGCCCTTCTTTAAAATCCGCCTTGTCTCTCAAAAATTGGGAATGTTTACGCTCTTTGAGCTGGGCTGTGAAGCGTTCCACTGTCTGTTGTAGAAAGCCTTCCTTACGTGTAAATTCAGAGTTGCTGGAGAATTTATTCACTTCCGCAATTTGCTCCTGCAACAATGTGGTGTTCTTAATGTGCAGGGCCCTTTCTTCTTCCAGCAACAATGCCATAAGTCTAAGGGAACTCTCAACAGCCTCCTTTTCCCACTTCTTGCGGAACTCTGAGGACTGAATTCTATTAGATGGGAGGAAAGGGATACGCATACCCCTAGGGACTATTTTGTGATGGATATAGGTTTCAAGGGTTTGAATTTCCCACCACCCTCTAACTTGGTCTTTATAAATCTTGGTGAGCAGTTTGAATGAACCAGTGATACTTAAAGTGCGGTTGGTCGGTTCCGCAGAAGAGTAGCAGAACACCTAAATGACATCCGCAATGGGGCTGATACCCCTATCGCCAGACATATGTCAACTGTACATAACGGTGATGCGGATGCCATTAAATTTCAGGCTGTGGAGGTGGTTAGAAGATCGCCAAGAGGAGGCGACTTTGATAGGCGTCTGTTGCAAAAGGAGACACAGTGGATCTATCGCCTGTATGCGCTCCAACCTCATGGATTGAATGAATATAACTCCTTTGCGTGTTTTCTCTAACCTCTAGGACAAGAGAGTGCAGCAGGGATATAAGTAGATCCCTGTGTCTCAGGAGTATTATGCATTAGACAGCTTATCATTAATAAATTAATATTTGACTCACTTTTGTGTCACCACCTGAGATCAATAAGACTGCATGGTCCCCTTTAAGAGGTGACCCTGTGGTATTGTGTTGTCCGTTACCGATTGATGTCCTCAACAGGAGGAATTGATGACCACTCAGCAGTCCTCATCCCGATCGCTGCTGTACTGTGCCGCTGGATCAGTGAGCCGCCGTATGCATCAGCTCTATCTTTAATGTATGAATGTTGTGACATTCATCTGGGCCCGCCTCATAGAGGGGGCGGTACAATGGGGGCGGGACGGATGATGCGGCGGTGCCGCGCCTCCTGCAATCTCATTGGCCGCCCTGAAGGCGTGACTCAGTAGAGGGGAGGAGGACTCTCCTTATATTCCGTGCACTTGAGCGGCCGCGTTCGGCCACCTCGTACTGACAGCTGCAGCCTCTGTCACGGAGGCTTAGCAGCTTTGACCATTTGTCCATGTAACCACAGAATTATGCTCCTGACGAGCCAAATATGGTGAAACGCGTCGAGCGTGGTGTGGGGATAAATCAATGATCTTACTGCTTGTTTGTGCTCACACTGCAGTTGAGGTCTGCGGTTCTCAGCCCTCTGCAGCTGATGAGCAAATGCAATCAAGCTTTCTGTTCCACCCAGCTTAGCCTAGTGTCCCTTGATTCGTGCATGCAGAGCCGACACTCAGACATCTGATTCACCCTGAACGGATGGTCTCTAGTGAGGTCGGCTTCTGCAGGCAGATGTTTATCAATGGATTAGTCCATCTTAAATTTAGTTTAGGGCACTATTAGCTGGGATTGGTTCAGAGCACTTTTGACCGCGCCACAGTGCCTACTTCTGGTGGATTGGATCTAGCACGGCCCCATAGCCTTATGATCCAGCCTGCAGTACAGCACTAGTTGCGGCATTTCTAGTGACCCCATCTATAGCCGCATGTACCGCAATCTGCGGCTCTATAGGTCTATATCATCGACCGTATACTGGTTAGATGGTGCTCTAGTATTTTAATATAGGTAGTTCCCTTTCCCTTTTTCTTGTGTTGAATCAATAAAATAATAGTTTTAACAGTAATATAGCGTTCCAAACGACAGTGATATAATTTTGATAGGTGGAACGTATACCTTATACCAGTTGTATCAGTGAAATTTGCTATGTAGCACTGCGTGCCACTCTTCGTTTCTTTTCAATTTCCTCATATACTCTAATTTTTTGAAGATATGAACTCCACTCCCTTATTGAGGGCAGGGAGACAGAGCCCCAATACTTTATCAATATAGCTTTAGCGACCATCAAACCCCGCATCCAAATCCGTCTGACCTGAGGCGGAACTTCCGCTTCTGTCCCACAATCTCCAAAGATCACAGTCAAGATCCCCGGGTTATAGTTCATTGAACTCTCCTTTTGTAGAGTAGCGAAAACCTCATCCCAATAATTTCTTATTTTGCTGCAGCTCCAAAGCAAATGGACATAGTTTGCATTAACATATCCACATTTAGAGCAGCAGCAATCCCGGTCTTTATTTTGGGGAAATTTTCCTTGGGTTTTAGGCGTATAGTAGAGTCTATGGAGGATCTTAAATTGAATTAACCTATGCGCACTGGAAACTGTCGCCTTTCTGACATTCCTATAGATAGTAGACCACTGTAGTGGAGGGCAGTTCAACTCTTGCTCCCACTTATCTGTACTTTTGAAAGGTGTTACAGTAGCCAGTGCCATTCGGAATTTCACATAAAGTCTAGATAACTTCACTTTTTCATACTTCTGAGCGTCACAAAAATCAAAAAACATATTCTCTCGTGGAAAAATGAGGCCCCTATTCCTAGAGGCTTCAAATATATGTTTCAAACGTGAATACATAAATAAATCTAATGGTGAACTATCAGTAAAACCAAATTCCAAAAGTGATTTAAACCGACCCATATAAAAAAGGTCAGACACCCTGTTGATGCCATTACGAACCCAATAGTCAAAATCTGTAGTTTTGAAGAACTCCTCCAGCCCCCTATTCTCCCAGAGAGGGGTGAAGACAAACGGACCAGAAGATTTAAGAACCTTCTTCAGTCTGTTCCAAACCCTCTGCAGAGAGCACGGGATCAGCAAGGACTTCCTCATACCCATAAACCCATTCTCCAAACATGCAAAAATATTATCAACTGATTTATCAAAAAGTTTTGTCAAATACTGTGAAAGTAAACTCTCTTTTGAGTGGCAGCAGCGCTGAATCTGTGCACATAAATAATAACCTTGAAAAAAGGGTAGTGACAGCCCACCATCTGCCTCTAACAACCATAGATATCTCTGCTTTATCCGAACCCTCTTCCTTCCCCAAATCAAGTCATTGATCATGGCCTCTAACCTATGAAAGAAAATATCATCTATCCAGACGGGGAGGCACACAACGGAAACAAAACCATCGGTAAGATAATCATTTTAATCAAAGCTATTCGGTCCGTCTGTGCCAATAACAGTTTCCGCCAAGCACTGATTTTGTCCTTAACTTTATTCAGAACCGGGGCCAGATTAAGGTCATAGAACCTATTTATAGGGACCCCAATCTTAACCCCCAAATAATCTAAGGTGTCATTGGGGACCAAAACACGAACTCGCCTCCCCTCATCTACAGCTTTACGGTTCAGCGGGAGGAGCGATGACTTTGACCAGTTAATTCTATAGCCTGATAGTTTACCATACTCCTCTATTACCTCTATGACATACGGGAGAATTTTCCATCCCTGATCCAAAAACAGAATCACGTCATCGGCATACAGACTTATTTTATCGCCCACTCCCGCCACCCCAAAACCTTCTATACGACTATCTAAACGAATCCGGGAAGCCAGTGGTTCAATAAAAAGAGCAAAGAGGAGAGGAGACAGGGGACAACCCTGTCGCATCCCTCTCTGCATCGTCACGGGGGAAGAACTAATACCGTTAACACTGATATATGCAACTGGATGTGCATATAGCATTTTAGTCATCTCCAAAAAAGGATTCCCGAGACCGAAATGGGACATTGTAGCCCACAAAAAAGGCCACTCCATCCTGTCAAACGCCTTTGCGGCGTCTAAGGACAGAATGGAGTGGTCTATACTACCCCCAACGGACAGATTCAAATAAACCCTATATAGACTCATCTGTATTTGCCGTCCCGGGATAAAGCCCGTCTGATTGGGGTGTACCAAACCCGCTATAACCCTCTTTAAGCGATTGGCCAGAATTTTTGCGAAAATCTTATAATCCGTGTTTAGAAGTGATATGGGTCTATATGACCCCATATCACACGGATACGGATCAGTCATACTCTGGCCGTAAGTCGGGGATCGTAACATCACCGAATGGAACTAGGGAGCTGGATCGGAGCGATGGCGAACAGGTTCATATGAGTCTTTGATTAAGAAGCACATGTTATGGGTGCTAATTAAAATGCGACCAAATCCTGGAAAACCCATTTAAATTGAATGTCCACCCTAGAATACAATTTCATTCCTGTTCTTTGTTTCTTCTTGGGACCTGCACCTGCCTGTAGATACTCCATAAAGGTATGATCCAGATGGAAATAACCCTTTAAGTGGACATTCTGAGTAGCAAGCAAAAGAACACCCGGGGGCTGCATAACATTTGTGTATCACATGTTCAAACTGACTTGATTGATTCCAGTTGAAATGTTTTGCCTAATCTAATTGAGAATTGTAACATTTAATCTTTGGGCAACCCTACCAGTCCTAGGACCTGTCAGCTAATGTGGAGTGTCCTGTGACCCTAATGACATACCCTCACCCCTCTGGTATTCCTGTTTAAGCCAATGTACCCATGATTTAGACCTATTCCTAGAGATCTCATAACAGTTGCAGCTTGTCTTAGAAATTTTAGCTCAGAAACATCTTTGTTTTGCAGGTTTGTATGACGTATGACATCATCCTGGTAATTTCCCTCGTCTTGTTTTTACTTAAGGAAGTAGTTAAGCAGGGCGAGATTATTTCGTAGGAATGTCACACTGCAGTACAGTATATCATCCGCACCTACACGTCACCTGTCATGTATCAACCACGTGTTGATGACTTCTGGCTCATGAACAGACACCAGCCTACAATTGCAGGATAAAGTCAGTGAACCCTCAAAATTACCTGCATTCCTGCAGTGACTACTAAAGTCACAATTATAGACACACAATGCAAGTAAACTAATAACACATATGTACACAACATGGCCTACATTTACTAATCTGAGTGCACCTAGATTTAGACTCAAATTGTACCAAAAATGGTGCAGTTTTGCACAGTTTGGTTCATCTAGGTCTGGAAAAAGTTTCTGCGTCTAGTTCAAAATAGGAGTGTAGATTTACAGGAAAGGGGATGCAATTGTGCCCCATTTTGTGTCATAATTGCACCACAATTCTAGTGTGAAATTCTGTCTTAAAGTAAGCAGATCAATAGTTGGTATTGAATTAGACAAAAGTGTCTATCCCTGCACCACTTTTAACATACAGCATGTGCCTCTGTGATGAACTTGTCAGATCTTGACAGCCATTTGCATGGTTGCTTAAACAGGGCCAGGTTGGAAAATTCAGAAAGGAATCCTCTTATTATTCCCAGCCGATACCATGTTATCACACTGCTGATATAGCATTATTACAAAAGAGTGAAGCACCAAGGCAGATACTTTACTGAGAGTGCTTTAAGAGCTGCAGGCCTTTTGATAGTAGGAGCAAAAAGACAGATTGTACACCTAATTCACCATTGTGTTCAGTGTCGCAAGTCAAGGGGAAAATTGCAACAACAGCAAATGTCTCATTTGCCCACAGACAGGACAAGAAACTGAGCCACTGTTTACTTTTGTCACCCTGGACATCTTTGGGCCATTAGCAGTCAATGCACGAGAACCAGAGGTGGTCTTGCAATGGGCAGTGTTTTTCACATGCATGAGTGTATGTGCTATAATCCATGGACACTTCCAGTTTCGTAAATGCCTTAAAACAATTTCTCACCATCAGAGGACGAGTAAAACTATTGAGACCTGACTGTGGATCCAACATCACAGGTGCCTGTCGAGAATTGCTAAGCCAATCCAGGATTGCTTGGCTAACAATAGTTGCATATGGGTTTATGTTCTCCCCATACTTCTCATATGGGAGGTTCATGGGAAAGGATGATAAACATCACTCAAAGAATATTGGGTTCTATGCTCATGGATTCAAATTTCTCAAGGTTTACTCATGAGACTTTTTCCTACTTTCTTTGCTGAGGTTTCTCCTATTGTCGACTCAAGGCCTCTTGTTCCTGTATCCATGGATCCTGAATCCCCTGTTATTCTCAGTCCAGCAACTCTTCTCACTCAGAAACTTGGAACTGTTCCTAGTCCAACCGAAGAGTCTACATCTGGTAACCTATATCAGAGAAGGTGGAAACATGTTCAATATCTGTCTGTTTCTGGAGTAGATGGAAATAGGAATACCTTCAAGGACAAAGAAAATGGCAGCGGGCCAAACCAAATTTACAGGTAGGAGATCTTGTTCTCATGAAGGACCAGAAAGTGGAAAGTAATACCTCAGAGGTCTTTCCTAGCAAAAAGTTGTGTGAGGGCCGGATAGGATGCGGGTGCGTCACGGGAAAATGCACGATTTTCCCACGCGAGTGCGTTTTGCACGCGCGTGAGAAAAATCGGCATGTTTGGTACCCAGACCCAAACCCGGACTTCTTCACAGAAGTTCGGGTTTGGGTTAGGTGTTCTATAGATTTTATTATTTTCCTTTATAACATGGTTATAAGGGAAAATAATAGCATTCTTATTACAGAATGCTTAGTAAAATGTCCATTGAGGGGTTAAAAATAATAGACAAATTTAACTCACCCCATCCACTTGGTCGCGTAGCGGATCTCCTCTTCTTTCTTCAGGATGTGGGTAAAGGACCTTTGATGATGTCACTATGCTCATCACATGGTCCATTACCATGGTGATGGACCACGTGATGGACCATGTGATGAGCGCAGTGACGTCATCAAAGGTCCTTTACCCAGGTCCTGAAGAAAGAAGAGGAGATCCGCTATGCGACCAAGTGGATGGGGTGAGTTAAATTTGTTTATTATTTTTTAACCCCTCCATCCCTAATTTACTTAGAATTACTGTACTGTATTAAGAATGCTATTATTTTCCCTTATAACCATGGTTTAAGGGAAAATAAAAAAGATCGGGTCCCCATCCCGATCGTCTCCTTAGCAACCATGCATGAAAATTGCACCGCATCCGCACTTGCTTGCGGATGCTTGCGATTTTCACGCAGCCCCATTCATTTCTATGAGGCCTGCGTTGAAAAACGCACAATATAGAGCATGCTGTGATTTTCACGCAACGCACAAGTGATGCGTGAAAATCACCGCTCATGTTCACAGCCCCATAGAAACGAATGGGTTCGGATTCAGGGTGGGTGCAATGCGTTCACCTCACGCATTGCACCCATGTGGAAAACTCGCTTGTGTGAAAGAGGCCTAAGTGTGCAGTCCTAGCTATGCCTCTAATTTAGAACATGTCATAATTGTATTGCGATATGTCTGTTATTCACTATACTTAGTGTACTTTGCTGCTATCTGGTTTTATGTAAGTTATCTATGGTTGTATTTCATTATGTCATTCATCTTGTAAATCCTCCTCTTCTGTGAGCTCACATCCTGTATCCTAAAGTCTTTGCCTGTTTGTCAGACAGGCATCACAGAGCTGGAGAGATGACTTTCCTTTCACCTCTATCTTCATTTCTCAAGGTACATTCAATACATTTCCTAGCATATCTATTGCATCTCCCTTACTAGAATTCTACACGTAACTAGTGTCTAGTGTTGAGCGAACCCGAACTGTAAAGTTCAGGTCCGTACCAAACTTTGCGAGTTCGGGTACTCGGACCTGAACTTTGCCGGAAAAGTTTGGGTTCGAGTTCGGTGTTCGGGCATTTAAAGAGGACCTTTCATGGGTCCAGACATTATAAACGAAGTATTAGGATATGTAGGGCATAGTGCAGGGATCTAACTGCACTTACTATTTTTTCTGGGCACCACTCCGTTCGCCCGCTTTGGCCTCTGTTGTATTCTCCTACCTGGTACAGGGAGGAGGAGACTGCCCTGTTTCTCAATGAGTGTCTCCTTCTTCCTGGCTGTGAGCTGTCCAATCGCACCAGAGAGCGTCACAGCCAGGGAGAAGGTGAGATTTTTTTCTCTCCCTGAGTTGTGACGCTCTCTGCTGCGATTGGACAGCTCACAGCCAGGGAGAAGGAGACGCCCATTGAGAAACAGGGCAGTCTCCTCCTCCCTGTACTGATGCTAAAATTAGCATACCAGGCGGAAGAATATAACGGGGGCCACAGCGGCCGAATGGAGCGGTGCCCAGAAAAAATAGTAAGTGTAGTTAGATCCCTGCACTATGCCCTACATATCCTGATACTTAGTTTATAGCGTCTGGACCCATGAAAGGTCCTCTTTAATAAAGCTTTTGAAAGGCTGCGGGGCAGCCAATCAACAAGCTTTTAAGCTGTGGGCACTTAGAAGCCATCACAGCCATGCCTTGTAATGGCATGGCTGTGATTGGCCGGTGCATCATGTGACCCAGCCTCTATACAGGGAGTGCAGAATTATTAGGCAAGTTGTATTTTTGAGGATTAATTTTATTATTGAACAACAACCATGTTCTCAATGAACCCAAAAAACTCATTAATATCAAAGCTGAATATTTTTGGAAGTAGTTTTTAGTTTGTTTTTAGTTTTAGCTATTTTAGGGGGATATCTGTGTGTGCAGGTGACTATTACTGTGCATAATTATTAGGCAACTTAACAAAAAACAAATATATACCCATTTCAATTATTTATTTTTACCAGTGAAACCAATATAACATCTCAACATTCACAAATATACATTTCTGACATTCAAAAACAAAACAAAAACAAATCAGTGACCAATATAGCCACCTTTCTTTGCAAGGACACTCAAAAGCCTGCCATCCATGGATTCTGTCAGTGTTTTGATCTGTTCACCATCAACATTGCGTGCAGCAGCAACCACAGCCTCCCAGACACTGTTCAGAGAGCTGTACTGTTTTCCCTCCTTGTAAATCTCACATTTGATGATGGACCACAGGTTCTCAATGGGGTTCAGATCAGGTGAGGCCGTGTCATTAGATTTTCTTCTTTTATACCCTTTCTTGCCAGCCACGCTGTGGAGTACTTGGACGCGTGTGATGGATCATTGTCCTGCATGAAAATCATGTTTTTCTTGAAGGATGCAGACTTCTTCCTGTACCACTGCTTGAATAAGGTGTCTTCCAGAAACTGGCAGTAGGACTGGGAGTTGAGCTTGACTCCATCCTCAACCCGAAAAGGCCCCACAAGCTCATCTTTGATGATACCAGCCCAAACCAGTACTCCACCTCCACCTTGCTGGCGTCTGAGTCGGACTGGAGCTCTCTGCCCTTTACCAATCCAGCCACGGGCCCTTCCATCTGGCCCATCAAGACTCACTCTCATTTCATCAGTCCATAAAACCTTAGAAAAATCAGTCTTGAGATATTTCTTGGCCCAGTCTTGACATTTCAGCTTGTGTGTCTTGTTCAGTGGTGGTCGTCTTTCAGCCTTTCTTACCTTGGCCATGTCTCTGAGTATTGCACACCTTGTGCTTTTGGGCACTCCAGTGATGTTGCAGCTCTGAAATATGGCCAAACTGGTGGCAAGTGGCATCTTGGCAGCTGCACGCTTGACTTTTCTCAGTTCATGGGCAGTTATTTTGCGCCTTGGTTTTTCCACACGCTTCTTGCGACCCTGTTGACTATTTTGAATGAAACGCTTGATTGTTCGATGATCACGCTTCAGAAGCTTTGCAATTTTAAGAGTGCTGCATCCCTCTGCAAGATATCTCACTATTTTTGACTTTTCTGAGCCTGTCAAGTCCTTCTTTTGACCCATTTTGCCAAAGAAAAGGAAGTTGCCTAATAATTATGCACACCTGATATAGGGTGTTGATGTCATTAGACCACACCCCTTCTCATTACAGAGATGCACATCACCTAATATGCTTAATTGGTAGTAGGCTTTCGAGCCTATACAGCTTGGAGTAAGACAACATGCATAAAGAGGATGATGTGGTCAAAATACTCATTTGCCTAATAATTCTGCACTCCCTGTACAAGCTGGATCACATTTAGCACCGCCCATCAGCTCTGAATAATGCAGGGACAGGAAGCAGGCAGCTGACGCGAGGGAGAGTGTTAGGAATCTGGATATTTGTTTTGTGGGTGACCTGTAATGATTTTTTGTGGGTGCAATACACCAGCTTTGCACCTCTGACACAGAAATATAAATCTGACTGTTAATTCTGTGGGTGACCTATAGTGATTTTTTGTGGGTGCAATGCACCATTTTTGTACCCCTGACACAAAAATGTAATAGTTAATCCGTCTGTTAGTTTGATGGGTGACATATACCCATTTTTGGTGTGAGATACACGTGCACTTTATACGTTACAGGGAAATTAATATAGTAATCCGACTGTTAGTTCTGCCGGTGACATATACCTATCTTTGGTGTGAGATACACAGCATATGTGACGGGGAAATTAATATAGTTAATCCGTCTGATAATTCGGTGGGTGACATAGACCCATTTTTGATTTGAGGTACACCTGCACTGCATACGTGACAGGGAAGTTAATATAGTTAATTAGTCTGTTAGTTCGGTAAATGACATATACCCATTTTTGGTGTGAGATACACGTGCACTTTATACGTGACAGGGAAATTAAAATAGTTAATCTGACTGTTAGTTCGGCCTGTGACATATACCTATTTTTGATGTGGGGTGCACCTGCACTTGATATGTGACAGGAAAATTATTATAGTTAATCTGTCTTTTAGTTCGGTGGGTGACCTCAAAGAATGAGGAGAGCATCAAATAAGGGACGTGGCCCTGGTCATGTTGCTGGAGCTCCTGTTGCAGGGAGAGGATATGGTCGATCTGTGCCAGCTACACGTCCAAATGAAACACCTTCCTTTGGTGCACGAAAGCGACAGGACGTTCATTTTGTAGGCCCGAATACCGGTGTTCGAATGGTGAGGCCAGAACAAGTAGAGGCGGTAATGCCCAACCACTTATGTTTCAGGATGTGGACATGGGATAACCACCGCAGCACGTCTCTGATGATGATGATGAAACACAGGTGCCAACTGTTGCGGCTTTCTGTCATGTGCAGACCGGCAAGGAGGGCAGTGGTGAAGAGTGGGTGGAAGATGATGTGGAGGATGATGAGGCTCTAGACCACAAATGGAATCAAAGTCATGCAAGTGACGTGTGGAAGAAGTGGTTGTCACACAGCGCCAGCTGCACAGCAAAAGAGGGAGCAGGATTCAAAAGCAGGGTGGCTGTACCCTAGCCAGTATGCCTGCTACTGCCCACCGCACCCAGGGACTGAGCACACCAAAGCCAGTTCCAAGGAGTTCCCTGGCGTGGCAGTTCTTCAGACAATGTGCTGACGGCAAGATGCGAGTTGTTTGCATGCTATGCAATCAGAGCCTGAAGCGAGGTATAAATGTACTAAACCTGAGCACCACCTGCATGACCGGGAACCTAAATACAAAGCACGAGCTGCAGTGGAGTACACACTTGAAAAACCACAAAAGATCTCTTGCTCCCTCTTCTGCTGTGGTCTCGGTCTCTTCCTCCCCCTCTGGAGTAACAGTGGCACCTGCCACGCCGCAAACAGAGGATGTGGCAGCAACACCACCACCTCCACCACTGTCACCCAGCATGTCCACACTGTCCCATAGAAGTGTTCCGCTGTCCATCCCCCAAACACTGGAGAGAAAGAGGACGTACCCCCCTACCCACCCGCGATCCTTGTCCCTGAATGCCAGCATTTCAAAATTCTTGGCCTTTGAAATGCTGTCATTTCGTCTGGTGGAGACAGAGACTTTTAAAAACCTTATGGTGGTGGCTGTCCCACAGTACGTGGTTCCCAGCCACCACTACTTTTCTAGGCGAGCCATCCCTGCCCTGCACAGCCAAGTGGCGGACAAAATCAGGTGTGCACTTCGCAAGATCATCTGTGGCAAGGTCCACATAACTATCGATACGTAGACCAGTAAGCACGGTCAGGGACGTTATATATCCCTAACTGCACACTGGGTAAATGCAGTGGTGGCTGGACCTGAGGCGGATAGCAGTTGCAGTTTGGCGCATGCCCTACCGCCACTTAGGATTGCAGGACATTTCTCGTTGCCTCCTTCTCCTACTCCTCTTCCTCCTTCTCCTACTCCGCTTCCTCCTTGTTGTAGAAATATCAATAGTTGTAATCCGCTCTCCAATGTCTTTGTGTAAGGAAAGGTAAAAAGCTCAACCGCAGTCAGCCAAAGGTGTTTTCATGTTAAGTTCTGCTGAGCAACTGCCCCGCCCTGCTCAGTCTGTTCACTTTTATTTACTCAGAAAAGGTGTAAAAGGAGCTGGCCTATAACAAGGATGCAGGAAGTGATGACATACAGGAAGTGATGACATACAGGAAGTGATGACATAGGAAGACAAGACACCATCATTTAGAATACCCTAGCCAACAAAGACATGTATGCAATAATCTACCATTACCACTGGAGTTAATTTTATCTAGCCTTGCTCAGTGATCAATGCCAGATAAAGTTACTATGATCCTCATGCATGTTTATTTACAGGACAACGTCATTATCTCCAGCGGCTGATCAGGCGCACAAGAGACAACAAACGCACGTTCCTTTCGTTATATTGTTCTCTTAGCAAACGCATCCACGCCAAGCCAATAAATCCGTGTCTTGTGCGGGGGCCCCAACCGGCGTCCATACATCAGCCAACAAAACACTGCTCTGCTGAACACAACAGTCTACCCCGGCCCACAGCCCAGTGCTTAGTACATGGACCATTTGCCGACGGAGACCCCTGCGCACAGCAGCTGTGACAGGACATACACGGGATATCCACTCCAATGGTTTACCCTGATACTGAGACACATGATGACAATACACAATATATTAAATACACATCCTAATAAAATTTCCACAACATCCTCTACCACCTCCTCATCTGGTCAGCGTAACAACTTCTCAACCAACTTCAGCACAGCAAGGTGGAAACGACAGCAGGCTGTTTTGAAACTCATCTGTTTGGGGGAAAAACCCCACACTGCGCAGGAGCTGTGGACGGGCATAGAACAACAGACTGATGAGTGGTTGGTGCTGCTGAGCCTCAAGCCTGGCCTGGTGGTGTGCGATGACGGACAAAATCTGGTAACAGCTCTGGGACTAGACGGTTTGACGCACATACCTTGCCTGGCGCATGTGCTGAATTTGGTGGTGCAGAGGTTCCTGAAAAATTACCCCGATATGTCAGAGTTCCTGCAGAAAGTGCGGGCCGCCTGTGCACACTTTCGGCGTTCTCACTCTGCTGCTGCTCACCTGTCTGCACTGTAGCGTAACATAGGCTCTCCCGCTCACCGCCTCATGTGCGACATACCCACAAGGTGGATCTCCACCTTGCACATGCTGCAGAGACTGTGCGAGCAGCAGCAGGCGATAGTGGAGTTTCATCTGCAGCACGCACTGGTGAGTCGCTCTGCGGAACAGCACCATTTCACCACCAACGAGTGGGCCTCCATGCAGGATGTGTGTGCCGTGTTACGCTGTTTCGAGTACTCCACCAACATGGCCAGTACTGATGATGCAGTCCTCAGCGTTACTATCCCACTTCTACGTCTCCTTGAAAAAACACTTCGGGCGATGATGGAAGAGGATGTGGCACAGGAGGAAGAGGAGGAGGAAGAGGAGGAGGAAGAGGGATCATTTCCACGGTTATCAGGCCAGTCATTCACAAGTGGCTCGGAGGGTGGGTTCCTGCACCAAAGAGGCCAGATACACAACTTTCCAGCCAGGGCACAGTTTTGCAGGATGAGGAGAAGGATAATGATGATGATGATGAGGAACCGAGTTCACAGCAACGTGGCCCCCAAAGCAGCTTATCATCAATGGACGGTGGCTGGGGGGATACAGAGGACACAGACGATACACCTCCCACAGAGGACAGCTTGTCGTTGCCTCTGGGAAGCCTGGCACACATGAGCGACTACATGCTGCAGTGCCTGCGCAACGACTGCCGAGTTGCCCACATTCTAACCAGTGCTGATTACTGGGTGGCCACCCTGCTGGATCTCACTACAAGGACAACGTGCTGTCCTTAATTCCATCACTGGATCGTGATCTGAAGATGTGCGAGTACAAGCGCACGCTGGTAGACGCGCTGCTGGTGGCATTCACACCTGACAGTGGGGGCTCAGTGGAAGCACAAGCCGAAGGTAGAGGAGGAGGAGGAAGAAGTCGCCAACGCAGCTGGGGCACCGCCAGCACCTCAGAAAGAAGGGTTAACGTGGCCGAAATTTGGAAAAGCTTTGTCAGCACGCCACAACAACCAGCACCACCAGCTGATTTGGAACTTAGCAGGAGGCAGCATTTCAGCAACATGGTGGAACAGTACGTGTACATATGCCTACACGTACTGACTGATGGGTCTGCCCCATTCAACTTCTGGGTCTCCAAATTGGGCAAATGGCCTGAGTTTGCCCTTTACGCCTTGGAGGTGCTGGCCTGTCCTGCAGCAAGTGTATTGTCTGAACGTGTGTTTAGCACGGAAGGGGAGGTAATCACAGGCAAGTGCAGCCGCCTGTCCACAGCCAACGTGGACAAGCTCACATTCATTAAAATGAACCAGGCATGGATCCCACAGGACTTGTCCGTACCTTGTGCTGAGTAGACAAGTATACCGGCCGCACCCAGCCATTGTTATACTCCAGCGCACTTTCTCTTTGCATTCTCTTTTCTATTTTCCAATGTTCTGGGGTCTTCCAAAACCTATAAAAAAAATATAAATAAATAAAGGAAAAAAATAATAAAAAACGACAAAAACAGCGTTGGCTACCTCCTCCACCGCTGCTTCCACCTACACCGCCACGTCCACCGCCTTTTCAACCTCTTACACCACTTTGACCTCCGCCTCCTAGTTCAAGATTATTATTTTTTTTCTATTCTATGTTATTTTAAGTCATTTCCCTATCCACGTTTGTTTGCAGGGCAACTGTCCTGCTCTTACCCCCATTTTGCTTCCTTTTGCAGCCCTCTAGCCCTTACTATGACTATTTT
This sequence comes from Bufo bufo, assembly GCF_905171765.1. Classification (NCBI taxonomy): domain Eukaryota; kingdom Metazoa; phylum Chordata; class Amphibia; order Anura; family Bufonidae; genus Bufo; species Bufo bufo. The sequence goes on along the minus strand of NC_053392.1, from coordinate 104,952,257 downwards.
ACAGCCATTTTAGAACACCAAAGTTCAGGTCCCCATTGACTTCAATGGGGTTCAGGTACAGGTTTGAGTTCGGGTCAAGTTCGGGTCCCGAACCTAAACTTTGACCCGAAGTTCGTCTGAACCCGGTGAACCCATTCATCCACGGTCTGCCCATCCCTACTTAGTGTCGCTAGTAGAATGATTATAGCAAGTTCAATTTCTTCCATTGTTTGTACAAGAGATTGCCACTCATTGAGATTGGGGTTAATCCTTGTGGTTATCCATGGCACATTAACTGAACATAGTGTAAATAGATGCAGATGTGTGAACGTACCTTAATAGGTTTATTCATTTTTCCTTTATACTAAACGATTTGTATTACATTGTGCCAACAGAGTTACGTAATGTTTTTAAATTTGGTTACAATATGCTGTGAGAGATATCTTTCAATGTGTCGTGTATAGTGAATATTTAGAATAAAGATCATGAAATGTAATGTTTCTTTTCATTTACTTAGAATACTCACCTCAGAATCCTCCTGGTTCTCTTAACAAATACAGACTTTTTGTCCTTTCTTTGTGGAGAAACTAAAATGAGAAAAATACAACTAATGACAAAATGCAAGAACATACTGTATGTAAAACATGACATTTTCTCTCCTCCTGTCTGCTGAATGGGAGAAGGTAAAGGTGGAGATGGAAAAGAGAGATATCTGATTGACTCATGTAATTTACTTGAATTTTTTGTCCCCCAATTAAAATATGACATACTGTATCTATCAGACCTTGCGTCTTTTTTATTCCCTTCCCTTCCACCTAATGTTTAATATAGATGCAAAGAAACCACACGTATTGCGCCAAGTCACTTTGGCTATCCTGCACAAAAGTATTTATGATCCACCACCCATGCATAAGAGGACCCTGTGGATAGGACTGAGCCACTGAGCATAATGACCACCAAATATAATTAAGGCTACTTTCACACCTGCGTTCGGGTGTCCGCTCGTGAGCTCCGTTTGAAGGGGCTCACAAGCGGTCCCGAACGCAGCCGTCCAGCCCTAATGCATTCTGAGTGGACGCAGATCCGCTCAGAATGCATCAGTTTGGCACCGTTTGTCCTCCGCTCCGCTCAGCAAGCGGACACCTGAACGTTGCTTGCAGCGTTCGGGTGTCTGCCTGGCCGTGCGGAGGCAAGCGGATCCGTCCAGACTTACAATGTAAGTCAATGGGGACGGATCCGTTTGAAGATGGCACAATATGGCTCAATCTTCAAACGGATCCGTCCCCCATTGACTTTCAATGTAAAGTCTGGACGGATCCGTTCAGGCTACTTTCACACTTCGAATTTTTTCTAAGTTATAATGCAGACGGATCCGTTCTGAACGGATACAAAAGTCTGCATTATAGGAGCGGATCCGACATCAGACGGACCCGCTCTGAACGGTAGTGTGAAAGTAGCCTTAGCCTGCATCACTGCATTTTTTGCCCCATAGACCATATTCCCAGCCTCACTGCATCCTGGCAGGATGTTTACATGCAGAACTAACTGTTTTATCAGCTTCCTGCTGGATTTTCTAACCGAACCCAGCATGCTCTGCTCTGTAATGTTTCTCCGGATTTTCTCCACCTACTACACTGTTACATGTGCAAAGTCCTCAGAGCTAGGCCTGACCTCAGATAACCTTTGTCTCTGAGACTTCTACAGCCAGGGATGCTACTTTATAATCAAAAGTGCTCCAGAGAGAAAGAAAATCAGAAGGTCCAGAAAATCTACAAGGTTGTGAATTAAAGTCAGTCAGCAAGGTATTGTATACGTTTATGGCATAGAGACTTTACTGCTCGGAGAGGGAACAATGCTAACACACCCTTTCACTACTCTCATGGCCAAACTACCACTCCCATCCTAATCACCTCCCCTGGGCCGGCGTTTGGGGGGACAAACTGGGCAATTGCCCAGGGCACCCATTATCTAAGGGGCCCCCTGCTTCAGTGCTTCTGTTCAGCTGAACTTCCGAGGAAGCAAACGGGCGGACAGCTGAACAGCTGCACTTTACAATGCAGTGTACGGTCTCCTCGCTCACATATAAGAGAAATCATTACCCTAGTGCTGACAGGACCTGCCATAATGTCATATGCAGGAGGCGGAGCTCAGCAGAGAAGAGGGGATAAAGTACCTGTGATGACCTCACCATCATGTGACCAGAACAGGAGGCGGATCTCAGCAGTGCAGTAAAGTAATGAAGAAGAAGACCAGCCATGCATGTGAAGTATGGATTCAATGTAAGTGCAACGGAAATGCTGGGATTTGTAGTCCTCTCCTTTTATACCTCCTGTTATGTAATATCAGAGTAAATTACAAGAGGAGGTATGAGGAGAGGACTACAACTCCTAGCATGTCCAGCTTGTTATGTAATATCAGAGTACATGACAACAGGAGGTACAGATATAGTATCGCTAGCGCTCCTATTTTTCGCATATCGTTACTTACCAAGCGCAAGTTCTGCTACTTCTCTTCGAACTGTAACTGCAATACACAACAAGGCCAGTAGATGGCAGTGTCAACATAAAGTAAGTAATAACACTACACTATACTATGCCGGATCTTCCTCCACAACCTTCTCCACACATCTCATGCCTGAAAAGTTCTGATCCCCAGAGTCTGTGACTGTGGGGATCAGGAATCAGATCCTTGTTAAGTGTGTATATATATATATATATATATATATATATATATATAAAAATGAATCCAGAAAATGGACGTCACTCCAGCTGGATGAAAGTGACGTTTTCTTTATTCAACCATATGGTGCAACGTTTCGGCTCCAAAAATGAGCCTTTCCCTGCTTGAGAAAAGCTCATTTTTGGAGCCGAAACGTTGCACCGTATGGTTGAATAAAGAAAACTTCACTTTCATCCAGCCGGAGTGACGTCCATTTTCTGGATTCATTGATTGGGGTAAGAGGTCGATTCCACTGGAACGTGCACCCATTTTTTCTGATTGCAGTCAGTGCCGCCGTTCCATTGTGAATTTCTCCACTGAGCGAGAGGATGAGTGTCTCTGATCCTTAGTCCAGTAATATAGTCTCTGCAGCTTTAGTGTAGATATTCCCAATATCTTAATTATGTGACAGAGAGAACATCTATATCTTAATTGCGGAGATTTCTACACTAAAGCTGCAGAGACTATATTTCCAGACTAAGGATCGCAGTGGAGATCTTATATGGTGTGACAAGCGCAATCGTGGCAGCAGGAGGAGCGCGGTCCCGCTGTGTGTCTATATTAATATGAATAAACCGTGTCTTTCTTTAATGGTGAGTTCAGCTAAGAAGGAGTTAACATTGGGACTCTGGATCTTGGGAGATGGTGTTAGGCTGGGTTCAGACCTGAGCGCATTGTATATGCGCGTTTAACGCGCGTTTTTGTCGCGCGTTTTTATGTGCGTTTTTTGCAATAGTAAACGCGCGACTGACGCGCGTTTGTGTGATTGACTGCAGTGTCCTATGGCCACAAACGCGCGTCAAAACGCCCCAAAGAAGCTCAAGAACTTGTTTGAGCGTAGGGCGTTTTTCAGCGCGTTCAAACGCGCTGTAAAACGCGCTGTAAAACGCTCAAGTGAGAACCAGGGCCATAAGGAAGCATTGGTTTTCATGTGTTGAGCGTTTTACAGCGCGTTTGAACGCGCTGTAAAACGCTCAGGTCTGAACCCAGCCTTATGGTGGATTCAGGCGGGGAGAGATTTAGTTGGGGACTCAGGATCGTAATGCTGCCAGAGAACGCGATCCCAACTACATAGCAGGATCGCGCTGAGCGCCTGTTGTATGTGTGCAGTGAGTGACAGAGGAAGGAGCGCTCCTGTCATGAAGGAAAATGCTACATGTGGTAGGAAAGTGTCTAGTGTAGTGGGGCAAAAGTTATTAATTAGTAGGAGACGAGTCTATATGGGCGGTGTTGTATGTTTTATCTATGTGCATATGATATAAGGCATAGAGTGTCACGCTGCATTTGGGAGTAAGAAAATGGCAGTCCCCGTTGAAAGCTGAGATACTACCCTTTTTTTTCTTTTATTGACCCTGGATGTTCTGGAGCGTCTCCATATGGAACCGGCTCCAAACTCAGCGCAACTACTCCCAAATGCAGCGCGCCATTCTATGCCTTATATCATATTCACATACTGCAGGAGGCAGCTCGGATAACTATGCGAATAAGCCCCACAGCAATTCTTGGGGAGGTTGCGGTAAACAACTCAAATTAAAATCTCAGATTATTTGTTATTCCACAGACGCTCCTTTGACTTGCTCCTCTGTAGATAACAGCTGCTACTATATAAATTGTTACCATATGAATTGATACTATTAATATTTTTATTTATTTTATATATAGATCCTTGCTGGATCTATATATAATGATGCACAAAAGTCCAGAACTTATACAAAAAAAACCTGTTCTCACAACAGATGAAGCAGTGCTACATTTGTCAGAACCAGCAAAGCTGAGTGCCTATTTATTCATGGTGTCTTGCATAAGCAGTGTCAGCGACAGAGGGGAGCCCAGGGTAGGGATTACGGTAGCCGGTACCAGGGATGAAGCGTAATCGGAGCTCCGACAGCGGGGAGAAGCAAACGAAATAGGCAGACATATAAAATAAATGTATACATCATTTGGGCAGAACATGCAATGTTGACCCCGCTCCATTCCCAGTGACTGACCGGCTATCAATGGCAAGAAAATACAGAAGGTTTCCTTTCAGCCTGGAAGGGGTTAAATCAAAAAAAATATTTAATAAAAATAGGTATGCACTCCTCCTTCTGGTTTTGCATATAGAGCTATAGATTTATTGTAAATATATAAAATAAAAATACAGATAAAAATACACATACAAGTAAAATAGGAATGGATAGAAAAATAAAAATTAGAAATAAAAAATATATCGCAAAATCCATGTGTGAGATTCTGCATTTAATAATTCATACTTCATAGAAATGTAATATATCGTCCAAGTGTCTAGCCGCCTTTTAGCTTATTATAATAGACTTGTATGTAGAGTTCCAATATAGTGTCCAATATCCAAGTCTCTATGTGCAGTAGTTCACTGAGTCCCACATCCTCTCCACTTTCTGAAAAGGCTTGGAGTTTTGGGCGGCAGATTTATTATTTACACCGGTTTTCTGGCATAAATGATGAATGAAATTGACGTAGATTTCATTACAGACACACAGAGCGAAGGGGGATGAGCCTAGTCATAAATTTCACAGATCTTCTGGTGGCGCAGAGGGTATCAAAGACCAGCATAGAAAATGGCGGTCTTGATAGATGTCTCCCGATATTTTCTTACACACATTCTGAAACACAACTGTGATGGTGGTAGTACATCTCAGTAAATATTCTTCTCTGTACCTCACTTTATACTCAGCAGGGCACGAATCTCCAATGACGCCCATGTGCCTTATGATACGGAGTGTCAGTGAAATCTCCAGAACCGGTGTAAAGATTAACTACGGTATAAACACGTAACTCTCCGTACGCGCTCTGTCTACTGATCATACACTCTATGGATGGCAATATCATCCCAAAAGAAGTGTGTCAAATACCCCACCACGTCAATATACTCCTGCCCAGGGCGCTGATAGAAATCATGGGGCCCCGTACAGCATACATGACGGGGCCCTCTTCAGCTCCACCCCCTGATCCCTCCTTCAGCCACACCCCTGGCCCCGCCCTTGGCCCCTCCCCAGACGCCGCCTTGAAACAACATGCAGATTTGTCTACAAGTGATATTTATGGCGCTGGGGGGTCGTCTGTGAATGGCGCTGTTATGGAGGGGATCTGTGAATGGCACTGTTATGGAGGGGATCTGTGAATGGCACTTTTATGGAGGGGATCTGTGGATGGCACTGTTATGGAGGGGATCTGTGGATGGCACTGTTATGGAGGGGATCTGTGGATGGCACTGTTATGGAGGGGATCTGTGGATGGCACTGTTATGGAGGGGATCTGTGGATGGCACTGTTATGGAGGGGATCTGTGGATGGCACTGTTATGGAGAGGATCTGTGGATCTGGCACTGTTATGGAGGGGATCTGTGGATGGCACTGTTATAGGGGGATCTGTGGATGGCACTGTTATAGAGGGGGATCTGTGGATGACACATACCGACCTTACATTCAGCTCCTGCCTCCTCCCTCCACCCTCCAGTAACAAGTGCGGGCGGCAGCGCTCACTCACTGACGTCACGCGCCTGCGCCGCCTAGTGGGAGGAGAAGCGTGTGACGTCAGTGAGTGAGCGCCGCCCCCACACTGCCTGCTGTTACTGGAGATCGCCACTACGATATCAGCACATCAGCCTGATCCACCCCCTTTGATCTGCCGTTTCCAACTTGCGCTACCCCCGGAGCACCAGCCTGAGCGCTCGTTCGGCACAACAACACTGCAGCAGGAGGATCTCCCCGGCCTCCAGCGCACCAGCCGATTACAGCGCCGCCCAGAGAGGCTTCCCCCGTGACGTCACTGACTCAGTCCCCGCCCCTTTAACCTTTAGAAGCGCGCAGCAAAAAAATTAAAATGGCTCGGGAGTCGGCAGCCCGGGCCCCCCTGCCAGCCGGGCCCGGTACAACTGGGCCAGCTGTACTGGCCTATCAGCGGCCCTGCTCCTGCCTAATAAAGGCAACAGGATCACCTTCTTTCTGGCCCGGTTTAGCTACAGTATATTAGTCACTGAGGTATATACCGACCCATACTGTGACTACATTGACAAAATGATGGTATTTGCTGCCACCATGTGGCTCCTGTTATTATTACCGCAAGGTTTATTTAGGAAAACCCGTTATTTCACATCGTTTTGTCTTGCATTTATTTATTTTTTTATAAAACAAGGTGAGGAGCTCAGGATATCCTCAGGATAGGCCATTCATAGCTATAACTACTCGCACTCATGCCAGAAAACAGCATTGCATACCTCCCAACTTTTTGGACGTGGATGATCAAAGAGGGATACTTTTGGTTTGTTTCTTGCATATTTTTACACTTTAATGGTTTTCATAGTGCACAATAACACAAAATTATCTGAATAGAGACATTTCTAAAATCCAAATAGCATCAAATAATAAAACAATATACAAGTCAGGCTCTAATATACTGATAAGAACCAGACAAACACTTCATGGATCAATATTGCAAATGTAACAATGCAAATCTATACCTCAGATCAAAAACAGAGGGACTTGGGTTAAAAATAGGGACTGTCCCTCCAAAAGAGGAGGTCTGGCATTGGAGCCAGCTGATCGGTGGTGGTGTAAGGTGTCAGACCCCTATCGATCAGATATTGATGGCCTATCCTGAGGATAGGCCAGCAATAATGAAATTCTGGAAAACTCTTTTAACCACCTCCGGACCGCCTAACGCACGGATGCGTCCGGAAGGTGGTTGATTCATTCCTCCTGGACGCATCCGTGCGTCATCTCGCGAGACGCGAGATTTCGGTCAGAGCCGGCCCGCGCATGTGCATCGCGGGCCGGCAAAAGTTAAAGGAGTATTTCATCAGCAACCTGCCAGCCAATGATCGTGGCTGGCAGGTTGCTGATTTTTAAAAAATCGAATCACAAGCCATATAACAGATCATATTAGTAAATATGATCTGTTATATGGCTTGTCTGCTCCTCTGCTGGTCCTTTTCGTCGGTTGGATCCAGCAGAGGAGCAGGCTTCACAGTGAGTAGCACCAACACTACACTTTAGCCCCAGATCACCCCCCTGCACCCCAATTAACCCTTTGATCACCCCTTTGATCGCCCCTGTCAATCACTAGTGAAATGAAAAAAGTGATCAGTGTAAACTGTCACTTTTTTTTTCCACTGGTATTGGCTGTTAGGTTTTAGGATAGTTTAGGCCCCTTGGTTAGGTAGTTTAGGGTTCAGTTAGCGCCCAGCCCCCCGCACCGCAGTCACTGATTCGCTGATTAGCGTATCGCTAATCAGCATTTGTACTTTTATAGTATCTGTAAGTGATCAAAACTGATCACGGTCAGATCTATAATAGTATTAGTGTCACTTTAGTTCGCCCTCCACCCAAAACGCAGTGTTTGCCCGATCAGGCCTGATGGGTCGCCCACACGTGCGCTCACCCACGCCCGCCCCACCGCAGTGACAAAAAATTTTTTTTTTTTGATGACTGCACATTCACTTTACACGCGCTGCGGCGATAAAAAAAAATCAGTTTTGATATTTTTTATCAACCGCAGCGGCCTCCGGTACTTCGCTAGCCTCCCATTTGTAAGACAGGTTTGCTTTTTTTCTTGGGTAGTCTCAGGGAATACCCCTAAATTTAGTTGCCCAAATGTCAAACAGGGGGTATTCTTCTGAAGAGGCCTACAGGATTCTGACCCAGTCGGATAAGGAATGGGAACCCTCATCTGACGAATCTAGCGGGTCAGAATATGAACCTGTGGAAAGCAGTGGCTCCCTGACCCAAAGTTCGGACGAGGAGGCTGAGGTCCCTGATAGCACCAGGCGTACTCGGCCCCGTGTCGCTAGACCACAGGTTGCGCAGGATCCGCTTCAAGAGCAGCAGAGTGGGGCTGGCGCTGTCGGATTACGTGGTGAGGCATACACCAGCAGCGCAGCCCTTCCTGGACCTAGTACCAGCACTGCCGTACAACATGGTGAAGTAGCGAGCACCAGAAGGGCAGTTGAAGCTGGTACGGTGGCACGTGCAGTAGTTACCCCGTCGCAGCCACCGCAAAGACGGGCCCGTAGAGCCCCTAGAATCCCTGAGGTGCTGGCAAACCCTGATTGGCAGTCCCCAACTTCAGCCGCACCTGTAGTTCCCCCTTTCACCGCCCAGTCTGGAGTTCGGGTTGAGACAGCTCAGATCGGTTAGGCCCTGGGATTTTTTGAGCTGTTCTTGACTGCGGAGCTCTTAGACTTAGTTGTGGCAGAAACAAATCGGTATGCCACACAATTTATAACCGCCAACCCGGGAAGCTTTTATGCCCAGCCTTTCCTGTGGAAACCAGTCCAAGTTTCCGAAATTAAATTTTTTCTGGGCCTTCTCCTCAACATGGGTCTAACTAAAAAGCATGAATTGCGGTCATATTGGTCCACGAACCCAATTCATATGTGATGAATTGGGTTCGTGGACCAATATGACCGCAATTCATGCTTTTTCTCTGCTGCTCTCTGCTGCTATGTCCTGGACACGATTTGAGACCATCCTGCGTTTCTTGAACTTTAGCGACAACACCACCTCCCGTCCCAGAGGCCACCCAGCTTTTGACCGGCTCCACAAAATTCGGCCCCTCATAGACCATTTCAACCAGAAATTTGCAGATTTGTATACCCCAGAGCAAAACATCTGCATAGACGAGTCCCTTATACATTTTACCGGGCACCTTGGCTTCAAACAATACATCCCAAGCAAGCGCGCCCGGTATGGGGTCAAATTGTATAAGCTCTGTGAAAGGGCCACAGGCTATACCCACAAATTTCGTGTCTATGAGGGAAAAGATCAGACCCTGGAGCCGGTCGGTTGCCCTGACTACCTGGGGAGCAGTGGGAAGACAGTCTGGGACTTGGTGTCACCCTTATTCGGCAAGGGGTACCATCTTTATGTGGACAATTTCTACACAAGTGTGGCCCTCTTTAGGCATTTGTTTCTAGAACAGATTGGCGCCTGTGGCACCGCGCGAACTAGTCGCGCGGGCTTCCCCCAACGGCTCGTTACCACCCGTCTTGCAAGGGGGGAGAGGGCTGACTTGTGTAACGAAGAACTGCTTGCGGTGAAATGGAGAGACAAGCGTGACGTTTACATGCTCTCCTCCATTCACGCAGACACGACAATCCAAATTGAGCGAGCAACCCGTGTCATTGAAAAGCCCCTCTCAGTCCACGACTATAACCTTCACATGGGAGGGGTGGACTTCAATGACCAGATGTTGTCTCCGTATTTAGTGTCCCGCAGAACCAGACGCTGGTATAAGAAGGTGTCTGTATATTTGATTCAATTGGCTCTGTATAATAGTTTTGTTCTCTACAGTAAGGCTGCGAGAACACGATCCTCCCTCAAATTTCAGGAAGAGATCATCGAGAACCTCCTGTACCCAGGAGGTTCCGTGGCCCCATCCACCAGTGTAGTTAGCCGTCTACACGAGCGACATTTCCCCAATGTCGTTGCCGGTACCTCAACCCAACCGTCACCCCGAAAAAGATGTTGTGTCTGTAGCAGGAGTGGAATAAGGCGTGACACCCGCTATTTCTGTCCTGACTGTCCTGACCACCCTGCCCTATGCTTAGGGGAGTGTTTCCGGAAGTACCACACACAGGTACAACTAGCATAGGGATCACATCTCACCAGGACAGGCACACAGGGCAATTAGGGCCCATTCACTCACAGCTGCTGCCAACGTCTCCTTTCACCTGGGACAAAGTGCTTAACGCACTTCGCCACATCTTTGGGCTATTTGCGCTTTGCACATTGATCCATGGGGAAGGAGAGGTTTGTTCTATAAAGGTAAAAAACAAACAAAAAAAAAAAAACACCAGTAAGCAAAAAGTTCAGTTCAAAAAGTTAAAGTTTATATGTACTGTTCCAAAGTTAATAAAATTATTGCGTTGCGGCCTGGTTTTTTCTTTTTTTTCTTACCTTCCAGGTGGACCAACCGATCGACTAGCTGCAGCACTGATGTGCATTCTGACAGAAGCATTGCGCTGCTGTCAGATTACACGCAAGTCAGTGTATGCGGCGCTGCAAGACGAGATTTCTCCTCTGCAGTAAAAGATACGTTTGCCAAGGCATATGAGCTGAGGAGGAGGCGGTGTTCCTATGCTTTGGCAAACACTTTGTATATAAAAAAATAAATAAAAAATCCTGGCAATGATTTATTCATCCACATCGATTGATGTGAATGGAGAAATCTGGTTTGCCAGGGCATACGAGCTAAGTGGGTATGGATGTTGGGCGGAGCTCCTATGTCCTGGCAGACGCCTTTCCCCTCCTTTTTTTTTTTGGCAGAGATTTTTTCATCCACATTGATCGATGCGAATGAAGAAATCTGTGCCGTTCATTTTTTTCTTTCAGCCCAGAGGCTGAACGGAAAAAAATAATCTCATTACCTGTATGCTCAATATAAGGAGAATAGCAGAAACTCCTAATGCTGGCCATACATGTAATGATTGCGGAGACCCTCAAATGCCAGGGCAGTACAAACACCCCACAACTGACCCCATTTTGGAAAGAAGACACCCCAAGGTATTCGCTGAGGGGCATATTGAGTCCATGAAAGATTTAAATTTTTGTCCCAAGTTAGTGGAAAGTGAGACTTTGTGAGAAAAAACTAAAAAAAAATCAATTTCCGCTAACTTATGCCAAAATAAAAAATTTCTATGAACTCGCCAGGCCCCTCATTGAATACCTTGGGGTGTCTTCTTTCCAAAGTGGGGTCACATGTGGGGTATTTATATCGCCCTGGATTTTTAGGGGCCCTAAAGCGTGAGAAGAAGTCTGGGATCTAAATGTCTAAAAATGCCCTCCTAAAAGGAATTTGGGCACCTTTGCGCATCTAGGCTGCAAAAAAGTGTCACACATGTGGTATCGCCGTACTCAGGAGAAGTTGGGGAATGTGTTTTGGGGTGTCATTTTACATATACCCATGCTGGGTGAGATAAATATCTTGGTCAAATGCCAACTTTGTATAAAAAAATGGGAAAAGTTGTCTTTTGCCAAGATATTTCTCTCATCCAGCATAGGTATATGAAAAATGACACCCCAAAAAACATTGCCCAACTTCTCCTGAGTACGGAGATACCAGATGTGTGACACTTTTTTGCAGCCTAGGTGGGCAAAGGGGCCCACATTCCAAAGAGCACCTTTCGGATTTCACCGGCCATTTTTTACACATTTTGATTTCAAACTACTTACCACACATTTGGGCCCCTAGAATGCCAGGGCAGTATAACTACCCCACAAGTGACCCCATTTTGGAAAGAAGACACCCCAAGGTATTCGCTGATGGGCATAGTGAGTTCATGGAAGTTTTTATTTTTTGTCACAAGTTAGTGGAATATGAGACTTTGTAAGAAAAAAATAAAATAAAAAATCAGCATTTTCCGCTAACTTGTGACAAAAAATAAAAAATTCTAGGAACTCGGCATGCCCCTCACGGAATACCTTGGGGTGTCTTCTTTATTCTTATTATTATTCTTTCGTCATTTTACATATACCCATGCTGGGTGAGAGAAATATCTTGGCAAAAGACAACTTTTCCCATTTTTTTATACAAAGTTGGCATTTGACCAAGATATTTATCTCACCCAGCATGGGTATATGTAAAATGACACCCCAAAACACATTGCCCAACTTCTCCTGAGTACGGAGATACCACATGTGTGACACTTTTTTGCAGCCTAGGTGGGCAAAGGGGCCCACATTCCAAAGAGCACCTTTCGGATTTCACCGGCCATTTTTTACAGATTTTGATTTCAAACTACTTACCACACATTTGGGCCCCTAGAATGCCAGGGCAATATAACTACCCCACAAGTGACCCCATTTTGGAAAGAAGACACCCAAAGGTATTCACTGATGGGCATAGTGAGTTCATAGAAGTTTTTATTTTTTGTCACAAGTTAGTGGAATATGAGACTTGTAAGAAAGAAAAATAAAATCATCATTTTCCGCTAACTTGTGACAAAAAATAAAAAATTCTAGGAACTCGCCATGCCCCTCACAGAATACCTTGGGGTGTCTTCTTTCCAAAATGTGGTCACTTGTGGGGTAGTTATACTGCCCTGGCATTCTAGGGGCCCAAATGTGTGGTAAGTAGTTTGAAATCAAAATGTGTAAAAAATGACCGGTGAAATCCGAAAGGTGCTCTTTGGAATGTGGGCCCCTTTGCCCACCTAGGCTGCAAAAAAGTGTCACACATCTGGTATCTCCGTACTCAGGAGAAGTTGGGCAATGTGTTTTGGGGTGTCATTTAACATATACCCATGCTGGGTGAGAGAAATATCTTGGCAAAAGACAACTTTTCCCATTTTTTTTATACAAAGTTGGCATTTGACCAAGATATTTATCTCACCCAGCATGGGTATATGTAAAATGACACCCCAAAACACATTGCCCAACTTCTCCTGAGTACGGAGATACCAGATGTGTGACACTTTTTTGCAGCCTAGGTGGGCAAAGGGGCCCACATTCCAAAGAGCACCTTTCGGATTTCACCTGCCATTTTTTACAGATTTTGATTTCAAACTACTTACCACACATTTGGGCCCCTAGAATGCCAGGGCAATATAACTACCCCACAAGTGACCCCATTTAGGAAATAAGACACCCCAAGGTATTCGCTGATGGGCATAGTGAGTTCATAGAAGTTTTTATTTTTTGTCACAAGTTAGTGGAATATGAGACTTTGTAAGAAAAAAAATATAAAAAATCATCATTTTCCACTAACTTGTGACAAAAAATAAAAAGTTCTATGAACTCACTATGCCCATCAGCGAATACCTTAGGGTGTCTACTTTCCGAAATGGGGCAATTTGTGGGGTGTTTGTACTGTCTGACCATTGTAGAACCTCAGGAAACATGACAGGTGCTCAGAAAGTCAGAGCTGCTTCAAAAAGCGGAAATTCACATTTTTGTACCATAGTTTGTAAACGCTATAACTTTTACTCAAACCATTTTTTTTTTACCCAAACATTTTTTTTTTATCAAGGACATGTAGAACAATAAATTTTGAGAAAAATTTATATATGGATGTCGTTTTTTTTGCAAAATTTTACAACTGATAGTGAAAAATGACATTTTTTTGAAAAAAAATCGTTAAATTTCGATTAATAACAAAAAAAGTAAAAATGTCAGCAGTAATGAAATACCACCAAATGAAAGCTCTATTAGTGAGAAGAAAAGGAGGTAAAATTCATTTGGGTGGTAAGTTGCATGACCGAGCAATAAACGGTGAAAGTAGGGTAGGTCAGAAGTGTAAAAAGTGGCCTGGTCATTAAGGGTGTTTAAGCTAGGGGAGCTGAGGTGGTTAAAGGGGTTGTCTCTTTTTAGTAAATGGCATTTACCATGTAGAGAAAGTTAATACAAGCCACTTACTAATATATTGTTATTATCCATATTGCTTCCTTTGCTGGCTGGATTCATTTTTACATCACATTATACACTGCTCTTTCCATGTTTACGACCACCCTGCACTCCATCAGTGGTGGTCGTGCTTGCACAATATAGGTAAAAGCACTAGCCTATGTGCGTTCCCATGGTCCCGGCTACCAAACAGGCTGATGCTTTTTCCTATAGTGTGCAAGCACGACCACCGCTGATAGATTGCAGGTTGGTCGTAACCATGGAAACAAGCTGTGTATAATGTGATGGAAAAATGAATCCAGCCAGCAAAGGAGGCAATATGGACAATCACAATACATTAGTAAGTGCCTTGTATTAACTTCCTCTGCATGATAAATGCAACTTACTGAAGTGAGACAACCCCTTTGAGGCTGGATACTACTGTGCGCTGCCAAATCCCCTTCACTGTATTGGGATCCGGTGGTGATCCGTCTGCTTTCCAGCATATATGTCAGCTTTTGGTCGGGCAAAAAACTGCTGACTGTAGCATTTTTTGTCTGGTTGAAAGCCAGCATATACGCCGGATACAGTGACGCAGATGTGAACCCGGCCTAAACAGTGATGCTAGGGAGTGCCTCATACACTGCCCCATTTATAGAGTACCGCAAATACAATTCTCAGTAATTAATGGGACAATGATCTACAGTAACACATGAGTAGTACTGCAGATATGAAGTCCAGATCACTATTTTTTATTTTCCTACTGCCTTCCTGTTTCCCCCTGTCAGACGTTAGAGCTGCACTGAAATACATTGTCAGGACTGCTGTGCATGCGCACAGGAGTGCTCTACACTATGTTAGAACAGCACAGCAGTCCTGACTGTGTATTTCAGTGCAGCTTTAAGTGCTGATGGGGGAATCGGGGGCAGTAAGAAATAAAATTATGATCTGGGCTCCTCATCTGCAGTACTACTCATGTATTACTTTGGATAATTGTCCAGAATTGAGGTGACAGATTCCCTTTAAGTTTCCTCATAACCAGTTCCAGACAGAGCTCCCCCCTAGGATGCTGCCACCTGTTGCGGCTGTGCTGCATTTTGGATGCGACAAAAAAATGCATGCAGTTTTTTGCAAAAGCATAACCTGTAGTTATTATTGTGCATTTTCTTCCAGTAAGGGAAAACACATAAATTACCTTAAAAGGAATCTGTCAGCAGTTTTATGCTGCTAGGGTCTAATATCTCTAGCGGATGCCGATGAGTCCCCATATTCATGAGCTCACGGTCCTCCCCGCCCTCCTGCCTCTGAATTAAAAAAATTTCTTATATATATCGGCAGCAGGAGGGTGCGGAGAGCCAGGAGCTCATGAATATGGGGACTCATTGGCATGCACTCGAACCCTTTAGCACAAGATTGCTAAATGGCTTGGTCAATTAAACAAAATGACCTATCACTAGTTAATGTTACCCTAGAACACCATAAAACTGATGACAGATTCCCTTTAATGAAACTCTGTTTTGCAATTAATATGATTCAGTTTTCTTGTGTGTTTTCCTTTTGCTGGAAGAAAATGCACCATAAACACAGGTATGTTGGTGCAAAAACCGCATGCCTTTATTTTTTTTTGCAGCACCCAAAATACAGCATAGCTGCCATGTGTGGCAGCATCTTTACACAGTGCCAGCCAGTAGGGTTTATTTTTTAAAAAAATGCTTCACTTCCAGAAATAATCTGTGA
This sequence comes from Bufo bufo, assembly GCF_905171765.1. Lineage (NCBI taxonomy): Eukaryota > Metazoa > Chordata > Amphibia > Anura > Bufonidae > Bufo > Bufo bufo. Next base: position 104,936,487 of record NC_053392.1, on the reverse strand, counting down.
GCAGCCTTAAATGATACTTCCTCTCCTGACAATGATCTCATTGCAATATAATGTGGATTTTTTCAAACCCTGATGTTTCCATTTAAAGGGGAAACATTAGAAAAAAGTGCATTAGGTGATAAATCTTGTTAATCTGTCAGCACTTTTGACCATGTTAAACTGCTGACAGCTCTTCACAGTGAAGCTCTGCCTCATGAGCACTTGCAGTACCTGTACTGCTTTCCCAGCCCTTTACTAGAGCTGTCAGCAGTTTAACATGATCAAAACGACTCACAGACTCTAACAAATTTGCTACTATTATCAGGGTAATCGTCTTAAAGGATATATCCACTTTTACAATCATTTTTTTATTGCTCCAAAGCATCTAACAATATATAAAAAAAATATAATATACCAGAGCATGACAAGGAAGTGTAGTTGGGCTGCGATCGGAAGTGTCTGGGCCCCATGTGTACAAATACAAATGGTGTGTGTTCATTTGACCCCTTCCTCCATTTTGGACCCCACCTTTTTGTGGACACCTGGGGAGATCAAATAATCTTTACCCAGAATATTTTGTTATCCCCTTTTCGACAGACACAGACAGTGATCCATGGGTTAAATAATGTTTGAGGCTCTGTGCGACACATTTAACATATTTAGTGGATTTCTGGATTGTTACATGCTCAGGTTGCAGCTCTGTCATTCTATACTTCACACCGCGGCTTTACTTTATTCCTGCAGAACAGGGAAACATATGTCGCACCCTAGACCTGTGGGTGCTAAAATTGTTTATATTATGTATTTTATTGTTTATTCCTGGCCGTTACTACCAGCAAGGAAGGTATGGCAAAGGTTGGCAGGAACAGGGTTAACCACCCTGTTCCTCCCCTCTTGGTAGGAGTGGGCTGGTCCTGCTTCCTGCCAGGTCCAGGAGAGGTTCTGTCTAGCTACAGAGAGGAGGAAGGAAGCTGCAGTGCTCCTGCTCCAGTTACCTATTCTTCAGATGGAACCTTTCAAATTTGTCCTCAAGCAAAGCCTTGAGGGTCCACACGGCATAGTGATCTGCTACTTCTGCATCTACAGACACTGCTGATCAGTGATTTACGCTCTGGTCAGTGATGTACACTTGGTGGTCACAGCTCGCACACAGAAAAACTGGGGCAGGGCTAAAAAAAACATGGATAGCTATTAGCTTGGTGTCCAACGAAAGCGGACAGGGAGAAAGGGAAGGGATAGGGATTAGGATTTAGGGAGCAGGGAGAAGAAATCTGGAACTGTACAATAGGAAATTCTTCTTTTTACAGGTGCATAGCACAGTAGAAGTGGTGGTGCACCACAAGTCCCAGCCAGCCAACTCAGCACTGAGGCGCACAGAACCTCTCTGCATGCAGACACCAACTAGTATAGCGGCGTGTAGAGAGGTTCTTCCTATTCTGTATGCTCCTAGCATACCAGCCAATTTCAGCGCTAACAGGGGGCGTCAAAGACTGGTGTCCTCTGTCTAACCGCGGGGGTGGTTGGTGTTGTCACCCCCATCAGTACAGTTATGAAGCTGCGACTGGCCGGTCTGCAATGAAGATCGGAACTGCAAGGGGGAGTCATTGACTAAGAAAGCTGTCTGTTGGCGTAGCCGACATCTTAGGTCTGTCATTGTGCGATTAGGCATAGTGACTGGTTTCAGTAGCACCATACATGTACCTCACATTGCTCAAACATTTAGCACTTCTCTGTAACCAGCGACCTCCCTATCAAACTGTTTGCATAGACATGTTGCTGTGATTTAACTTGCTAAAACAGTGGTTTTCTTTTGTTGATCCGAGTCTCCGTTCCTGAGTTTTGATCATTTTTCTCAATATGCATATTAGGCCTTTGGTGCAATGAGGGTGTCACCATTGCTCTTGTTGCACCCAAGCTCCACTCTTTTCTGTGGCAAGCCCCTCCCTGGCCGATTTGATTGACAGGGGCAGGCAATGACAAAGCATTGGCCACAGAAAGGTGGGGAGCTTTGATGCCAGAAGAGCAATGGTGATTCCCTCATTGAACCAAAAGACTTAGGGGGTCATTTACTAAGTGATATACGCCATAAAACTGTTGTATATCTGTTGCAGATTGCGGTGCAATGTGCGACTTTTACCCGCTCACACCAGGTCTAAAAAAAGGGGGCGGGCCAACATGCCCGTCTAATTTATAATTTTTTGTTTTAGGCATAGAATGTTCTAAATCTACTCCAGCAAGGAAGCTAGCATAGATTTAGACCAGCGGTGGATGCACTGAAGTTATGTTAGAGGCCGGTGCCTCTACATAACTTTGGTGGATCCACCGCCAGCGCAGGGGTTATTAAGACTGGCGTCTAAAACTCCGGTCTTAATTAGTGTTGAGCGCGATTATTCGAATAGCGAATCATAATCGTGAATATCGCAACATCGCTAATTTGCGAATATTTTGAATATAGTGCTATATATTTTCACTATATCGAATATTCGTCATTTTTTAACATCTGAAAACATGATTCCTCCCTGCTTCTTTCTTGTGGGTCAATGAGTCATTGGCTCACAAGCAACTTAAGCAGGAAGGAATCATGTTTTCATATGGAAAAAAAATGACGAATATTCTAAAAAACAAATATATAGCAATATAGGGAATATATTCCTTATTTAGAATATTCACATTTTTTTTTCCAATCTGTACAGTTGTTCGCATACTCCTCCCCGACAAGCGTCCCCGTCACCATGGGAACGCCTGTGGGTTAGAAATTACCATCGGATCTGAGTTTTCCCTGAGATCGTGAAAACTCAGATCCGATGGTATATTCTAACCCACAGGCGTTCCCATGGTGACGGGGACGCTTGTCGTGGAGGAGTATGCCAAAGTGGAATAACAGTACAGATTGAAAAAAAAAAAGACGAATATTCTAAATAACGAATATATTCGCTATATTGCTATAACTTAGTTTTTTTTTATATTAGTCATATTCTTAAAAACTAAGTTATAGCAATATAGCGAATATTTGTAAAATACACATATAGACTGTAATTTAGCTAATACAGTGCTATAGTATTTTTTTTTATAGTGTACATTTTTTCCAAATCTGAAGTTCAGAAGAGACTATAAAAAAAAAGATTATAGCACTATATTAGCTTCATTTTTGTCTATATGTGTATTTTACGAATGGCCAATCGCATCGCAGAGCTCACAGCCTGGGAGAAAAAAACCTCCCAGGCTGTGAGCTCTGCGCTGCGATTGGCCAGCGCTACAGCAGACTCCGCCTACTATAACCAAGTCCCCGAACATACCGGAGGACATAACGGGAGAATGGAGCGGCGCCCAGGCATAATAGTAAGTGCAGTGAGATCCCTGGGCGCCGCTCTATATGTCAGCATACTTAGTTCACAATGTCAGGGTCGGTGAAAGGTCCTCTTTAAGTTTCTAATCAAGTTACAGGAGGACAGCTTTTCTGATAAAGCTTCTGGGAAATGTTACCAATTGCTACTTAGAAGGCATCAGGTGTTAGATGTTGTGTTCCAAAAAATGTATGTAAGTTTAATATAATTAGATAAGTATTTTTGAAGAAATCACCTCTCAAACCACCCACCTTTCCATAATCCTCTTTTATCTTTATATTTGCTCATCTCTAATAGTGACCGTCCCCTGTTGAGCATGGCTAGTGTTACAGTATATTGTTTTTATGGATATCTAGTTCTCTTACTGTTAGAAAATCGATTTAACCTGAAATAGTATAAAAAACAAAGAGATTATATCATCACGCCGTACCGCACAGGATTTCGGCCGAGATCTTCAAGCAAGATGGCGGCGGCCGGCCCGTCGCGAGCAAATGGAGGCGGTAAGTTTGATTTAATATTAATATTTTTTTTATTGTTGATTTTACACTTAGATGCCGCAATAATGTATAAACACGGCATCTGAGGGGTACAATAATGGTGGCGGTGCTATCGCAGCTCCCTGTCATTGCATCGGCTACTTACAAAAAAATGTGCTTCGTTTTGCATGCATGTCAAATTTGGTTCATGAGAAATTGAAGTTAATCAAAGTTAAACTGTGTGTTCAGTATTGAATTATAATATGAGTGGGTTAGGTGGCATTAGGTTCCTGGGGGACTTATGGCAGCCCAAAGTGCCCATCATTGAATCTGCCATTGCTGCTTTTATTAACTGGCTGCTATCTATAGGATTTATAGATATAGGGGGGATTTATCATTTTCCCCCCACTTCACTTTTCTTGTGTAAAGAAGTTGCAAACCCTGTGTCTTTTTAAATGCCCTTGCAACAAAATTTTGTTGCAAGTGGTATTTCTATGCCAACCTAGCTACTTTCCAAAAAGGGGGCTTGGTGAGGGCTTATCTTCATTTATGCCACTTTTCTGGCATAAATTAAGACAGAAATCTACGGAAGCTCCGAGCCCACCTGAGGATGCGACTAATATATGACAAGGCCTGTGCCTTCCTCATAAATGAGGTGCATCCCCCGGCAGCACGGGAAGTCAAACTGTTGTTTATGCCACTGCACATTATGGGGAGGGGGGGCATGTATCAAAACTATTGTAAAGGAAGACTGGCTTAGTAGCCCATAGCAACCAATCAGATTGATCCTTTCATTTTCCAAAGGTGCTCTGAACAATGAAAGGTGGAATCGGATTGGTTGCTATGGGAAACTAAGCCAATTTTTCTTTACACCAGTTTTGATAAAGCTCTTCCTGTGTCCTGACGGCAGATGGTATAAAGACCCAGAATTGTGCCACCTGGTCCTGAAGAAGAGCCCTGGAGCGAGGAGGGTGGGTATATGCACAGTTCTTTCTGGCTGCTAAATATATTATTTTATGTTCTCTCTGTAGTGAAACATAACATAACTCATTGTGCCGGTGTGATCCACACCTAAGTAATATATTCAGTTCATGTATAAACCCTTACTGTCTGCAACGTCTATTAAAGGGCATGTCCCACCATAAACAATTACATCCTATCCTGTGGATAAGGGGTACGTGTTTGTGGTTGGACAGTCACTTTCAGTAAATTAATCTGGTCAGGAGTCTGAATATTTTTTCTTGTCTGGTCTGGGATCTACATTATTTTAGGGCAGTTGATCTGAAGCTGGGGATTGCCACAAAGTGAGGGGCTAAATGATATCTCAACAGCAAACAATGCAGTGTCCAGGAAGGTTGTCACGGTGGTCTAGGCTGGATGAAGAACAAAAAGAAAGAGAACAACTCCAGTCAGAAACAATGTCACCTGTGAGTCACTGGATTTACACAGGGTCGGTAACCTCTCCTACATGACTGTTATGGTAAATACTTCCACAAAAACTGTGCATGTAGCCTTGGCCTAAATGACAACTGGTTGGATAAGGGATATGTGTTTGTGGTTGGACAGCCCCTTTCAGTAAATGAATCTGGTCAGGAGTCTGAATATTTTTTCTTGTCTGGTCTGGGGTCTACATTATTTTAGGGCAGTTGATCTGAATAATTTGGGGGTCTGGACTTGGGACTGAATTTATTTATTTTGTTACTGAAGCTGGGGATCGCCACAAAGTGAGGGGCCAAAGATATCTCAACATCAAAGACTGCAGTGGTCAGGAAGGTTGTCACGGTGGTCTAGGCTGGATGAAGAACAAAAGGATGTAATTTTCCGCAGTTTTATGAAGGCCAGTTTTCAATCTGTTTATGCCAGTAAATCAGGGGCACACTGTTTAACCAGAATTAAACCTGGTAGCACAGATTGGAGGTGTAGACTACCTGTATAGAAACATCATGGCAGGGCAGCAGTGAAAAAGGGGACAAGTTTGGGTAAAGAACTCATATTTAATATACTCTGTGTATTAGTTGTCTACAAGTGACTCTAAGCTGCTTATCTTGGTTAGGCAGCACAATATTCATATCACTCTGTTGTTAAAGAGGATTTAGAGCAGTAGCTAAAGTTTGGTAATTTTTAGTTTTTAAGCTAAAGAAATATTATTTCCTTTACTTCTGCGGTTGGAATTTTTGCAAAAGTGACACCATGCATTCTAGCAACACTGGATGTTCCTTTGGCAATAATCCTGCCGCAGCAAAGACGTAGGGTAGTTGCCAAACTTTGGCTATTGCTGTAACATCTTATTAGCTAAGATGTGACAATTCAAAAAAAATATTAAAACCTTTTTAAATGTCCACAGGCCACAACCCCTATGTTCAGTCTTATCATGCATTCTTGAGTTACATCAAACCCTCTCTCTCCCTTTTTTGCTAAAATACAAACAGTAGAATGGGGTGTGACTCACACTATACAAGGTTTCACTTTAGTCTGTGTCCATGGGGACACATCGTTTTGCATAGTAGATCTATAAGCCTCAACCCGGGAGGAGCATTGCAGAGGATGAGAGTGGTAGTGCCTCTGGCTTTAACAGTTATTTACATAAATCACAGTGGCAGTCCTCACTCTGATGCTTCCTAGGGCCGGGCAGTGACAGGAGGGCACACCCTTTTATCCCTCAGGGTGCACTCTGATGTTGGGGCTCCCACCTGACGGCAGTTGGGGTGTCCTTGGTGTTACGCATTTGGTAAGAGTGCAAGGCAGGAGATATCGATTCTGAGGCCGGCAAATGGTGTTGGAGTCAGTAACTAGGCCAGTTGTAGAAAATAGACAAGTCTTTCTTTAGTAAAGTGCAGAATGGGAGTTGTAGTACATCCAACCGTATCAAAACACAGCTCCAAACAATTAACAGTGCATATCTTCTCCAATAGCAATGTATGGACAGCGGCAATGATGGGGTTTGTAGTACACATTCTCTATATCTTTCCAAAGACTCTTTCTGCAGAATCTATGGCTGGCAATAAGGTTCTTGCACAACTTGTCTATAATTCCCAGCTGAGGGTTACAGGATTTCTGTATAGCTGGTTAGGACAATGTTGAAGGGGGTATTAGCAATGTCGCACTCACTGCAGTAAAGTTTTTATCAGTGCATCAGCGAATACCTTACTTACTGACTTCAGTGCTTGTCCTTGCAGATTCTAGACTGTCTAGTTCTTTCTTTCTGTCTCTGGAGTACTGTAAATTAGAGATGGCTTTCTCTCTGTGGATCTCTCAGAGATAGCGATTCTCTGGGACTTAGGCCTAGTTTTCTGATGAGTGAGCACATGTAGCTCCTCTCTCCTCCACAGCTAATACTAGAATGAAGTAGGGTGGGCCTAGCTTCTTCTTCTAGCCTCCTACAAGGGTTAAGTCAGGATTATTAACCCTTACTGATCCATACAAGACTATACGAGTACAATAAAACACATTAAATAACATTAAATAACAAGAAACTATATTGCAAGTACCCTATTCTGGGGTACCGCATCTATGTAAAATGAAAGGTTGTTAACTTTTTATTTTATTTTAAGTACATTAGCGCAATACATAATATGGTTAGAAGGAGCACATAACATTTCCTATTTTGTATAATTTCTATTATTACATGTACGGTTTTGATGATTTTATTTATATCTATATAATATCTATTATTTTAAAAGCTGAAATTTAGAAAAATAATTAACAAAAAAGTCATGATTAGATTTGTCCATGCTTTTAACTGTTATTGTACCTTTCCTCAAATTCTACTATTGGATAATGTCTGGAATAACAGCTATCATCCAATCCAGCAGGTGAAATATCAGCAGTAAAGAAAGAATGAGAAAAAAACAATGAAAGCTTTGAAACTACTATTTTTCTTTTTTTTAATCTATATATATAAAGAAGGATGTATGTACAGTTGCAAGAAAAAGTATGTGAACCCTTTGGAATGAAATGTAGTGATGATCGAGCACCCCGATGCCCTATAGAAGTCAATGGTAGGACCCAAGCATTAAACCAGGCACCCCCTGCTCTGAAGAGGGGAGGGTGCCTGGTTCATAGGAAAAGGTCAGAAATTGATGGAAACACCACCGAAATGGGTCGGGGACAGCATGGGGAGGATGTCTGGATGCATCTTGGACTACAATGTCGCTGCTGGTAACGATGTTGCCTGAGTTGTACGCCACTTTTACAGACTGACCATAAAACTCACAAAACCGAAGATAAAAGCGATTTTAGATGAAAAATTGTTAGGAAACATTCCTTCCTATATATTTACTTTTATATAAAGAGCAAGTTCAGACAAATATTTTTGGAACTGGGGCCATGACTAAGAGGGACGGCCGGTGGTTTCGATTGTGTGGACCGGACTCTTGGACGATCAAACTAAACTTATTGGAAGAGGAACGGCCGGTGGTATCCGTATTGTACCTGTAGAGGTGAAATTTATGTTCCGGCGCAAGCCGAACCACAGCCGAAACCTTTGTTGCCACGAACGTTTTCATTAATCAACAACTTAAGTTGGAGGTACGAAGACGATCCCCGGCAGCGTTATTCCCATTTCCCGCCGAGCATTTTCTGGGAAACTAAAGTCTTTGGGTTCCGGGGGGAGTATGGTTGCAAAGCTGAAACTTAAACTAATTGATGGAAGGGCACCACCAGGAGTGGAGCCTGCGGCTTAATTTGACTACACACGGGAGGCCTCACCCGGCCCAGACACAAAAAGGATTGACAGATTGATACCTATTTCGCGATTCTGTGGGTGGTGGTGCATGGCCGTTTTGAGCGTGTGGATCGAGTCGATTTGTGTGGTTCATTCCGATAACCAAAGACACTCCTCCGTGCTAATTAGTTACGTGACCTGCGGTGATTACGATTGTGTTGACCCGACTATCATATTGTAGGTGAGGGCCTGCTGCCGCTTTGTTAACTCTAGATAACTTCTAAGCTGATCGCACGTCCCTGTGATGTTGACGATCTATTCGGATGTCTGCTCTATTAACTTTCGATGTTCTTTTTTGCACCTACCATGGTGACCACGGGTAATGGGGAATCAGGGTTCGCTTCCGGAGAGGGAGCCTGAGGGATGGCCACGGCTACCACTTCCAAGAAAGGCAGACGGGGGCCCGCAAATTTCCCAGTACCGACTCAGGGAGGTAGTGACGATAAATAACAATACATAGTAACATAGTACAGTCGTGGCCAAAAGTTTTGAGAATGACACAAATATTAGTTTTCACAAAGTTTGCTGCTAAACTGCTTTTAGATCTTTGTTTCAGTTGTTTCTGTGATGTAGTGAAATATAATTACACACACTTCATACGTTTCAAAGGCTTTTATCAACAATTACATGACATTTATGCAAAGAGTCAGTATTTGCAGTGTTGGCCCTTCTTTTTCAGGACCTCTGCAATTCGACTGGGCATGCTCTCAATCAACTTCTGGGCCAATTCCTGACTGATTGCAACCCATTCTTTCATAATTACTTCTTGGAGTTTGTCAGAATTAGTGGGTTTTTGTTTGTCCACCCGCCTCTTGAGGATTGACCACAAGTTCTCAATGGGATTAAGATCTGGGGAGTTTCCAGGCCATGGACCCAAAATGTTAACGTATTGGTTCCCGAGCCACTTAGTTATCACTTTTGCCTTATGGCACGGTGCTCCATCGTGCTGGAAAATGCATTGTTCTTCACCAAACTGTTGTTGGATTGTTGGAAGAAGTTGCTGTTGGAGGGTGTTTTAGTACCATTCTTTATTCATGGCTGTGTTTTTGGCCAAAATTGTGAGTGAGCCCACTCCCTTGGATGAGAAGCAACCCCACACATGAATGGTCTCAGGATGCTTTACTGTTGGCATGACACAGGACTGATGGTAGTCCTCAGCAGTTCATTCACCATACTTTCTGCAGAAGATCAATCTGTCCCTGATGTTTTTTTTGGAGAGAAGTGGCTTCTTTGCTGGCCTTCTTGACACCAGGCCATCTTCCAAAAGTCTTCGCCTCACTGTGCGTGCAGATGCACTCACACCTGCCTGCTGCCATTCCTGAGCAAGCTCTGCACTGGTGGCACTCCGATCCCGCAGCTGAATCCTCTTTAGGAGACGATCCTGGCGCTTGCTGGACTTCCTTGGACGCCCTGAAGCCTACAAGAATTGAACCTCTTTCCTTGAAGTTCTTGATGATCCTATAAATTGTTGATTGAGGTGCAATCTTAGTAGCCACAATATCCTTGCCTGTGAAGCCATTTTTATGCAACGCAATGATGGCTGCACGCGTTTCTTTGCAGGTCACCATGGTTAACAATGGAAGAACAATGATTTCAAGCATCACCCTCCTTTTAACATGTCAAGTCTGCCATTTTAACCCAATCAGCCTGACATTATGATCTCCAGCCTTGTGCTCGTCAACATTCTCACCTGAGTTAACAAGACGATTACTGAAATGATCTCAGCAGGTCCTTTAATGACAGCAATGAAATGCAGTGGAAAGGTTTTTTTGGGATTAAGTTAATTTTCATGGCAAAGAAGGACTATGCAATTCATCTGATCACTCTTCATAACATTCTGGAGTATATGCAAATTGCTATTATAAAAACTTAAGCAGCAACATTTCAAATTTCCAATATTTATGTAATTCTCAAAACTTTTGGCTACGACTGTACATAACATAGTACATAAGGCCGAAAAAAGACATTTGTCCATCCAGCTCGGCCTGTCATCCGGCAAGTTGATCAAGAGGAAGGCAAAAAAAACCTGTGAGGTAGAAGCCAATTTTCCTCACTTTAGGGGAATAAAAAACTCCTTCCCGACTCCAATCAGGCAATCAGAATAACTCCCTGGATCAACGATCCCTCTCTAGTAGCTATATCCCGTAATATTATTACACTCCAGAAATACATCCAGGCTCCTCTTGAATTCCTTTATTGTACTCACCATCACCACCTCCTCAGGCAGAGAGTTCCATAGTCTCACTGCTCTTAGCGTAAAGAATCTTTTTCTATGTTTGTGTACAAACCTTCTTTCCTCCAGACGCAGAGGATGTCCCCTCGTCACAGTCCTGGGGATAAATAGATGATGGGATAGATCTCTGTACTGACCCCTGATATATTTATACATAGTAATTAGATCTCCCTTCAGTCGTCTTTTTTCTAACGTGAATAACCCTAATTTTGATAATCTTTCAGGGTACTGTAGTTGCCCCATTCCAGTTATTACTTTAGTTGCCCTCCTCTGGACCCTCTCCAGCTCTGCTATGTCTGCCTTGTTCACTGGAGCCCAGAACTGTACACAGTACTCCATGTGTGGTCTGACTAATGATTTGTAAAGTAGTAGGAATATGTTCTCATCACGGGCATCTATGCCCCTTTTGATGCAACCCATTATCTTATTGGCCTTGGCAGCAGCTGCCTGACACTGTTTTTTGCAGCTTAGTTTGCTGAGAGCCTGTCATTGGAACGAGTACAAAGAAAATTACAGGGAATGTCATAGGTATTTAGGATGAGGAAATGTTATACAGGAGAGGTAAAGTATGATTGATGGCCTGCTGGTGACCCACTAACACATTAGGGGTGAGGGTCTTCAGCTGAGCTGACCATCTAAAACATTATGGGTGAGGGCCTGCTGGTGAGCTGACCATCTAAAACATTTTGGGTGAGGGCCTGCTGGTGAGCTGACCATCTAAAACATTATGGGTGAGGGCCTGCTGGTGAGCTGACCATCTAAAACATTATGGGTGAGGGCCTGCTGGTGAGCTGACCATCTAAAACATTATGGGTGAGGGCCTGCTGGTGAGCTGACCATCTGAAAAATTATATGAGAAGGCACATAGGTGATGGACGAGGAGGAGGAGGATGAGAAAAGGAAGATTCAACCATATACCCTTTTGTGTGGCAGAAGGGGTGCATGGGAATACAGAGTATTCAGTACATTCTAAACAACACATTTAAAGTGCCTTTATGTTCAGTTGTGGCTTTCCTCTTGGGGAGTGGAGAAGTCAGGGGCAATCCAGGCCTTGTTCATTTTTATAAGAGTCAACCTGTAAGCATTTTCAGTTGACAGCCGGATACGCTTATCTGTTATAATGCCACCAGCAGCACTAAATACCCGCTCAGACAAAACGCTGGTGGCAGGGCAGGCCAGCACCTACAAGGCGTAGAGCGCCAGTTCGTGCCACGTGTCCAGCTTGGACACCTAGTAGTTGTAAGGCACTGAGGGATCACTGAGGACGCTGACACGGTCTGCTACGTACTCCTTTACCATGTTCCAAAACTTTTCCCTCCTTGTGACACCAGGACGTCCATCATGTTGAGGGTGCTGGCGGGTTTCATAAAACTGTCCAACGCCTTGGAGAGTGTTGCCCTGCCTTTGCTGGAAGTGCTGTGTGCTCCCCTTGTCTCTCCACCTCGTTTGCCCAAGGAAGTACGGACTCTGCTGCCAGCGCTGTCAGATGGAAATTTTTGCAGCAATCTGTCAACAAGGAACTTCTGGTATAGCACCGTTTTGCTCGTCCTCTCCACCGGAGGAATGAGAGATGAGAAGTTCTTATTGTAGCGGGGGTCCAGAAGGGTGAACACCCAGTAATCCCTGTTATCTAAAATGCGTATAACACGGGGGTCACGGGAAAGGCAGCCTAACATGAAGTCAGCCATGTGTGCCAGAGTACCAGTGGGCAAGACTTCGCTGTCGTCATCAGGAGGATGACTGTCCATCTCCTCATCCTCTTCCTCCTCTTCTGTCCACCCACGCTAAACAGATGGAATTAAAGTTCCATGGCTACTACCCTGTGTAGCGGAGGCAACCGTCCCCTGCTCCTCCTCCTCCTCCAATACGCGCTGAGAAGACACACTGAGGGTGTTCTGGCTGTCACCCAGGGTCATGTCTTCTTCCCCCATTTCCAATTCTTCTCCATGAACAGCGTCGGCCTTAATTGTGAGCAGCGAGCGTTTGAGTAGACACAGAAGTGGGATGGTTACACTAACAATAGCGTTATCGCCGCTCACCATCTGTGTCGATTCCTCAAAGTTTCTTAACACCTCACAGAGGTCAGACATCCATGCCCACTCCTCGCTTGTGAAGAGCGAAAGCTGACTGGAAAGGCGACGACCGCGCTGCAGCTGGCATTCCATTACTGCCCTTTGCTGCTCACAAAGCCTGGCCAACATGTGTAACGTGGAGTTCCAGCGCGTGCTCACGTCGCACAACAGCCAGTGATCTGGCAATTTCAAGCTCTGAAGCTGAAGCTGTTGATGAGTCTGATGACTTGCGGAAATGTGCACACACGCGGCGCACCTTCGCCAGTAGTTCGGGCAAATTGGGGTAGGTTTTCAGAAACCGCTGAACCACTAAGTTAAAGACGTGGGCTAGGCATGGGATGTGTGTGAGCTTGCCGAGCTCCAAAGCCGCCACCAAGTTACGCCTATTATCACACACAACCATGCCTGGTTGCAGGTTGAGTGGCGAGAGCCACAGCTCAGTCTAGTCTCTTATCCCCTGCCACAGCTCTGCGGCGGTGTGCTGTTTATCCCCTAAGCATATCATCTTCAGCACGGCCTGTTGACGCATCCCCACAGCCGTGCTACACTGCTTCCAGCTACCAGCTGATGGCTGACTGGTGCTGCACGCGGAGAATTCGGAGGTGGAAGTGGAGGAGGAGGCGGAGGAGGAGGAGCCACTTACATAGGTGCTGGCGGTAACCCTGATGGAAGTAGGGCCTGCAATCCTGGGCATCGGTAGCACCTGTGCCATCCCAGGGTACAAGTCGCTCCCAGCCTCCACTATGTTCACCCAGTGTGCCGTCAGAGAAATGTAGCGTCCCTGGCCACAAGCACTTGTCCATGTGTCAGTTGTTAGGTGGACCTTAGCAGTAACTGCGTTGGTCAGGGCACGGGTGATGTTAGCAGACACATGCTGGTGTAAGGCGGGGACGGCACACCGGGAAAAATAGTGGCGGCTGGGGACTGAGTACCGAGGGACAGCCGCCGACATCAGGCCGCGAAAGGCCTCGTGTCCAGAAGCCTAAATGGCAACATTTCAACCGCCAGTAACTTAGAAAGTTGGGCGGTTAGTGCCATGGCCTGTGGGTGGGTGGCTGGGTATTTGCGCTTGCGTTCAAATGCCTGGGGTAAAGTCATTTGGACGCTGCGCTGGGACAGAGAAGTGGATGTGGTTGCTGATGGTGCTTGCGACGCTACAGGTGCAGCGCGGGAGGCATCCAGGCCCAGGCGATTGGTCGTCACCCAACATAGGTAAAGAGGAGGCAATGGTATGACCCGCGGACACAGATTGTGGACCCAGGCGTTCCTCCCACTTATTGCGGTGCTTGGCTGCCATGTGGCGGATCATGCTGATGGTGGTGAGGTTGCTACTGTTCACACCTCGGCTCATTTTGGTGTGGCACAGGTTGCAAACTACTATTCTTTTGTCGTCTGCACTTTCTGCAAAAAAGCGCCATACCGCGGAACACCTACCCCTTGGCAAGAGAGATTTCCGCAAGGGGGTTCTCCGTGGAACACTTGCGGGCCTGTTTGGCATGGCCCACCTTCTCCCTGTTGCCACCCCACTGCCTCTTCCAGCCTGTTGCGGTGCTGCAGATTGCTCCCCCTCGGGACTGCTGTCCTCGCTTGCGTTTCCGCCTTTGGGTCACCTCATCGTCTACCAAGTCCTCTTCAACTTCCCCACTCCGAGCATCCTCCTCATTTGCTGACCCCAACACAACTTCAGTGATTGACAACGGTATATCATCCTCTTCATCAACCTTTGCAGACAGTAATTGTGGTTGACTTGATGGCAACTGTGTCTCGTCATCATCCACCTCCTTAAACACATCATCTTGTGAGTGTGAAGGCTCTAGAGGTTGAGAATCAGGGCACAAGATCTCATGTCCCTCTTCAAGAGTGCTTGGGGAGAGGGCCAAATTAAGTGATGGGGGTGAAAATAGCTCCTCGGAACATCCGAGTACCGGATCGCTTGTTTGACCAGACTCTACATGGTGGGGGGAAGGATGATCAGGGTGAGGGTTGTGTTGTTGACCAGACTGTTGGCTACTGAGACTGGACTTGGTGGAAGACAGGGTGGTGCTTAACTGAGTGGAAGCATTATCTACTGCAATCCAACCGACCACCTGGTCGCACTGGTCTGACTTCAAGAGTGTTGTCTTGCGACGCCCTGCAAACTGGGACATGAAGCTAGGTATCGTGGATGACTGTTTTCCTTGTACTCTGGCAGCAGGCACAGTTGCAACGCGCCCTGAGCCACGGCCTCTGCGTGAACCATCAGAATCACGTCCACTTCCCTGTCCCTTAATACTCGCCTTCTTCATATTGACACTGGATATCACTGATATTTGGATTAAATATAGGCCTCACACACTGTCTAGAAATAAGTATATATTTGCTTCTCACGGGTCACAGCAAGCAGAGTTTGAACAATACAGAAACTGACTGTAACTGCAATTTGGATTAAATATAGGCGTCACACACGGCCTAGATATCAGTGCTGATTTGCTTCTCACTATTCACAGCAAGCAGAGTTTGTTTAATACAGAAACTGACTGTAACTGCAATTTGGATTAAATATAGGCGTCACACATGGCCTAGATATCAGTGCTGATTTGCTTCTCACTGGTCACAGCAAGCAGAGTTTGTATAATACAGAAACTGACTGTAACTGCAATTTGGATTAAATATAGGTGTCACACACGGCCTAGATATCTGTGATGATTTGCTTCTCACTGGTCACAGCAAGCAGAGTTTGTTTAATACAGAAACTGACTGTAACTGCAATTTGGATTAAATATAGGCGTCACACACGGCCTAGATATCAGTGCTGATTTGCTTCTCACTGGTCACAGCAAGCAGCGTTTGTAGAATGCAGAAAATAAATGTCACTAACGGTCGCCCTGACACAAAAAAATTATTCCCCCAAAATAAATTTTGCTGCCCCCTCTAACAATAGTCCTTAAAAGGACTTTTGGGTCTCTGAAAGGTTTGAGATCAAATTCGCTCTATCCCTTCCTAACAGCAGCTCTCCCTGACTCGCAATGAGCCGAACCCGCGTGACTGGGTGCTATATAGCACCCGATGACGTGTCCCGGCCAGCCAATCACTGTAATGCCAGTAGAAAACATGGTGAATGGCATTACAGTGATGGCAATACTAACCAGCATGCATATTGGCTGCTTAGAAGGCGCCAAACGTGCAGAGAGGAGACTCGAGCATGGCGCTCGAGCACATGTGGTACTCGGCAGAGCGCTCGGATCTGCGGAGCATAGCGATGCTCGAGCCGAACCGTTACTCGACCGAACATGCTCGCTCATCACTAATTGTCATAAAATGTGATCTGATCTTCATCTAAGTCACAACAATAGACAATCACAGTCTGCTTAAACTAATAACACACAAAGAATTAAATGTTACCATGTTTTTATTGAACACACCATGTAAACATTCACAGTGCAGGTGGAAAAAGTATGTGAACCCTTGGACTTAATAACTGGTTGAACCTTCTTTGGCAGCAATTAACCAAACGTTTCCTGTAGTTGCAGATCAGACGTGCACAACGGTCAGGAGTAATTCTTGACCATTCCTCTTTACAGAACTGTTTCAGTTCAGCAATATTCTTGGGATGTCTGAGGTGAATCGCTTTCTTGAGATCATGCCACAGCATCTCAATCGGGTTGAGGTCAGGACTCTGACTGGGCCACTCCAGAAGGCGTATTTTCTTCTGTTTAAGCCATTCTGTTGTTGATTTACTTCTATGCTTTGGGTCGTTGTCCTGTTGCAACACCCATCTTCTGTTGAGTTTCAACTGGTGGACAGATGGCTTTAAGTTCTCCTGCAAAATGTCTTGATAAACTTGGGAATTATTTTTCCTTCGATGATAGCAATCCGTCCAGGCCCTGACGCAGCAAAGCAATACCGTGTGACCAACTTTTAATTCTCATCTCTAACTTTTCTGTGGATATACTATAAAAGTCTGATAGATACAGGCTCTCTCAATTTACTTATATGGCAGAATGGGACCATGGTGAGACCTCCATCTATTAGACTCCTGAGAATGTGCCATAAAAATGTAATCTCCAGTCCTATGTAAAACCATGGACAACACAGAGATTACTTTTTGAGTGCAGGTAATGTAGTAGAGGGCCATACCTCACAAATCCCCAAGGAGGGATACTATCAGCGCACACACAGTTTGCAGCTTTTTTTGACGCTAAGCCTTGCTTCTAACTCTGCTTAATGTCTGTCTATAAATGCCTTAATCCCACCGAGCCTCCTTTGTGTCCTCACATAGTAGTTATGTCCCGTTTGAGCTCCCACACAGTAGAGTAGAATGTTCCCAGCAGAGTAGAATGCCCCCTTTAGTGCCCCAACACAGTAGAATGCCCTCTTTAGTGCCCACACACAGTAGAATGCCCCCTTTAGTGCCCCGTACACAGTAAAATGCCCCCTTTAGTGCCCCAACACAGTATAATGTCCGCTTTAGTGCTCCAACACAGTATAATGTCCGCTTTAGTGCTCCCACACAGTAGAGTGCCTCTACACAGTAGAATACTCCATTTTGTGGTCGCTTATAGTAGTGCTGGCCTCTGAAAAATAAAATTACCTCACCCCAGCAGCAGGCGTGATGAAGTGATGTCATCGTGCCTGCTGCACTGAGCACAAGAGCACAGGGATCGGGGAATCACATTATTCCCTCGCCCTCAGCACTCTGTTATCCAACCCTGCAGGTGTGATGAGAACACTGGCAGATGAATGGTGAAGCAGGTAGCAGATGGCTCCCTGCTTCATCATTGCACTCAACTGTCTCTGCATCCTAAGTATATCGTTCTGTACTGCCACTGAACTCCAGGAATGTCCCACCGTATCTGAGATGGTTGGGAGGCATGGGTGGTACTTGCAGTTCTATGTAACACCACAGATAACACAGTGAAAACTCTCTGAGTACATGAGTACAGATAATGTAGCAGATGTTACATGCAGTCCTATGTAACACCACAGATAAGGCCTCATGTACATGACCATTAGAGATGAGCGAATCGAATCCCACGAAGTGGAATTCGATCCGAATTTCAGGATAAGTTCGATTCGCCTCGATCCTGCTTCGTGTCAGCGAATTGATTTAACCTGAAATAGTGTAAAAAAAAATAAAAATTTATATTTACCTCCTCCATTTGCTCGCGACGGGCCGCCAGCCGCCATCTTAATAATTTTAATTTTTTTGTTAATTTTATACTGTTTTTACACTCAGATGACGCGATCATATATGAACGTGGCATCTGAGTGGTACAATGACGGGGTGGCGCTGTAGCAGCTCCCTGTCATTGCACCCGCTACTTTAGTAAAATTCGGTGAATCAGCCGAATAGAACTTTTCAATTATTCGCTCATCCCTAATGACCATATCCGTTTTGCAATCCGCAAACCATGGATCCGCAAAACATGGATGCTGTCCATGTGCTATCTGCATTTGTATGTCCATTCCGCAAAAGATAGAGCATGCCTTATTCTGGCCCACAAAATGTGGACCGTAGACCCATTGAAGCCAATAAGTTTGGAAAAATGCTGATAGAGCATAACCCTCAAAACGGATACAGTCATGTGCATAAGGCCTAAAAGAGCGATATTTCTAAGCACAAATAATATAGTAGATGTCACCTGCAGTCCTATATAACAGCACAGATAACACAGTGATAACTTTCTGAGTACAGAGCCCCACACAGAACGTTATAATAGTCCCAGGCTGGGCTTGCGGCGGTGAGCATGTCATGCAATTTACAGGAAACACAGGTAACAATTATTCCTAACCACACAGAGGGGCTGCATGTAAATACAGCTCTCCTGAGTGGGCAATGATTATTGTTTGCCACTTACAATGCTGTTCTAACACCTCTCCTGAGGCAGTTTAAATACACATAGTAACTTCAGTCATGCAAATTGCAATCAACACATTACCTTCATGAGGTCCTTAACCTCATATTGAATATGATAAACAGATTATGCTGACCGAAGTATGAGTCACTAGTATTTAATGCTGGATATTTCTTTTACAAGTTATTCTAATTAAGAAAGTCAGTCAGATGACTAGCGAAGCATGTTTTAGAGAAAATACAAAAAGTCCAGTTGCTCTGACTTATTATTACTAATATACCAGGACCTGGATGAATGAGAACCTTCCTAGTTGTATTTTGAAGTGATAAATTCCCCCCATAGACTGTTCAGTGCTGAAGCAAAGGTTTCTTACTTCTTCTTTTTAAGTTTTTGACACTTCTCTGATGCTTCTTTCTGGACATTTTCACCTTAAACTTTTGCTTACAATTAATAATGGTATAAAGTAAAATTAGTAGTGGAAGTGGCAATATCAAAGAAATATGTACGACATTTCCAAAAATTACATTCTATCTAATGTACTAATATTGGTCACGAAGCATAGGAAATGGTTTTAAAGCCAAAATTCTATATATGTGTCTTATGCCTCATCACGTTAGGGAAAAATGGTCACATTATGAGGCAGCACTGGAGAACATAGCTAACAGTAATTTCCATAACCGCACTGCAGGGGACCAGCACTGAGGCTTTAATAACTTGTGCCTGCAGAGCAGGATGTCCGGAGATGACTTGATGAGATCTTCACACTTCAGATGGACCTAACATATTCTTCACACTTTAAGTGGGTACGGTTGCTATTTCCAAGCATAGTGACTGTTTTTATTTTAGGTGTGGAATTGTCTTTCAAAACATTTAGATCATGTGGTTAGTATTATATTAGCTGAACATACATATTATTACTATTCTCCATATATGAACTTTCAAAGGGAATGTCTCATCACAAAATGACCTATTGTTTAAATCACGTTTTTATTTTACTTCTTTATTTTATTTTTTATTTTTTGTGATCTTTAAAATATTTTCTATGTCCTTATCTATAGTTTAAAAAAAATCATACAATCCTGCAGTTTTTGCACTGGCCATAAAACCTATTATTACAATGATACAGTAGTTGGCAACTATATACACATTCCCTTTAAAGAGGTACTTACATCACAAGACGTGATAGCATATTGCTGGAAAATATCATCACTTCATGACTGATGGGGGTCAGATACTACATCTTGGATCTCTAACAGTTACCTACATTAAAGGGGTTGTCCGAGTTATGAAAAAAAAAAATATATAGCACTGGAAATCTGATGGGCAGCAATATATAACTAAGCTAAGCAAGTTTTATGCAAAAAATAATAAATATATATTTCCTCATTTCCCTGGTTCTTTTCTGGCCCTTTGTTTACATGCAATAAAAACCATCTCTGCCCCTCCCCCTGCTCTCCTAAGGGAGTGAATACAAGAGCTGCCCTGAGTGACATGTCTGCCTGCTGGGAGACTCAGCAGCATGTTGTATGTGTAGGACTACAAGTCCCAGCTGTATAATGATACTGCTAAGGGAGTGAATACAAGTGCTGCCCTGAGTGACATGTCTGCCTGCTGGGAGACTCAGCAGCATGTTGTATGTGTAGGACTACAAGTCCCAGCTGTATAATGACACTACTAAGGAAGTGAATACAAGAGCTGCCCTGAGTGACATGTCTGCCTACTGGGAGACTCTGCAGCATGTTGTATGTGTAGAACTACAAATCCCAGCTGTATAATGACACTGCTAAGAGAGTGAATACAAGTACTGCCCTGAGTGACATGTCTGAATGCTGGGAGACTCAGCAACATGTTGTATGTGTAGGACTACAAGTCCCAGCTGTATAATGACACTGCTAAGGGAGTGAATACAAGAGCTGCTCTGAGTGACATGTCTGACTGCTGGGAGACTCTGCAGCATGTTGTATGTGTAGGACTACAAGTCCAGCTGTATAATGACACTGCTAAGGGAGTGAATACAAGAGCTGCCCTGAGTGACATGTCTGCCTACTGGGAGACTCTGCAGCATGTTGTATGTGTAGAACTACAAGTCTCACTTGTATAATGACACTGCTAATACACACAGGATCTTCCCCCTACCTTCTTGTGCAATGCTCTCTCTAGTCCTTCAGCTCCTGTGCCCAGAATTGTTACTGCTGCAGATACCCAGTGTGTGCAGCTGAAGGGGTTAAGAATCCTAGGAGAGAGAGCAGACGGCAGTGAAGGGGGGCGTGGCCAGCACAGTGACGTCTCGTTTATAGGCTTGTAAACAAAGTTTATCAGAGCAGGGAGAGAAGCTGACATCACAGGTCATGTGACCCTCAGTGAAATCTGAGAAACCAGCCACTGCAGATAAAGTGAGTTAGGCTACTTTCACACCTGCGTTAGGTGCGGATCCGTCTGGTATCTGCACAGACGGATCCGCACCTATAATGCAAACGCTTAGATCCGTTCAGAACGGATCCGTTTGCATTAGCATGAACAAAAAAAAAAAATATAATAATTTTTTTTTTTTTTTGTTCATGTTAACCGCCTCACGTCCGCCCATAGGATATAAACGTCCTATGGGTGGACGTCTATTTCTGACAGCACGTTTTAAAACGTCCTGTCAGAAATAGCAGCTGCACGCTAATCGTGCAGCTGCTGATCGGGTTGCCCGCTGTCAGTGACAGCAGGGCAACCCTAAGACAAGGCAGGGACAGTGCCCAGGTGTCCCTGCCTTCACGATCGCTGCAGACACAGCGCTCACCGAGCGCTGTGTCTGCAGAGCAGGAAGCGCTGTGCGCTTCCTGTTCCGGCCCGGCGGTCATGTGACCGCCGTGACCGGAGAGTGCAGGGGCTGTGTGAGGTCTCTCAGAGACCTCGATCAGCCCTGCTGTGAGGCTGTACAGCGCTGGATTGCTGCTGTACAGCCTCTCTAGGGGTGCATTTGTCCTGTAACTGGGGCTACTATGTCAGCCCCAGTTACAGGAGAAATCAACTGTGAAAAAAAAAAGAAAAAGTGAAGCAAATGTCCCCCAGAGGTCTTGTATGACCTTATGGGGGACGAAAAGTGTAAAATAAAATAAAAGGTTGAAAAAATAAAATAAAATAAAGTTTCACATGTAAAAAAAAAAAAAAGTTCCCAAGTTAGGAATAAAAAAAAAAAAATTAAAATAGAAAAAATAAAGTAAAATAGACATATTTAGTATTGCCGCGTCCGTAAAAACCAGCTCTATAAAAATATCACATGACCTAACCCCTCAGATGAACACCGTAAAAAATAAATAAAAAAAACTGTGTCAAAACAAGCAATTTTTGTCACCTTGCATCACAAAAGGTGCAACACCAAGTGATCAAAAACGCGTATGTCCCACAAAATGGTACCAATAAAACCGTCACCTCATCCCGCAAAAAATGAGCCCCTACATAAGAAAATCTCTCAAAAAATAAAAAAACTATAGCTCTTAGAACATGGAGACACTAAAACATAATTTTTTTGGTTTCAAAAATGCTATTATTGTGTTAAAGTGAAACAAATAAAAAAAAGTATACATATTAGGTATTGCCGCGTCCGTAAAAACCAGCTCTATAAAAATATCACATGACCTAACCCCTCGGGTGAACACCGTAAAAAAAAAAAAAAAAAAACTGTGTCAAAACAAGCAATTTTTGTCACCTTGCATCACAAAAGGTGCAACACCAAGTGATCAAAAACGCGTATGTCCCACAAAATGGTACCAATAAAACCGTCACCTCATCCCGCAAAAAATGAGCCCCTACATAAGAAAATCTCTCAAAAAATAAAAAAACTATAGCTCTCAGAACATGGACACATTAAAACATAATTTTTTGGTTTCAAAAATGCTATTATTGTGTAAAACTTTAATAAATGAGAAAAAGTATACATATTAGGTATCGCCACGTCCGTAACAATCTGCTCTATAAAAATGTCACTTGACTGAACCCCTAAGGTGAACGCTGTAAAAATAAATAAATAGAAACTGTGCTAAAACAACCAATTTTTTGGTCACCTTGCCCCATAAAGTGTTATATTGAATGATCAAAAAATCATATGTACCCAAAAATAGTACTAATAAAACTGGCACCTTATCCCCTAGTTTCCAAAATGGGGTCACTTCTTAGGAGTTTCTACTGTAAGGGTGCATCAGGGGGCTTCAAATGGGACATGGCATCTAAAAACCATGTGGAGTTCCTTTCCTTCTGCGCCCTGCCGTGTGCCCATACAGCAGTTTACGACCACATGTGGGGTGTTTCTGTAAACCGCAGAATCTGGGTAATAAATATTGAGTTTTGTTTGGCTGTTAACCATCGATGTGTTAGAGAAAAAAATTGATTAAAATGGAAAAATCTGCCAAAAAAGTGAAATTTAAAAATTTGATCTCCATTTTCCTTTAATTCTTGTGGAACGCCTAAAGGGTTAACAAAGTTTGTAAAATCGGTTTTGAATACCTTGAGGGGTGTAGTTTCTACAATGGGGTCATTTATGGGGGTATCCACTATGTAGGCCCCACAAAGTGACTTCAGACCTGAACTGGTCCTTATAAAGTGGGTTTTGGCAATTTTCTTAAAAATTTGAAGAATTGCTTCTAAACTTCTAAGCCTTCTAACGTCCTAAAAAAATAAAATGACATTTCCAAAATGATGCCAACATAAAGTAGACATATGGGGAATGTTAAATAATAAATATTTTATGAGGTATCACTTTCTGTTTTAAAAGCAGAGAAATTGAAATTTAGAAAATTGCGATTTTTTAAAAATTTTTGGGTAAATTTGGGATTTTTTCATAAATAAAGGTGAAATATTTTGACTCAAATTTATGACTATCATGAAGTACAATGTGTCACGAGAAAACAATCTCTGAATGACTTGGATAAATAAAGGCGTTCCAAAGTTATTACCACATAAAGTGAGATATGTCAGTTTTGCTAAATTTGGCCTGGTCAGGAAGGGGGCAAAGGGCCCAGATGGGAAGTGGTTAATCCAAACGGATCCGTTTTGACTTTACATTGAAAGTCAATGGGGGACGGATCCGTTTGAAAATTGAGCCATATTGTGTCAACTTCAAACGGATCCGTCCCCATTGACTTACATTGTAAGTCTGGACGGATCCGTTTGCCTCCGCACGGCCAGGCAGACACCTGAACGCTGCAAGCTGCGTTCAGGGGTCCGCCTGCTGAGCGGAGCGGAGGACAAACGGTGCCAGACTGATGCATTCTGAGCGGATCCGCATCCACTCAGAATGCATTAGGTACTGGACGGATCCGTTCGGGGCCGCTTGTGAGAGCCTTCAAACGGAACTCACAAGCGGAGCCCTGAACGCTAGTGTGAAAGTAGCCTTAATTGGAAAGCTGTTACATTTGCATAGTTAGGAACAAAGAAAGAACAAAAAAATAACTCGGACAACCCCTTTAAGGGATAGAAGCACTTTTGGATTTTTTCCAGCGCAATGACACTCCTGGCCACCAGTTGTGTACAGAAACCCAAACAGCTCCATTCATGTGGAGATCCATGCACACCAAGTGAAAAGGAGTCTTGCTCTGTAGATAAAATATGCAAAAGAGAGAATTTTTCTTCACTCTGAGGATCAGACAGGGTCCCAGGAATTAAAACCCTACCAATCAACAAGAGATGATGTATCCAATCATTATAGTGGAAAACCCCTTTAAATTCTACATTTCAGCATCCTGAATGCAGACTGTTTCCCAAGATTATTCACAGAGTGATGAGCATGTACCAGACTGTGAAAATTCTACTTTATATTGTATTATATGAACCTTACCAGACAGTATACATGATTTAATAGGGTTGACCCTGCTTAGGCCGGGTTCACATCACTGTTTTTTCGTTCTTCTAAACCGTCAGAAGAACAGAAAAATAAGGAAACAAATCCTGTATTTTAAGCATCCTATATGCACATTTGGCATCCATTTTAGCCATTTCCATCTGAGATCTGTTATTTTAGACGGAAAAAAAGCCTGTATGGAGTAACAGATCTTAGAGGGAAATGGCTAAATGTACTTAACGGATGCTTAATATATAGGATCCGTTTTTTTTCTTTATTTTTCTTTTCTGCTGATGGAAGAACGTAAAAATAAACTGTGATGTGAACTCGGGCTTACTGGTGCTCTTGGATTCCTAGAACTACAGGGTGGGCCATTTATATGGATACACCTTAATAAAATGGGAATGGTTGGTGATATTAACTTCCTGTTTGTGGCACATTAGTATATGTAAGGGGGGAAACTTTTCAAGATGGGTAGTGACCATGGCGGCCATTTTAAAGTTGGCCATTTTGAATCCAACTTTTGTTTTTCAATAGGAAGAGGGTCATGTGACACATCAAACCTATTGGGAGTTTCACACGAAAAACAATGGTGTGCTTCGTTCTAACGTAACTTTATTCTTTCATGAGTTATTTACAAGTTTCTCTTTGTTTACAGCCATTGACATGTCGCCGAGGTTAACACATGAGGAGCGGATAGAAATTGTGTTGATGTCTGGTGAACGCAGTAACCGGGTCATTGCAGCAGATTTCAATGCAAGACACCCTACGAGACCCCCATCTCCCATGCTACAGTTATCAAACTGCTCGCTAGGTTTCGTGAAACTGGTTCAGTGTTGGATTTGCCAAAATGTGGACGCATGAAATCTGTCTTTAATGAAGAAACATCAGTGGCTGTCCTAGCTTCATTCAGCAAGAGCCCACAGCGTAGCACTCGCCGCATGTCACTGGAGAGTGGCATTAGTCGAACATCCCTTCGGCGGGTATTAGCTACTCACAAATGGCACCCTTACAAACTCCAGCTACTGCAGCATCTTAACGAGGATGACCCAGATCGGCGCACTGAATTTTCAGAATGGGCAAAAAAAAAATTTAGTACAGGACCCTCAGTTTACGCAGAAGATTTTGTTCAGGGATGAGGCAAACTTTTATGTGAATGGTGAAGTTAACAAACAAAACCACCGCTATTGGTCTGACACTAACCCACATTGGATAGATCCCTCCAAGACTGTTGGAACAAAAAAATTTATGGTATGGTGTGGTATATGGTGTACAAAGACAGTGGGGCCATTCTTCATCAATGGAAACCTCAAGGCCACTGGATATGCAAAATTGCTACATGATGATGTGTTTCCCTCTTTATGCACTGAAGCTGGCACGTTCCCTGAGTTTTTCCAGCAAGATGGTGCACCACCACATTATGGGTGTCAGGTCCGAGCATTCCTAGATGAACAGTTTCCTGGAAACTGGATTGGTCATCGTGGGCCAGTTGAATGGCCCCCAAGGTCTCCCGATCTGACCCCCTTAGACTTTTATCTTTGGGGTCATCTGAAGGCAATTGTCTATGCTGTGAAGATACGAGATGTGCAGCACCTGAAACTACGGATACTGGAAGCCTGTGCTAGCATTTCTCCTGCAGTGTTGCTATCAGTGTGTGAAGAGTGGGAGAAGAGGGTTGCATTGACAATCCAACACAATGGGCAGCACATTGAACACATTTTATAAGTGGTCAGAAACTTGTAAATAACTCATGAAAGAATAAAGTTACGTTTAAACCAAGCACATCATTGTTTTTCTTGTGAAATTCCCAATAAGTTTGATGTGTCACATGACCCTCTTCCTATTGAAAAAACAAAAGTTGGATTCAAAATGGCCGACTTCAAAATGGCCGCCATGGTCACCACCCATCTTGAAAAGTTTCCCCCCTCACATATACTAATGTGCCACAAACAGGAAGTTAATATCACCAACCATTCCCATTTTATTAAGGTGTATCCATATAAATGGCCCACCCTGTATATCATTATCCCTTGATCTAATAAAATCTATGAGACTTGACAAGCAGATATGCAGGAAAAGGGTTCTTGAAATAATAAGGTGCTGATGCATAAGTATTTTTGCCCTAAAGAGAACCCATTTTTTAGCACGTCCTAATACACCAGTTTCTTTTATACCTATACGCAAAGATGTATTTCCCAAGAAAGACAATAAAGATATCCTTGGCACTTACTACAGTAGAAAGAAAGCAGTTGGTATTGGAGTATATTACGGATATGCAAACTTCTTGAAATTCATTTTGTGCCTGATTCTTCAATTTTTTTAAAAAAGATTTGATTCTGCACAAATCAAATATGCTCAAATTGTCCTGAATTGGTATATGACACCCTTAGGTCTCCTAGGACTCAGGTTTTTTATATTTGTTATCTCTTTTTTTTATTGCTATGGGTAAAGTCATGGCTGACAGTGTTAACAAATAGCGTGTTTAAAAACACACTGTGCCATCACATGCTTATGCTTTTTCATTTCCCTTATTGGGGGCAGATGGTGTTCAAACACATACGGTGTTAGGGTCCATTCACACGTCCGTTTTTTCTTTCCTGATCTGTTCCGTTTTTTCAGGAACAGATCTGGACCAGATCTGGACCCATTCATTTTCAATGGGTCCTGGAAAAAAACGGACAGCACAATGTGTGCTGTCCGTTTCCGTTGTTCCGTTCCGCATGTCCGTTTAAATATAAAACATGTCCTATTCTTTTCCTGAAAAATCGGATCCTGGTACAATACAAAGTCAATGGATCCGCAAAAAACGGATGACATACGGATGTCATTCCGTATGTCATCCGTTTTATACGGAATCCGTTCCTGGAAATTACATTTTAATTTTAATTTTTTTTTTTAAAGAAATCCAAACAACTTTATTTGCTTATTGAAATTTATACATGTTTCCGTTTTTTGCGGATCCGCAAAAAACGGATGACATACGGATGACATACGGAAACATTTTCAGGAACAACGGATCCGCAAAAAACGGACAGAAAATCGGATTATAGAAAAATACTGACGTGTGAATGTAGCCTTATGAGTTAAAACAGTGGCTTGTTGGGACCAAATGTCCAAAAATTTGCCTTAACAGGGGTAGATATTTACACACACACCCAAGTTAATTGTGAGACAAAACAGTGGCTTGTTCTGAAGTTGAACAAGCTTGGTGAAATTATTATGGCTATCCAGTAATCATCCAATTGCTTCATGCAAATGATATGCCTGTCAGTATGTAAGCAAGCAAGTACAGTATACAGCTTGGCATGCTTTCCAGCATGCCTGAGGACCCAGCTCCTTCTGAGTCCACCCCCCCCCCCCCACTGAGATTATTGGTCATTATTGCCAGGGTTGTCATCATCAGCATCAGCCTTGTCCCCCTGCAACAAGCAACTGATCCTCCTCCTTTTCCTCCAGTGGTAGCTTATCATCCTCATCCTTCACTCCCTCATCCATTGGACTTTCTCCATGTAAGTCCCCAACAGCTACAAAGAAGCCAGCGAGATGTTTAGGCTGTTCTTCTTCCTCCATCCATTGACGCATCAGCGTGAGCGTTTGCTCTAAGATAAATATCAGGGGTATGATATTGGTGATGCTGCAGCTTTCCCTACTGACAAATCTGGTGGTCTTTTCAAAGGGCATGAGAGCATAACACAGATCTCTGATGATCTTCCACTGCCTGACCTCAAAACAGCAAATGCTCCCTGCTCAGGCGGGATGGGGCATGACAAAATAATTCACCTCTGTACGCTGCTTGTACATGTGGTCTAGCATGTGCAAGGTAGAATTCCAGCGAGTTAGAACATTGCAGATCAAGTGTTGTAATGGCAGACTGTTTTAGTCAGCATATCCTAACGCATCAGTGCATGTCACCATGGCTAAAAATACAAAATCAAACACACTGCAACAGCACTCTGCAAACAGAATATATGAACCAATACTATACTCACTATATGAATAAATGAGAGGTCCTTAGCAAATATATTTTGATCAAAATTGTTTGTGCTCGTCTATCACAGCAGGAAGACAGCCAGTGGGATGTTTTCTGCTTGATACACTTTAGCAACTGGTCGGCTGTGTGGCTACTCTTGCCCAGACCAAACATTTCTAATACAGAATGGCAACACTTCACTTTACATATAAGATTTGGGAAAGGGGGATTGAAAGCGATACTCTGCCCTGCTTTTGTTGGGGATGGGAAAATGTCCATGGAGTAGAACGTTGAGGAGGCATATATGGTACTGGTGTGGGAACGAGAGCGACACAAACGTTGTGGAGTCAAAAGGACCTGGTCTAGTGATGCCTTGCCACTGCCAGGAAAAACATTAATCAGGTTGACCATGTGCTGTCCCTTACCATAACAGCTGCTCCAGGTGTCCACGGTGGTGTGCACCTTTGCCACACAGCAAGAATTGTAAGTTCTCAGCCATGTGGCAGTACAAGGCAGTACAAGGCAAAAATAATGATGACTGGGTATCTTTCAGTGAGGCTGAGCACATGGCATCAGTTCCCTAAAGTCAGCAGAATCCACTAAGTGGTATGGCAATGACTGCACCGCCAGCAACATGACTAGGTGGGAGTTAAGCTTGCACACCAGCAAATTGCAGGGTGCATATAGTTGTTCCTTGGCCACACATTCTGTTATTGATGGTTGTCAATGGAGCGATGTAGGAGGAGTAGTCTGAGTGGGAGTAGCAGTAGCTTATGATGATGACAAAAACACTGTACTGCATGTGGATGCGGCCTGGCTGCTGTAAATGAGACTGGGTAGAAGGAGGACACTTTTTTAGAGTTAGGCTGAGTTCACACGAGCGTGTCCGGATAAGGCAAACCCGCGCGAGTAGGTACCCAATTGCAGTCAGTTTTGACTGCGATTGCGTTCCGTTGTTCAGTTTTTATCGCGCGGGTGCAGTGTGTTTTGCACGCGCGTGATAAAAAACTGACTGTGGTACCCAGACCTGAACTTCTTCACAGAAGTTCAGGTTTGGGTTCGGTGTTGTGTAGATGTTATTATTTTCCCTTATAACATGGTTATAAGGGAAAATAATAGCATTCTTTAATACAGAATGCTTAGTAGGTGGTCAATTGAGGGTTAAAAAATAATTAACTCACCTTCTCCTCTTGATCGCGTAGCTGCCGGTCTCTGCCGTGGTGATGGACCATGTGATTGGACCATGTGATCTGACGTCACCACAGGTCCTTTAGCCGGCAGCTCATGATTAAAGAAGTAAGAAGAAACCGGCAGCTACTCGATCAAGAGGAGAAGGTGAGTTCATTATTTTTTATTTTTTAACCCTCAATTGACCACCTACTAAGCTTTCTGTATTAAAGAATGCTATTATTTTCCCTTATAACCATGTTATAAGGGGAAATAATACAGTGAATAGACTGTCATCTTAGCAACCATGCGTGAAAATCGCACCGCATCCGCACTTGATTGCGGATGCTTGCGATTTTCACTCAGCCCTATTCACTTCTATGGGGCCTGCATTGCGTGATAAACGCACAATGTAGAGCATGCTGCGATTTTCACGCAACGCATAAGTGATGCGTGAAAATCACAGCTCATGTGCACAGCCCCATAGAAATGAATGGGTCCAGATTCAGTGCGAGTGCAATGCGTTCACCTCCCGCATTGCACCCACGCGGAAATCTCGTCCGTGTGAACTCAGCCTTAGCTGGAGGCCATTTCTATTTTCCTGCAGTAACTAGTGATGCTGCTTCATGTGCTGCAATAGAGCTGTGTGAACGGCCTCTGCTTATTTTAATCCTGCAGATCTTGCACACAGCAGTGCTTTTGTCTTGTGGCACTGTGGAGAAAAACTGCATATTATATAAGAGATTGCAGCAGACAACAGGCAGTAGCTGAAGCTGTGGATCCTTGCAAAGGAGTCTGGTTGTAGTGGGCACAATGGGGGTAAGTGAGCAGGAAGGCCACATTTACTTAGCTATAACCACGATATGGGAAGGTGGGAAGGAAGATGTGGGAATTCTGGACTGGCTTGGATAAAGTAAGGCTATAGTCACATGACAGTAAAGAAAAAAATGGCCATTAAAAATCTTTAAACTGTCAGTTTTTCATAACCATTTTGAATCCATGTGTCACACATTTTTTATCCATTTTCTGGCCATTTGTCATCTGTTCATCATCTGTTTTTAACAGCCATTAAAAAAAAAAATCTATGAATTTAATTGACCTTTCTTTTTTACCAACCCCTGAAAACACCAATAAAATGGTCACATGATTGCTCAAGTGCCATCTTTTTGGAGTCGGTGGTGTTATGCCTTATTTACGCTTTTCAAACAACCATGGGGCGTGACATCTCATTGTAGGCTTCTTTGATGTCTGCTCTCCAGCTTGACACAATGCTCTGGAGGGGATTTCCCTGCCTCTCTTCAGTGACTCCTAGCAGCCAAACCATTTTTAACGGCCATCAGATGGATGCCATTCTGTAAAAACAGGCCCCATATCTTTTAAGGCCTGTCAGGCCGTCAAAAATACATGTCCTATTTTTGATGGATAGCAGTGCCATTGATATAGGTGTCGCAGCGGTCGCAATTATGATCGGGCCCCTTTGTCAGTAACGCATGCCAATACTGATATTGGGGTCTGAATTGAAGTCTGATATGGGGTTCTGATCTGAGGTCTGATATGGGGATCTGACCTGAAGATCTGATATGGGGTCAGGCACACATTATAAGGAGGTATTTTTTGTATTGGCACACAATATAAGGGTGTATTTTTGTACTGGCACACATTATAAAAGTGTATTTTTGTACTAGCACACATTATAAGAGGGTGTTTCTGTACTGGCACATACTAAAAGGGGGTATGTTTGTACTGGCACGCATTATAAGAGGGTATTTTTTGTACTGGCACACATTATAAGGCAGTATGTTTGTACTTGCACACATAAGGAGAATTATTGGTACTAGAAGGCTATAGGGAACAGGATTACTAGTATGGGCATTATGGGGGCATTCTTACGATTGGGGCACTGTTAACACTAAGTGCGCTCTGGCAGATAATTTTTTCTATTGGTGGGACTTTTAAGAGCACTATTATTGTGGGCAGGGCCAGCTCTATCATAAGGCAGACCAAGCGGCTGCTTGAGGGTGCAGAGAAGGGGAAAGCAGCACCAGGGCGGAAATTATTTTTTATTTTTTTAAAATACATAACTTGCCCGGCCACCCGCCGCAGCCTGCAGGTGTGCTGTGCGGCCCCGGCCCTCACCTCCTCACAGAGCGGGACACAAGCTCAGCAGCAGCATGGCATCAGCAACACAGACAGTCACGGGGTCAGGGGAGTGTGACTGGCGAGTGGCGCTGCGGCAGCGGGCAGCAGGCAGCAGCAACTGGTGTAGACTGGGGAGAGGAGGTCTGGAGACTGGAGGCGGAGCTGTTGGTGGTGAGTAACTGTGTGGACAAATGTCTCTGAGTAGTCTGTCTGTGCGGCACACAGGGAGAAATGTATGTGGCATGGGGGGTGAAATGGACATGATGGAGGGGGGGGGAATGTGACAACATGGATGGAGGGGGAGAAATGTGACAACATGGATGGAAGGGGGGAATTATGGCAACATGGATGTAGGGGAGAAATGTGACATGGAGGGGGAGACATGTGACATGGAGGGCTGATGTGACATTGGTGATTTGACATGGAGGGAGAGAAATGTGACAACATGGATGGAGGGGAGAAATGTGACAATATGGAAGGAGGGGGAGAAATGTGACAATATGGAAGGAGGGGGAGAAATGTGGCAACATGGATGGAGGGGGAGAAATGTGGCAACATGGATGGAGGGGGAGAAATGTGGCAACATGGATGGAGGGGGAGAAATGTGGCAACATGGATGGAGGGGGAGAAATGTGAGTGCTGATGTGACATAGGTGATTTGACATGGAGGGGGAGAAATGTGACATTGAAGGGGTGAAATGTGACATGGAGGGAGAGAAATGTGACATGGAGGCCTTGAGGGGAAGAAATGTGACATGGGGGGGCTGATGGCTGACATGGGGGCATGATGGCTGACATGGGGGCTGATGGCTGACCTGAGGCATTGGGGGGCTGATCTGAGGTGTGATTAACATTGGGGGTCTGATTGCTGGTCTGACCTGAGGTGTAATGGAAAATATTTTTTTCTTATTATCCTCCTCTAAAACCTAGGTGCGTCTTATGGGCCGGTGCATCTTAAAGGGCGAAAAATCCGGTCCTCAAACCAGCGATTGTCTGAAGTAGAGCGAAGATGCAGCTTTGCTTGTGTTGGCAAAAATCCTTGCACCAGCCCTGATTTTGGGGGGATAGCCTGGCACAGTCTCAGTTTAGCACAATTATTTTTGGTGGACATTATGTTTACATTATTAGTGTAATGGACACTATTTGCTGGGTGCAGTTGTTTTTAAGGGCGCTGTGTGCCAATAATTATTGAAGTGGGCACTATCTGCGTGGTACTAGTATTTTTACGGGGAATGTTTCTGCAAAATAGTATTAGGGAGCACAGGGGGGCCACAGAATTGGGGGTGACAGGATCTGATGTTCAGAAAGATGGAGGATGATGGAAAAGTAGGAAACTAAGATGTCTGTTTGTCAAACTCTGCATAAACAAGTGATGGCTGAAAGAAATCATCATGGTGGTCTGGTCTAAATGGAGAAGATGAGGAAAGGGAACATCTACATCAGAGGAGATGTGACTGGATGTAAGAGGTATATAGCACTGTATTAGCCTGTATGTTTTGTAGCACTGTATGTAATGTTTTCCAAGTATGTCTTTAACAGTCGGGCTGGTGGGAATTGGTTAGGTTGAGAATTTGGCATGGGGGGAGGCCGCCGTTTCAATGTTTCCCTCAGACCACAGAATGGCTAGGTGCACCCCTGTGGGCCAAAGCTGAACTTTTGCACCAGGGCCAATGAGCCTTTAGCTACGACCATGATAGATAGTTTTCACGATCCGTTAAAACAACAGACATGTAAATTCACCCATAGACCTTAATTGTTCTGAAAACATGTGAATATAGCCAAAGATTGAGTACCACCACTATAGACTGAGACCTAAGTTCTGTAGTGAATATTGTGGTTAGGCCAAGTAAATGTGACCGCAAGGTGAACAACTATTCCCCTTCATCGGCAGGCTTGAGCAGACGTTGTAACCTCTTACAGTAGAACAGTCCTATAGCCAATACTGTACTTAGTAGTCACAAGTTTGTCCAGGCTGTAAGAAGCTGCCTTGTTAAACCACCACCTGTTGAGAGTAACAGCTAAGAAATGTGCCTACACTGTGTAACTATAAATTGGTTGCCTCCAAGTTAGATAGCATTGAGTTGAGTATTTACAACAGGTGTCATCTACATTTTCTGTCTGCCATACCTTTTTTCCTATCACCCGGTGTATTACACACAGCTTTTCATGCTGTTTCGATTTCATAACTTATTCAAAATTAAAACTTTCACAAAATTGGCAAAAAAGGAGAACAGAGATTTTGCAACCATGTATGAGTCTTGGTTTTAAATTGGTATTGGGGCCAATCCATTATTTTCCCATACAGTGTTAGTGAGTTTGTTTTTGTGGTGTTTCAGCATTTATGCCCTATGCTTGGCTTGTTAGTGACATGTATTATTCATTTAATTCTGTTATGATGACCAGTATTGTTCCTGATGGCCAAACCTCCAAAATTTAAAAGTATAGGCTATCAATATATTACTCACTAAAAACCTATTTAAAATGACACTAGTATATAACTAATACAGTATATCAGGTATTCATCCCGCCTTCTAAGTTTATACAAGTAGACAGCTATATCTCTCTGCACAGTGGAGAAAGAAATTGAGGGGGCCTTACATAGCATATGTATCTCTGGGACTATATGAACAGTATCCCTGACCCGGGTGCATCTGCAATTTTTTTTTTTATTGTAAATAGTTTGGTATTGTTTTATTATGTATTTCATTGATTTGGCTGTGCATTGTAAAAAAGGAGGAGTGGATGGCAAAGGTTGGCAGGAAGAGGCCTAACTACCCTGTTTCCTCTTTTCTTGGTAGGAGTAGGCTGGTCCTGCTTCTGGCCAGAAGAGCCTATCTACCTAGAGTGAGAAGTGGACGCAGACTCCAGGGGTCCTGCTCCTTGGGACAACATGTGATTCTCCAGAGAGACCAATAACAAGTCAGCTTCAAGAAAGCTAAGACAAGACAGCAGAGTGAGCAGCAAAATATTGGGTTACAGACACTTTTGCAAGGTGAGGGACTACAGCTCAGACACCCATCACCTATACCACCACTAGGCCAATTTAAATTCAAGTGTGAACTTTACAGTGGGCACCTCTAACCACAAGTGCCAATATATAGTCATCCAACCTGCCACTGTAACTCATTAACTGGTACCAGAAACTGCACTTTGAATTTGCTGATACTGGATGTACCGCAAGTTACATTTTGCTCTCAGTAAAAAGAGACTGTTATAAGTTCAGTTCTGGCCTCATTCTTCAAAATATATTTCCACTGCACTGATCCCCAGGCAGCAACGGTCTGAGATGCTACAATGGGACACAGCATATTATTTGGGCTTCTACCACTCTCATCCACTGCACCAGCTCCACAGGGCCTTGCTGTATATGTGAGGGACTATTTAGTAGGCAGAAGAGGAAGGGGTTAACAAGAAGTAATTGCAATGCAACCTAAAGATGCAAGTGCTTTATGAGTTATTGCCCACCCACAGAAAGGAAAGAAAGTCCTCCAGATAAGTGAGTAAAAGAGTTTTAAAAAGGGTTTAAAATTTGTTGGAGAACCCCTTAACTATATAAATGTATGCAGACAGAAGGCCCATGGCTAATTAAGAACATCAATCAGACGAACGTTGCATTATTAAACTGAAGCAGGAACTTATATCTTCACTAACTTATCTCATTGACCACAAAGCCACTTCCGGAGCATGATCTCCTCAATACCACTTCCCACACAGAATCTGAAAATATGTAGAAAAATAAACTTTCTTTAAGTTCTGCAGAGAAGATGTTAAGAGGCCAATAACCCTTGTCCTGTGTCTTACTAACTATTGATACAGTGGGATGACTAAGTAAGGAGAATTAATGGTAGGAAAATGTTCAACCTAATTCTCACTTTAACCCCTTAACCCCTTAAGGACTCACCCCTATTTCACCTTAAGGACTTCACAATTTTTTGCAAATCTGACCAGTGTCACTTTAAGTGCTGATAACTCTAAAACACTTTGACTTATCCAGGCCATTCTGAGATTGTTTTTTGTCACATATTGTACTTCATGACACTGGTAAAATGAAGTAAAAAAAAATTTTTTTTTT
Organism: Bufo bufo; assembly: GCF_905171765.1. Taxonomy (NCBI): domain Eukaryota; kingdom Metazoa; phylum Chordata; class Amphibia; order Anura; family Bufonidae; genus Bufo; species Bufo bufo. The sequence continues at coordinate 104,900,657 of NC_053392.1, read as the reverse complement.
GCATAAAAAAATGCCTAATTTACCAAAAATTTGGAAAAATTAGCAAATTTTAGTTTCTCTACTTCTGTAATACATAGTAATACCCCCAAAAATTGTGATGACTTTACATTCCCCATATGTCTACTTCATGTTTGAATTATTTTGGGAATGATATTTTTTTTTTTGGGGATGTTACAAGGCTTAGAAGTTTAGAAGCAAATCTTGAAATTTTTCTGAAATTTACAAAAACCCAATTTTTAGGGACCACTACAGGTCTGAAGTCACTTTGCGAGGCTTACATAATAGAAACTACACCCCTCAAGGTATTCAAAACTGATTTTACAAACTTCGTTAACCCTTTAGGTGTTGCACAAGAGTTATTGGCAAATGGGGATGAAATTTGAGAATTTCATTTTTTTGCCTAATTTTCAATTTTAACCCATTTTTTCCACTAACAAAGCAAGGGTTAACAGCCAAACAAGACTGTATCTTTATTGCCCTGACTCTGCCGTTTACAGAAACACCCCATATGTGGCCGTAAACTACTGTACGGGCACACAGTAGGGCGTAGAGGGAAAGGTGCGCCGTATGGTTTTTGGAAGCCAGATTTTGCTGGACTGGTTTTTTGACACCATGTACCATTTGAAGCCCCCCTGATGCACCCCTAGAGTAGAAACTCCATAAAAGTGACCCCATCTAAGAAACTACACCCCTCAAGGTATTCAAAAATTATTTTACAAACTTTGTTAACCCTTTAGGTGTTGCACAAGATTTAATGGAAAATAGAGATACAATTTCTAAATTTCACTTTTTTGACAAATTTTCCATTTTAATATTTTTTTTCCAGTTACAAAGCAAGGCTGCCCTGATTCTGTAGTTTACAGAAACACCCCATATGTGGTCGTAAACTGCTGTACGGGCACACGTCAGGGCGCAGAAGGAAAGGAATGCCATACGGTTTTTGGAAGGCAGATACGGTTTTTGGAAGGAAGACACCCCTAGAGTAGAAACTCCAAAAAAGTGACCCCATTTTAGAAACTACGGGATAGGGTGGCAGTTTTGTTGGTACTAGTTTAGGGTACATATGATTTTTGGTTGCTCTATATTACACTTTTTTGTGCGGCAAGGTAACAAGAAATAGCTTTTTTGACACGTTTTTTTTTTTTGTTATTTACAACATTCATCTGACAGGTTAGATCATGTGGTAATTTTATAGAGCAGGTTGTCACGGATTCGGCGATACCTAATATGTATACAATTTTTTTTATTTATGTAAGTTTTACACAATGATTTCATTTAAAAAGAAAAAATATGTTTTAGTGTCTCCATAGTCTAAGAGCCATAGTTTTTTCAGTTTTTGGGCGAATATATTAAGTAGGGTCTCATTTTTTGCGGGATGAGATGACGATTTGATTGGCACTATTTTGGGGTGACTTTTTGATCGCTTGCTATTACACTTTTTGTGACGTAAGATGACAAATTGCTTTTTTTACACCGTTTTTATTTTTATTTTTTTACGGTGGTCACCTGAGGGGTTAGGTCATGTGATATTTTTATAGAGCTGGTCGATACGGACGCGGCGATACCTAATATGTATACTTTATTTTTATTTATTTAAGTTTTACACAATGATTTCATTTTTGAAACAAAAAAAAACATGTTTTAGTGTTTCCATAGTCTAAGGCCTAGTTTACACGAACGTATGGCTTTTATAGTTTTTTGTGGTCCGTTTTTCACTGATCCGTTGTTCCGTTTTTGAGTTCCGTTGTGTTTCCGTTTCCTTTCCGTTTTTCCGTTCCGTTTTTCCGTATGCCATGTACAGTATACAGTAATTACATAGAAAAAATTGGGCTGGGCATAACATTTTCAATAGATGGTTCAAAAAAAACGGAACGGATACGGAAGACATACGGATGCATTTCCGTATGTGTTCTGTTTTTTTTGCGGACCCATTGACTTTAATGGACCCACGGAACGTGATTTGCGGCCAAATATAGGACATGTTCTATCTTTCAACGGAACGGAAAAACGGAAATACGGAAACGAAATGCATACGGAACACATTCTGTTTTTTTTGCGGAACCATTGAAATGAATGGTTCCGTATATGGAACGTATACGGAACACAAAAAAACGGCCCGTACACCCGCAAAAAAAACGATCGTGTGTAAAACTTATTTTTCAGTTTTGTGGCGATTATTTTGGGTAGGGTATGATTTTTGCGGGATGAGATGACGGTTTGATTGGTACTATTTTGGCGCACATGCGACTTTTGTGATCACTTTTATTACCTTTTTTGGGAAGTAAGGTGGGCAAAATTTCAATTTCTTCATAGTTTTAATTTTTTTATTTTAATGGCGTTCACCGTGCGGGGAAAGTAACATGACCGTTTTATAGATAGATCAGGTCGGTACGGACGCGGCGATACCAAACATGTATAGGGAATTTTATTTCTTTCATTTTTTTGATAAATGTGTTTTTTGATTTTTACTTTTTTTTTTACTTTTTTTTTGACCCAGACCCACTTGGTTCTTGAAGATCCAGTGGGTCTGATGTCTGCATAATACAGTACAGTACACTATATAGTGTTTTGTACTGTATTTTACTTACACTTTGTCTGAACAGATCTATGCCTTTAGCACAGATCTGTTCAGCACCATGGACAGCAGGATGCCTGAGAAGGCGTCCTGTTGCCATGGGAACCTTCCCCGTCTGCTCAGTTGTGGCCACAACTTCGCAGACGGGGAAGGGTAAGGAGGCGGGCTGTCTGGGGGCTCTCTCCCTCTCCATCGGGGGGCTGCAAAGGCACAGCAGCCCCCTGATGGGAGAGGGAGGGAGCTCCCTCTTACTGTTAACTTTTTCCATACAGCGTTCCGTACGGACCGCGGTATGCAAAGGGTTAAACGGCTGACATCTGCACAGATGTCAGCCGTTTATACCAGAGTGTCAGCAATGTGCTGACACTCTGGTATAACCACTGTACACCAACAAATTTTCAAGAGGAGGCGGGCGGTGGATCGCCCGCCTCCCGCACCGCCCCCCCACCGCCCACAACCTCCCCCTGCAACCCCCGGGGGTGCAAAATCGATATTTTAGGCACACTAAAGTTTCTGATCCCCGCGGTCAGGGACCGCGGGGATCAGAAACTGCAGAAAGAGCAGCAAACCGCAAGTCTGAATTGACCTGCAGTTTGTGGCGATCGCCGATACGGGGGGGTCAAATGACCCCCCTCCTGGCGTTGTGACAGGATGCCGGCTGATTTCAGCCGGCATCCTGTTCGGATTAACCCCCGCAGCTCCGCAATCTCGATTTAAACTTAGGATGTACCGGTACGCCCTAAGTCCTTAAGGGGTTAAGGACCCATGACGTACATGTACGTCATATCTGGCCATGACTTAAGGACCAGTGACGTACATATACTGCATGGTGATCAGGCGGGTGCAGGAGCTGCGCCTGCCCAATCATCTCCAGGGGTCCGGCAGTCACTGATAGCCGGACCCCTGCTGTATGCGCCGGCATAGTATCGAATGGCTATATAAAAATATCACATGACCTAACCCCTCAGGTGAAAAAAATAAAATAAAAACATTTTTTGTCACCTTACATCACTAAAAGTGCAAATTAGTACCAATATAACCGTCACCTCATCCTGCAAAAAAATGAGCCCCTACCTAAGACAATCGCCCAAAAAATAAAAAAAAAGATTCAAAAATGCTTTTATTGTGTTAAATGTGAAAAAAATAAAAAAAGTAGACATATTAGGTATACCACCTGACCTAACCCCTCAGATGAACAAATATAATAATAAAATAAAGACATTTTTTGTCACCTTACATCACAAAAAGTGTAATAGCAAGCGATCAAAAAGTCGTATCCACCCCAAAATAGTGCCAATCAAACCATCATCTCATCCTTCAAAAGTTATACCCTACCTAAGACAATCGCCCAAAAAAAAAAAAGTTTGTTTTAAAAATGATATTATTGTGTAAAACTTAAATAAATAAAAAAAAGTATACATATTAGGTATTGCCACGTCCGTAATGACCTTGTATATAAAAATATCACATAACCTAACCCCTCAGATGAACACCATAAAAAAATTGAAAAAAAAACGGTGTAAAAAAGCCATTTTTTATCACCTTATATCACAAAAAGTGTAATACCAAGAGATCAAAAATCATACTAATAAATACTAATAAAACAGTCATCTTATACCGCAAAAAATAAGACCCTACCTAAGACAATCGCATAATAAAAAAACTATGGCTCTCAGAATATGGAGACACTAAAACATGATTTTTTTGGGTTTAAAAAATGCTGTGATTGTTTAATTAAATTAATAAAAAACAGTATACATATTCCCCGCGTCCGTAATAACCTGCTGTATAAAAATACAGGGATGCATCAGGGGGTCTTCAAATGTGACATGGCAACTTAAAATTATCCCAGTGAAATCTGCCCTCCAAAAACCATATGGCGTTCCTTTCCTTCTGCACCCTGCCATGTGCCCGTACAGCAGTTTATGACCAGATACGGGGTGTTTCTGTAAACTACAGAATAAGGGTAATAAACATTGAATTTTGTTTGGCTGTTAACCCTTGCTTTGTTAGTGGAAAAAATGGATTAAAATGGAAAATCTGCCAAAAATGTGAAATTCTGAAATTTCATCTACATTTTCCTTTAATTCTTGTGGAACACCTAAAGGTTTAACAAAGTTTGTGAAATCAGTTTTGAATACCTTGAAAGGTGTATTTTCCAAAATAGGGTAACTTTTTTGGAGTTTCTACTCTAGGGGTGCATCAGGGGGTCTTCAAATGTGACATGGCAACTTAAAATGATCCTAGTGAAATCTGCCCTCCAAAAACCATATGGCGTTCCTTTTCTTCTGCGCCCTGCCGTGTGCCCGTACAGCAGTTTACAACCACATATGGGGTGTTTCTGTAAACTGCAAAATCAGGGTAATAAATATTGAGTTTTGTTTGGCTGTTAACCCTTGCATCCTGGCATTGTTACTGGAAAAATTAATAAAAATGGAAAATATGCCAAAAAAGTGAAATTATGAAATTTCAGCTACATTTTACTTTAATTCTTGTGGAACACCTAAAGAGTTAAAGTTTGTAAAATCAGTTTTGAATACCTTGAGGGGTGTAGTTTCTAAAATGGGGCCATTTATGTGTGATTTCTATTATGTAAGCCTCACAAGTGACTTCAGACCCGAACTGGTTTTTAAAAAGTGGATTTTGGAAAAAAAATTCAAGATTTGCTTCTAGACTTCTAAGCCTTCTAACGTCCCCAAAAAAAGAAGATGTTATTTACAAAATGATTCAAACATGAAGTAGACATATGGGAAATGTAAAGTAATAACTTTTTCAGGAGATATCACTATCTGTTTTAAAAGTATAGAAATTGAAATTTTGAACATTTTCAAAATTTGTGGTAAATATTTTTTTTTTAGAATTTAAAATTAAATATCTTAACTCAATTTTACTACTGTAATGAAGTACAGTTGTAGCAGGGGTAACACACACACTCTTAACTCAAATTTCTTAAATTGTGTTATCTTGAAACAAAAGCCATTGAAAAGCAATTTCTTAACGCATTTAGTTGCATTTAGTTTAGATAACATGTCTCATAAAGCATGTGTGTTAACCTGGCTACATACGTACAATATGCGACGAGAAAACAATCTCAGAATGGCTTGGATAAGTAAAAGTGTTTTAAAGTTATCACCACATAAAATGACATGTCAGATTTGCAAACAATGGCCTGGTCCTTAAGGTGAAAAATTACAGGGTCCTGAAGAAGTTAAAATCTCCAATCAGCTCTAATATTCAGTCCGGTCCCCCAGAGGGTCTCTCAGGTGTTCCTGGTAGTCAATCACTATAAGATAACGATCTCCCGTCATTGACTATATGTATTTTCCTTTTGATCTGGTATTGAAGGGATTTTCTGAGATTTTTTAACTGTATCTGATTGATGTGGGTCTGAGGATAGGTCATCATTTAAAAAATCTCGAAAACCCCCTTTAATGACTAAATGTTTATTTTCCCATCAAAAATCTGACAAATACAGCAGATATGAGAGTAACGGTCGCCATCAGGTTCATTACACCTCCCCCCCCAGTATACCTAATCTCAGGCTACCACATATTCCTAAGGCTCAGCAGCATGTCCAGCCTCAGTCAGCAATGAGTGAGTGAGTCTGTCATTACTGATAACTTAGCAGTGATAAGTTATCAGTAATGACAGACTCACTCACTGCTGACTGAGGGTGGACGTGCTGCTGACTGAACCTTTAGGAATATTTGCTTTACTGCTTGTTGTGCATTTCTTTTCCTCGTCAATATACATGTATGTACAAACCGGATTCCAAAAAAGTTGGGACACTATACAAATCGTGAATAAAAACTGAATGCAATGATGTGGAGGTGCCAACTTCTAATATTTTATTCAGAATAGAACATAAATCACGGAACAAAAGTTTAAACTGAAAAAATGTACCATTTTAAGGGAAAAATATGTTGAATCAGAATTTCATGGTGTCAACAAATCCCCAAAAAGTTGAGACAAGGCCATTTTCACCACTGTGTGGCATCTCCCCTTCTTCTTACAACACTCAACAGACGTCTGGGGACCGAGGAGACCAGTTTCTCAAGTTTAGAAATAGGAATGCTCTCCCATTCTTGTCTAATACAGGCCTCTAACTGTTCAATCGTCTTGGGCCTTCTTTGTTGCACCTTCCTCTTTATGATGCGCCAAATGTTCTCTATAGGTGAAAGATCTGGACTGCAGACTGGCCATTTCAGTACCTGGATCCTTCTCCTACGCAGCCATTATGTTGTGATTGATGCAGAATGTGGTCTGGCATTATCTTGTTGAAAAATGCAGGGTCTGCAGGCCTGAAAGAGATGACGTCTGGATGGGAGCATATGTTGTTCTAGACCCTGAATATATTTTTCTGCATTGATGGTGCCTTTCCAGACATGCAAGCTGCCCATGCCACAAGCACTCACGCAACCCCATACCATCAGAGATGCAGGCTTCTGAACTGAGCGTTGATAACAACTTGGGTTGTCCTTGTCCTCTTTGGTCCGGATGACATGGCGTCCCAGATTTCCAAAAAGAACTTCGAATCGTGACTCGTCTGACCACAGAACAGTCTTCCATTTTGCCACACTCCATTTTAAATGATCCCTGGACCAGTGAAAACACCTGAGCTTGTGGATCTTGCTTAGAAATGGCTTCTTCTTTGCACTGTAGAGTTTCAGCTGGCAACGGCGGATGGCACGGTGGATTGTGTTCACTGACAATGGTTTCTGGAAGTATTCCTGAGCCCATTCTGTGATTTCCTTTACAGTAGCATTCCTGTTTGTGGTGCAGTGTCGTTTAAGGGCCCGGAGATCACTGGCATCCAGTATGGTTTTACGGCCTTGACCCTTACGCACAGAGATTGTTCCAGATTCTCTGAATATTCGGATGATGTTATGCACAGTTGATGATGATAGATGCAAAGTCTTTGCAATTTTTCGCTGGGTAACACCTTTCTGGTATTGCTCCACTATCTTTCTGCGCAATATTGTGGGAATTGGTGATCCTCTACCCATCTTGGCTTCTGAGAGACACTGGCACTCTGAGAAGCTCTTTTTATACCCAATCATGTTGCCAATTGACCTAATTAGTGTTAATTGGTCTTCCAGCTCTTCGTTATGCTCAAATTTACTTTTTCCAGCCTCTTATGGCTACTTGTCCCAACTTTTTTGGGATTTGTTGACACTGTGAAAATTGGAATCAACGTATTTTTCCTTTAAAATGATACATTTACTCGGATTAAACGTTTGATCTGTCATCTACGTTCTATTACAAATAAAATATTGACATTTGCCATCTCCACATCATTGCATTCAGTTTTTATTCACAATTTGTTTAGTGTCCCAACTTTTTTGGAATCCGGTTTGTACATAGTATGTGGTAGCCTGAGGTATACTGGGGGGGGGGGGGGGTCTAAGGAATTTCCCCACAAAGAGGTTTGTTGCTCATTATTCTCCTATTAGTGGAGGCTGGGGCCTGGGGGGATCCCTCCCCCAAAACACCACACTATGTAGCATTAGTACGTGGTAGCGCAGACACCATGCAAACTCCTGTATGAGTCTGGTCTGGGGTCCTAATAATTTATCTATATTCTGTAGTTGCCCCCACCCTCCACAGAAATTCTGCCTGCAGACTACCTAAATAAATGTAAACGCCAAATTAGACCTCTAAATTCAGACCGTTATATTCAGACCTCAGATTAGACCCCTAAATTAGTTTAGACCCCAGACTAGATCCTAAATAAAATCATAGCCCCAGACTAGACTCCTAAATTCGGAACTTAAGGATTGATTCACATATATCCACACTGTAGCATGTTCTGTCTATTATATTTCGCACCATATATAATACATGTAGTTTTCTTGCCTCGTGTGTGGTGCAAAATGCCACAAGGGGGCCCACTAAGGCTTTATCACCCAAGGGCCCACATGAACCTGGAGCCAGCCCTGGTCGCCATGCACATAGAATGAAGGTACCATGTGTTGAACCCACCTGTTCCAAAGGCCGACCATCTAATGTGTATGGAGGAGGTGTCCTGGCTCTCCTTCAATAGTAGATATCAGGAGAAAGAAGGACTGAGCATGTTGGATTTCAACATACCCCATTCTTTTTGTTTTCAAGGGAGATAAAGCACCTGGAGTTTACTACCCTCTCCCTATTGAGGATACATGCATGAGTGTGCATGTACATGGTGGGTGAGGGTTAACAGGAGAAAACACTGATTCTACTGACAGTTATCCAATATATCTGGAAAGCTTAACCTGTTACGGACACAGGGCGTACCTGTACGCCCTGATGTCCCGGTACTTAAGGACACAGGGCATACAGGTAAGTCCTGTGTATTTCCAGAAATCATTCAGCAGGCACTCTGGGACAATGCCGAGGGGGGTCCTGTGACCCCCCCAATTCAGCAATTGCAGCAAACCGCAGGTCAATTCAGACCTGCAGTTTGCTGCGTTTCCGGGTTATTCGGGTCTCTGTTGACCCGATACCCGGAATAGGATGGTGATCGGTGGTGTGATAATACACCACCAATCACCATCCTGCGATCCTGAGAGCTGATGGTGACATCACCTTTTAGGATCGCTTGCTATTGGCTGCAGGGCGGGCGGGGGGGTTGACTTCATGCAGCTCTGCTGTCCTCCTCCTTTCTGCGTCCGGACCCGTGGAGAGAGGAGCTTGTCGTCCAGCTCTGGAGCCCAGCACCCCCAGCACCCCCACTGAGCCAGCACCCCCAGCACCCCCTCATTTTCCGCCAGTATGTTCCCTCTAAGCGGGCGAGGTATGGCGTGAAGCTGTACAAACTTTGTGAGAGTACCTCAGGGTACACTTACAAGTTTTGTGTGTACGAGGGGCGAGATTCCCTTATTGAACCCCCATAATGTCCCCCCACTCTGGGTGTTAGCAGGAAACTTGTGTGTGACCTTATAAGGGTTACCAGATAAGGGTTACCACCTGTACGTGGATAACTTTTATACTAGTATCCCATGGTTCCAGTCCCTTGCCGCCAGATCCACGTCCGCTTGTGGGACTGTGCGGAAAAATCAACGCGGCCTCCCTTCCCACCCTCTCCAGGTGCCTATCTCCAGGGGTGAGACCCGTGCCCTTACCAGTGGAAACCTGTTGCTGGTCAGATATAAGGACAAGAGGGATGTCCTTGTACTGTCCACAATTCACGGTAACGGCATCACTCCTGTCCCTGTGCAAGGTACCGCGGCAACGGTCCTCAAACCCAATTGTATCGTCGACTACAATCGGTATATGGGAGGAGGTGATCTCTCTGATCAAGTCCTCAAGTCATATAACGCCATGCGCAAAACCCGGGCATAGTACAAAAAAGTTGCGGTCTACTTGGTACAGGTTGCCTTGTACAACTCTTTTGTGCTGTCCCGGAGCGCTGGCAGCACAGGGAAATTCCTCCAATTCTATGAGGCAGTCCTCAAGGCCCCGATCTTTTCTGACCGGGAAAGAGCAGGCCGGAGTCCCTCGGGAACTGGAGGCGCCCGGATCGTCCCTGGCCAACACTTTCCAGGTGTGGTCTCCCATACTGGAAAGAAGGGATGGACCCAAAAAAAGTGCAGAGTGTGTCACAGGAGGGGGATGCGGAAGGACACCGTCACTCAGTGTGACACGTGCCCCGATCATCCGGACCTCTGCATTGACGGTTGCTTCAGGGAGTACCACACTTCCATGGAGTACTAAATATATTATCCCCTTCCCCAATTTTAATTCTATTTAGCCACTGACATTTAGCCCAGAAAAAAACAAAACAAAAAAAAACTATGGCTCTCATGACCTAACCCCTCAGATGAACACAGTCAAAAAAATAAAATAAAAACGGTGTAAAAAATGGCTTTTTTTAACACTGTTTTTATTTTATTTTTTTGACTGTGTTCATCTGATGGGTTAGGTTACACTTTTTGTGATGTAAGGTGACAAAAAATATCTTTTTTTGTCACCTTACATCACAAAAAGTGTAATAGCAAGCGATCAAAAAGTGATTTGCACCCCAAAATAGTGCCAATAAAACCGTCCTCTCATCCCGCAAAAAATTAGCACCTACTTAAGACAATAGGCTAAAAACTGGAGGCGCCCGGATCGTCCCTGGCCAACACTTTCCAGATGTGGTCTCCCATACTGGAAAGAAGGGACGGACCCAAAAAAAGTGCAGAGTGTGTCACAGGAGGGGGATGCGGAAAGACACCATCACTCAGTGTGACACGTGCCCCGATCATCCGGACCTCTGCATTGACGGTTGCTTCAGGGAGTACCACACTTCCATGGAGTACTAAATTTATTATCCCCTTCCCCAATTTTAATTCTATTTAGCCACTGAAATTTAGCCCAGAAAAAAACAAAACAAAAAAACACTATGGCTCTCATGACCTAACCCCTCAGATGAACACAGTCAAAAAAATAAAATAAAAACGGTGTAAAAAATGGCTTTTTTTAACACTGTTTTTATTTTATTTTTTTGACTGTGTTCATCTGATGGGTTAGGTTACACTTTTTGTGATGTAAGGTGACAAAAAAAAATCTTTTTTTGTCACCTTACATCACAAAAAGTGTAATAGCAAGCGATCAAAAAGTGATATGCACCCCAAAATAGTGCCAATAAAACCGTCCTCTCATCCCGCAAAAAATGAGCACCTACTTAAGACAATAGGCTAAAAACTAAAAAAAAATTACTCTCAGACTATTGAGATACAATAATGTTTTTGTTTTTTTTGTTTAAAAAAGGATATTATAGTGTAAAACCTAAATAAATTTAAAAAAGTAGACATATTAGGTATTGCTGCGTCCGTACGAATTTGCTCAATAAAAATAACACATGACCTAACGCCTCAAATGAACACAGTAAAAAAAAAAAAAAAAACGGTGCCAAAACATTTTAATCTATTTTTTTCCGTTAACAAAGCAAGGGTTAACAGTCAAACAAAACTCCTATATTTATTGCCCTGATCCTGTAGTTTTTAGAAACACCTCGTATGTGGTCGTAAAATGCTGTATGGCCAGAAGGAAAGGAGCGCCATATGGTTTTTGGAACGCAGATTTTGCTGGATTGTTTTTTTTGACACCATGTCCTGTTTGAAGCCCCCCTGATGCACCCCTAGAGTAGAAACTCCATAAAAGTGACCCCATCTAAGAAACTACAACCCTTAAGGTATTCAAAACTGATTTTACAAACTTTTTTAACCCTTTAGGTGTTGCACAAGATTTAATGGAAAATAGAGATACAATTTCAAAATTTAACTTTTTTGGCAGATTTTCCATTTTAATATTTTTTTTCCAGTTACAAACAGCCAAACAAAACTCATTATTTATGGGCCGGATTCTGTAGTTTACAGAATTGGCAAATGGAGATGAAATTCCAGAATTTCCTTTTTTTTTAACCTTGCCTCCCAAAAATGTAATATAGAGCAACCAAAAATCATATGTACCCTAAAAATAGATCCAGCTAAACTGCCACCTTATCCCGTAGTTTCCAAAATGGGGTCACTTTTGTGGAGTTTCTACTCTAGGGGTCCATCAGGGGGGTTGAAATGGGACATGGTTTAAATAAACCAGTCCAGCAAAATCTGCCTTCTAGAAACCATATGGTGCTCCTTTCCTTCTGCGCCCTGACGTGTGCCCGTACAGTAGTTTACGACCACATATGGGGTGTTTCTATAAACTACAGAATCAGGGCAATAAATATTTAGTTTTGTTTTGCTGTTAACCCTTGCTTTGTTATTGGAAAAAATGGATTAAAATGGAAAATTTGCCAAAAAATGTAAATTCTGAAATTTCATCTCCATTTGCCAATAACTCTTGTGGAACACCTAAAGGGTTAACAAAGTTAATAAAATCAGTTTTGAATACCTTGAGGGGTGTAGTTTTTTGTGGAGTTTCTACTCTAGGGGTGCATCAGAGGAGCTTCAAATGGGACATAGTGTAAATAAACCAGTCCAGCAAAATCTGCCTTCCAAAAACCATATGGTGTTCCTTTCCTTCTGCGCCCTACCATGTGCCCGTACAGTAGTTTACGGCCACATATGGGGTGTTTCTATAAACTACAGAATCAGGGCAATAAATATTGAGTTTTGCTTTGCTGTTAACTCTTGATTTGTTACTGGAAAAAATTGATTAAAATGTAAAATTTGCCAAAAAATTGAAATTCTGAAATTTCATCTCCATTTGCCAATAACTCTTGTGGAACACCTAAATGGTTAACAAAGTTAGTAAAATCAGTTTTGAATACCTTGAGGGGTTTAATTTCCAAAATGGGGTCACTTTTGTGGAGTTTCTACTCTAGGGGTGCATCAGGGGAGCTTCAAATGGGACATGGTGTAAATAAACCAGTCCAGCAAAATCTGCCTTCCAGAAACCATATGGTGTTCCTTTCCTTCTGCGCCCTGCCATGTGCCCGTACAGTAGTTTATGACCACATATGGGGTGTTTCTATAAACTACAGAATCAGGGCAATAAATATTGAGTTTTGTTTGGCTGTTGAGCCTTCCTTTGTTACTGGAAAAAATGGATTAAAATGGAAAATTTGCCCAAAAATTGAAGTTCTGACATTTCATCTCCATATGCCAATAACTCTTGTGGAACACCTAAAGGGTTAACAAAGTTTGTAAAATCAGTTTTGAATACCTTGAGGGGTGTAGTTTCCAAAATGGGTTCAATTTTGGATGGTTTCTATTATGCAAGCCTCACAAAGTGACTTCAGACCTGAACTGGTCCTTAAAAAGCGGGTTTTGGAAAATTTCTGAAAAATTTTAAGATTTGCTTCTAGACTTCTAAGCCTTGTAATGTCCCCAAAAAATAAAATGGCATTTCCAAAATGATCCAAACAAGAAGTAGACATATGGGGAATGTAAATGAATAACTCTTTTTGGATGTATTACTATGTATTATAGAAGTAGAGAAATTAAAACTTGGAAATTTGCAAATTTTTCCCAATTTTTGGTAAATTTGGTATTTTTTTATAAATAAAAATGATTTTTTTAACTCCATTTTGCCAGTGTCATGAAGTAAAACATGTGATGAAAAAAAATATCTCAGAATGGCCTGGATAAGTAAAAGCGTTTTAAAGTTATTCACACATAAATTGACACTGGTCAGATTTGTAAAAAATTGCCTGGTCCTTAAGGTGAAAATGAGCCGGGTCTTTAAGGGGTTAAAGGGGACCTGTCATCAAGAAATGCAGTGAAATCTAGAGGCAGCATGTTATAGAACAGGAGAAGCCAGGCAGATTAAAATACAGTTTTGCGGGAAAAGATTCAGTAAAACTTGTAATTTATACATTTATGTACATTGTTGTCCTTTCCGACTTTAGTTGTACATGGGGTCGTCTTATCAGTGATTGATAGCATTCTCTGTGTAAGGGCTCTATTAGGGCCAATTATCAGGAATGAGCATTCTTAGGAATGAAATAAATGAGCAGCTGATAAATGAGCAAGTGTTTGTTTGCTGGCTGATAGAAATCTGTCATCAGGATGAGAGATCCTTGATTATCGGCAGCACACCAGCACACCTCCATGTGTAATCAGGGGTGTGCTGCCGATAATCATTAGAACTGAATGAGGGAGGAATGATTGCAGTAGAAATCAATTCTGCCACATGGAGTTTGCATCGGCCCCTGTAATCAGGCCCGGTGCAAGCAAGTGCCTGGCCAAACATTGGGCAGTGTAATACTCCCTTAAAGGGTTTATCCAACGATTTCAACCCCTATAACGCCCCCCAAAATGCCCGGGCCCCTCATACTGGTTATACTTACCTCGCTCCCCGACACCCGCATTACTTCTGATGCCTGCGCAGCTGCCGTTGCATCTCCCTGTCACGCTGATCAAAACATCCGACGACGGGGGCAGCCACATGCTACAGGAACGAGCCTCTCCACTGCTAATCATGGATCCTGTTCCCATTTGTAGGGTTATATTGGCAACGCTGAGGTCGGGGAACGGGATAAGTATAATCTGTATGAAGGGGCATTATAGAGGTTGGATAACCCCTTTAAGTGTGTATATAGAAATTATATGTCAATCTTCTCAGCTCCTCCGGCTCTATAGAATGCTGCCTGCAGATTGCACTACATTTTGTGGGTAGTGACAGGTTTTCATCTTAGGAAGTTTAGTTCATTGGTGACATCAGTAGAAAGAGGAGGACATAACTAATTTCTATTACCACTTGGAAATCAATATAACTTGCAGCCTGGGGCATAACAGCTTGAAAAGAAAGGTAGAACATTGGTGCAGATTTACTATTGAAAACATAGAACTGATGTACATGCCATGTTAAGGCCTCATGCTCACGAGCCACGACCATATTTTTTCGCCACATCCAATTTGCATCTTTTCAGATTGGATGCTGACCCATTCATTTCAATAGAACCACAAAAAATGTCCGCATGTCCGTCCCACAAAAGAAAAGAAAAAATGTCCTGGAGTGTAATAATATTACAGGCTATAGCTACTAGAGAGGGGTCGTTGATCCAGGGAGTTATTCTGATTGCCTGATTGGAGTCGGGAAGGAATTTTTTATTCCCCTAAAGTGAGGAAAATTGGCTTCTACCTCACAGGTTTTTTTTGCCTTCCTCTGGATCAACTTGCAGGATGACAGGCCGAACTGGATGGACAGATGTCTTTTTTCGGCCTTATGTACTATGTTACTATGTTACTATTGTTGTCCGTTTTGTGGACAAGAATAGACATTTTAACAATGGGGCCCGTGAAAATTGCAGGTTGCACACGATTGGTATCCATATTTTGTGTATCAGCGGTTTGCGGACTGCAAAATACATACGGTCATGCGCACGAGGCCTTATCAGGTTTTTTAGACACTTTTCTAACCTTTTTATGCCTTGTCTGTTAAGGGGGTGCAGCTTATCAACAAGGTTGTTTGGCTTCAAGTAATGAGGTGTGGCTTAATTGCATCTCTGTACCCCCAAAAAATAAATTAAATCAGGTGTGCACAACCCGCAGCCAGCGGGCCGCTTGCTGCCCCCAGAACCGAGTTTTGCGGCCCCCGTCCTGCTGGGCAGAAACACCGCAGTTCGGGCCAGGTCCCTGGAAGTGATAGTGAGGGAGTCGAGCAGAAGGCAGAAGCGCTTTATCAGCGCTTCTGCCTCCTCCTCAGATAGATGAGCGGCGTGATGAGCGGCTTGGGGCAGAGGAGCGCAGAGCTGCAGGGTCAGCTCTGCCTTCTTCAAACCCCCACAGGAGGCTGGTTTCCCCTGTAACTAGGGATCCTTTGGATGCCCCAGTTACAGTGGAAATAGTACAAAAAAAAGTCTCTAATTGTGTCCCAAAGGTCTTTTAGTGAAGTTGAAAAATTATAAAAAAAATTGAAAATGAAATAAAAAATATAATAAAATACAAATAAAATAAAAAATAAATAAGATATTATGTGGCAAAAAAATAGAATAGAAATTAATATAGAGGGCCACTCAACAATCAGAGTTACACTGACCACTGATGAAGGGACTGGGACTGGGAAAAAGTGTTCATAGGAGTGCTCATATCTAATATCTGGCTGGTATGAACGTTTGTCGACTGATTTGCATATTTTATCAGATAATCGTCAGCACATCTCTCTGTGTAATCAGGGATGGGCTACCAATAATCAATATAACTAAATGAAGGTGGAATGACTGCAGTAGTGATCATTCCTCCCCATTTCATTCCTCCCCCCTTGAAACAGAGCGATGTGACAATGCAGCCCTCAGACCAAAAAAGGTTGAATTAAATGAAATAATTTTCGTACAAACCTTTGGGATACCAACTGCGTAGATCAGGAAGACAAAAGGCAAAGTTTTGGGGAATAGAATATTTTATTGAGCCGTTTTTGTACACACACACATATATGTTTAGTATATGCTGCATAGTCTGTACTTTACGCGGTATATATATATATATATATATATATATATATTTATATATATGACCTGTAATCACTATTTCCATAATTTATTGAATAATTAATAAATATTTTAAAAACATTGGGTAGATTATATTTATGAAAACTATATTTATTAAAGGAATATCTGTCTTTCTTGCCCATAGCAAGCAATCACTATACTTAGGCTGGGTTCACATGGCGTTTTTCCCATCCATTTAAGGCTGGGTTCACTTCATGTAGGTTTAACGTACACAAAAAACATATACTTTAAAGCAGAAGTGCAAAACCTGCGGCCCAGGGGGCCACATGCGGCCCTTGATACCATTCTGTGTGGCCCCCAACTATCTGGTAACAGACACGTATGTCTATGTCTTGTGGCTGCTCACATGTATTTTTCATGTATTCTCCCATTAGATGGGAGTCCTGGAACTGTGACTAATTGTGACTAACATTAATGTTATATACTGTATGTTCAATATGCCAAAAATACAGTATTTCAGTTGTTAATACCCCTTTAAATTTTATTTTCGGCCCTTGTCATTGGTTCAGTCTGACAATGTGGCCCCAAACCAGAAAACGTTGTGCACCCCTGCTTTAAAGGATGCCTCAGACTGATACCATACGGTGGTTCCATGGAGTTCCATTGTAAAAAAAAAAAAAAGTATACTGTACGTTTATTTCCATTGTGAAAAAAGTATACTTTTCTTTTACTGGACTCTGCCGGATACAAAAATGTCTCTAAAGTGACAGGTGTCAGAAGATCTAAGAGACTGACTGCACGTGATGTGATCTGACAGCCTCTTTGGTATCACTTGTTTTCAGTGTTGTTGCTGGTATGACTACACCTCTTGTCTCAGGTGTAGTGGTCATTACAACTCCTCTATTTAGTCTGGCTTCACCCATCATGCTATCCCTGTAATTTTGTGATCTGAATTAGATGACCCATTTTCAATTACCCTATTAGAGTAGCAACAAAGAAGGGCTCTCTCTCTCTGGAGGACCCTGTCTGCCCTTGAATTACAAAGAAAACCAACTGGACATCAATAGAATCCATGTACAGATGTAGTAATCGACATCTTGATTCTTAACAAGTTAAGTAATGTTACATTGCGCCATGCAAACTCAAGTTTAGAACTGCTCCATCTGTGATTCTTCATTAATCCTGTGGTGGCGCTGCAGCAAAATTTAACACCTGCTGACAAGTTAACCCACAAAATATGGGATTGTCCAAGGAAACAGCCTCTCTAATGCACGAAGGATGTTTGATCGTAGGGATATGTATTTTATCTATCATATATATTGTTTTTTAAGAAAATTAGATTTCTTGTATATATTGTATATATGTTGCTCTGTTTCAAAAAATATTGTCAAAAGAGGAATTTCACATCAAACTATAACCATCTACCAAATGTTCTAGACAAGTTTGTATTTCCAGCTCCATAAGTTGTGTCACCACTCCTGACATGTCTGTTTTAATAGCTTTATGCCTTCCGCATGTAATAACATTTCTGGAGCATCTATTCTTATGGCTCTATGTTGTGCCATTCCTTTGTTATTTCTGCTAGAAGTTATGCAGTCAGACTACTAACAATTCATTCATAACTTCTAGTAGAAATAATAAAGGAATGGCATAGCATGCAGACATAAGAATAGATGTTACAGAATTGTTATTACATGAGGAATTCATGAAGCTATTAAAACAGGCCTGTCAGGAGAGGTGACAGGTCCTCTTTAAAAAAATGAGACTCCTATTACAGAATACTTCAACATGAATTCTAAACATAGCAATAATGAGACTGTAATAAATAGTAAAATCTTCCTAAAGTCATTAATTATCACCATTAATAAATGATGCACAATTATTATATCATTATAGCATGAGGTATTGAGGTTCTCCACTGATAATCATGGATCCTGTTCCCATTTGTAGTGTCATATCACATTTTGCCTGGTCCTTTTGAATTCTTCTTCCTTTTTCCTTAGAAGAAAAAAAAACTATAATGAATAAAAAAAATACAAAGAGCCATGTTATACAATACACATACTTCTACACCACAGATGAAAGGAGAAGTCCAAATGTAGTCATCATAAACCCATTCCAGATGGTCTAGTGTATTAGAATGTAGATAGTTGCTCTAGTTCGTTCCTTTCTATTCTGCAGAAAGTTTCATATTTGCAAGGAAAGGTACATTTCTGAACATGTAGGGTCCATTTACTCTAGTGGCATGCATAGAGCTTGATAGGCTGAGGGGCAGACATCACATATGTGCAACCTGTGCAGCTGTATATGGGCCTGGCAGGTAAATAATCCACTACCACCCTAAAAGTATCTTCCTATGGTTCATTAGATTGCATGTAAAACACTACATATTAATGATTTTCTAGGGCCCCTCTATGGTTCTTGCACAGGGCCCCATCCTTGCATTACAGAGGCAGCCTAGTCATGTCAATGGACAGCATGGGTCTTCCTCTAACACAGAAAATGACATCCTCTTCTAACACATTTTGAGCTAACATGTCCGATTTTAAAATGTTGTTCATCTTACCTGAGCTCCACTTGCTTCTTCTTAACCCAAGGTGTGTTAGGATGGGAGCAGAGAATCACACTGGTATTTGTCATAAACCTGAATGGAGGACATATTGTTAGAGAAAACTGGGCAATTCTGGTTAACTAACTAACCTAAACCAACCAACCTAAACTAAACTAAAGTAACCTAACTACAGATGCATCTGTGAGAAATACAGCCATTACTTTCAATGGTGATCCCATCTGGACATTTCTGGCATACCGATAGGATATTCTGTAAGTGTCTGATAGGTTTGGGTCCTATTCAGATCTCATGTGAATGGAGAGGATGCTGTGCAGGTGTGAACACTCCTCCATTCGCAGCCTTGGGACTTAAAAAAAAAATGGCCAAACCAGTGATCGGCTACTTTTGAATGACCAGTAGCAGTGAATGTAGATCTCTAGGCATCTAGGCAGTACCAGAAGTGGGACCCGTGCCTATCAAACATTTATGGCATATCCTATCGATGTGTCATAAATTACCACATGGAAGTACTCCTGTAAACCACATAACGTTTCTAAGCCATTTCCTTATGCCATTACGGTTTTCTTTATTCCTTCTCTTTGCCCGGACTTCACTTTTATTTTCGAAGGCTTAGAATTTGTGTTGTTTGGGAATCATCTTCCATGATTACCTGTGCACTGCTCTTCAAAGGTGATTTTATGTTATTTTTTTCTCTTTTTGTGCTGTTTTATGCCTTTTACACTTGTGTGGCTTCTGTTCACCTATTTGACTGCCTTTCAATTCTTTCATTCCACAAAAATATTAAAACAAGAAATGCAGTCAACCTAAGTTTTCATCTCAGGTATTTTTTTTTTTACATGTCAGTGAGGTATTGTCTCATCACTAGCACTCACTGGCTTCTTATGAAGCATATTTCTGCATTACCTGAACCGGTTTATAATTCTGCTGAGCGTATTTCCAGCAATACTTACAATACTGCTTGAACACATGGTGGATCTGCCTTTTGGATGTAGAAACGTTCTATTTGAACTGCAGGGTTAGGTTTCCTTCGGGACACCCTGGTACAGCAGGCGCTACTCTTGCCTGTATCTGTAGATATTAGATATAGAGAATTATTATTATTTCAATATTTTTTTTATTTGTTCTCTTCTCACACGGGTGCACGGCCCTTTACTATTCACAACTCATTCACCTGTGTGTCCACCATATGATAAATTGTTATCCACCAGAAGTAAACAAAGGAAAGTTCCTGCTGAATGACAGCAAGCAGAGTTCAGGAAAACTGTGAAGAACTGATTTGCTAAATAATAATATTTATTTGCTAAAGGTATAATACCCCTTTAAATATTGCAAACATAACAAGAAGCATCACTTAAAATATAAAGACAATGGCAGGCCCTTCTCATTCACCATTTTCTACGCCTGTTTTAGGAATAGAAAATGGTCTAAATGTAAGCCAGCAAGCAAGCTGTCTTACATTTAGACTGGTGCTGGAAGCGCTGAACTTATGTAGAGGTCGGCACCTCTTCCTAACTTCGGCGGATCCACCACCGGCCGGTCTAAACACTGGTCTTAATAAATGACCCCCAATATGTTTACAGTATATTGCATTTTTTAATAATTAGAAAGTTTCTGACTGATTATGGCTAATATGCTCCCACTTTGAGAAGAAAAAAAATAAAAGTATGAATTCACTAATAATAGTGACTAGAGATAAGCGAATCGAATCCCACGAAGGAATTCAATCCGAATTTCAGGATAAATTCGATTCGCCTAGAAGCCGAATTTCCTCGTGTTTCGTGTCAGCAAATCGATTTAACCTGAAATAGTATAAAAAACAAAAAAATTCTAACTTACCTCCTCCATTTGCTGGCGAAGGGCCGCCAGCCTCCATCTTGCTTGAAGATCTCTGCTGACATCCCATGCGACGCGAGATTATATCATCACGCCGTACCGCACAGGTCGAGATCTTTAAGCAAGATGGAGGCGGCCGGCCCGTTGCGAGCAAATGGAAGTGGTAAGTTTGATTTAATTTTAGTATTTTTTTTATTGTTCATTTTACACTTAGACGCGGCATCTGAGGGGTACAATTAGGGTGGCGGCGCTATCGCAGCTCCCTGTCATTGCATCCGCTACTTACAAAAAAATGTCCTTCGTGGCGAAGTAATTCGTCACGAAGCAAGTTTTTAGGTGAAATTCGCCAAATCGAACTTTTCAATAATTCGCTCATCTCTATTGATGACCTAAAAAAAAAAAAAGCCTGGGCAGACCCTTTAATACAAGATACATGTAGTTTCTATTAGCCAAGGTTAAGTTTCTAATCAAGTTACAGGAGGACAGCTTTTCTGATAAAGCTTCTGGGAAATGTTACCAGTTGCTACTTAGAAGGTAGATGTTGTGTTCCAAAAAATGCATGTAAGTTTAATATAATTAAAGATAAGTATTTTTGAAGAAATCACCTCTCAAACCACCCACCTTTCTATAATCCTCTTTTATATTTATATTTGCTCATCTCTAATAGTGACCGTCCCCTGTTGAGCATGGCTAGTGTTACGGTATATTGTTTTTATGGATATCTAGTTCTCTTACTGTTAGACATAGTTTGATGCTCACATGCATGATCCGTGAAGTCCAAGGTGTAAAGGCTGTGGACGCAGAAGGGGCCCGCACGGATCCCCAGGCAAGAGCTGGTTTCAACATCATCCAGTTGAAAACTAATATGGAGCAGAAAGCCCTCTGTCACTTACATACACACAGGCGTATGTATTTTGCGGTGGGGCACAAAAAAGGGACATTACTATGGTATAGGTATACATAGAGGGGCATTACGATTGTATGGGAGTACAAAGGGGGATTACTATTGGATGGGGACACAATGGCTACATTTCTATTCTATGGGGGCTCAAAGTACTCTTCATGCACAAGTTGTGGCTATAAGAAGTCTACATGGTGGTCTGGGCCAGATGTAGAAAATAAGGGAAACTAGATGTCACCTTTAAGTCACTGGATATAACTACACTGTATAATGTATTTAACTGGTCATTGATAGTGGTACTTTTGGTCTTAGTACAGTGGTTTCTATCAGTCTGGTGGTATTAGCAGTCACTATGTGGTATTAATGTTCATGCTCTAGATTTTTTGGTGGGGGGAGCAGCATATAGCTGTTTCCCCACTTTAACGGTCAGATCAGAGATAACTTAGAACCCAGTCCTTTAACCCCCTTAGATGTCACAGTTAATGTTAATAGCGGCATCTAGGGGGCTCCCTCTCTTACCCCATCGAACTCTCAGTGCCGAGGGGTTGCTATGGCAGTATTGCAGTATTATTTGGGAGGAATCAGAGGAGATAATTGTTTGTTCAAGTCCCTTACTGGGAAAACAATGTAAAAAAAAAAAGAGGTCAAATACAAAAACCGCTTTTCCACGCTTACAAATAAAAAACAGATGCCACTGGTATCTGCAAAGCCATAAGGACTAATACGATAATATGATGACATTATTTAACCCATACAATGAATATCATAGAAAATAAGACATTACCAAAATTATTGTTTTCAATTTATTCTACCTCATGAAAAACACAACAAAAAGTGATCAAAGTGTTGTATGTACCCCAAAATGGCAGCAATGAAACCTACAACTTGCCCTACAAAGAATAAGCCCTCACACAGCTCTGTCAACAAAAGAATAAAAAATATTTGTGTTTAAATACGGCCACACAAATTAATTATTTAAAAAAATTGTTTATATTGTGTAAAAGTAGAAAAACATAAAAAAAAACTATATTACTTTTTGTTGGCGCAATCATACAGGCCCACTGCCTAAAGGCTACTCTCACATCAGCGTTTTTGCTGTATGGTTTTGAGATCTGGCATGGGATCTAAAAACACGGCAAAATGCTTCCGTTCTAATATTACAACCGGCTGCATCCGTTCAGAACGGATCCGGTTGTATTATATTGAAAATAAAGAGACGGGATCCGGCATTAAAATGTTAAAATGGTGATGTTAAAAAATACAACTTGTCCCGCAAAAAAAACAGCCCTCATACACCTATGTTGCTGAAAAACAAAAAAAATTTATGAAGAAAAGGAAAAAAAAAAGATTGCTGCATCCAGAAGTCCAAAAAAGTTAAAGGGCTTGCTTGTCCTATTTTGCAGTTTCCACTAAGGGTACTTGATCACTAGCGGCAGGACGGATCCGACAGGCTGTTCACCCTGTCGGATCCGTCCTGCCGCTATTTCGCCGGACTGCCACTGGACCGCCACTCCATCCCAATTGACTATAATGGGGACGGGGCGGAGCTCCGCCGCAGCACGGCAGTGCGCGGTGAGAGGCCGCCGGACATGCAGTACTTTTAGTCCGGCAGCCTCTCGCCGTGCACTGCCGTGCTGCGCCGGAGCTCCGCCCCCGTCCCCATTATAGTCAACGGGGACAGAGCGGCAGTCCGGCGGCACGGCGAAATAGCGGCAGGACGGATCCGACAGGGTGAACAGCCTGTCGGATCCATCCTGCCGCTAGCGTGAAAGTAGCCTAAGTCCCTGCTCTAGGTGGCCGAGCTCATGAAGACAGCCGACCGGGCCAGCGCTCCGCTGTGTTCATTACTCCCATTGCAAGGGAGCTACCAAACAGTATAACAGAACAAGCTATGCTGCTTCCTTATCTCCGGGAAACGGCGAGAGGGGACAACCCCTTTAAAGGGTACTTGGAATCTAATCTGCAGCCAGGCAGCAAGGGAAAAGATTTAGTAAAACCGGTATTTTATTTAGTGAAATCCCTGCTCTTTCAAATCTTAGGAGTCATGAGGGTGTCCTATCAGTGGTTGACCGTTAGACTACATACTGTATAACATTGTAATAAGAGCCATCAAAGTTCTACTTACCAGCAGAGACAACGTAGATGGCACATGCAGCCAGCAGGGCTACACTCAGCATCACTTTCATGGTGTACATATTTCTTCTTTCGGTTCGCTCTTTTAGAACTGTGTCCTTCTCTGTAGCTGAAGTGGCCAGTTTTCTTCAGACGGAAGAACTTTATCTTAAAGCGATCAATAGAGGAACTTTGCTAGAAGTAGTAAATTACGTTATTTTTCCAGGAAGCAACCTCATCTTCATCATCAGCACACACAAGTTCATCTGTTGCTGCCAAGGGCGTAACTAGAGTTCTATGGGCCTCCTTGAGAATACATTTTGGACCACCAGAATGATGCTCAGATGCGTGAGACCTAGGTTTGTTGTTAGGGTCTATAAGGATAAATGTCACCGCCCCCCCACCAGTCCCCTAAAATACAATTTTCCATATAGGTTGAAACACTGCTAAATGCACTATGCAAGTAACACATACAGTATAATCACCATACAAACAAAACCCAGTAAATAAAGAGTAATACCAATAAAAACGCTAAATTATAACACCATGAGTACAATTCACCACCACACTGTACTAAGACCAAAATGACTACCATACAGTGACCACATAGTGGTAGATATCAGTCCTTCACAGGTACCCTGCAGATACATACGTGACTACTAGACATGAGAGAATCTTTCAAAAATTCAATTCAGATGGTTCGCCAAATTTCTCAGAAAGATTTGGTTCGATCCAAATCTATTTGTGACGAATCTCATTAAAAAACAGCTATTTCCAGGCTGCAGAGAGCCTTTATAGGGGTGTAGAACACTGTGCCTTGCAGTAACACGCATAGGGAGTCTGCTTTGGTAGTGAAACAATACTGTGAGTCCGTATGACATGCAGATGACAGGCGTCGCTCTTAGAATCACTGCACAATTCACTTATTTGGTCAATTACGGGGCCAAAACTGACCAAATAACTCAAGTGTGAACTCAGCCTTACAGGTCAATGTTAGCGCCAGATATAAAGAACCGTGAAGAGGCCCAAGATTGTACTACAAAGTACAAGTACATTTCACCCCAATAACAGAAGCAAGGATTACTGGAATGAATTATTGATGTATCAAAGAATGCAAAAAATCAAAAAGCAGTAGTATTTGAGCACTTTGGATCCCCAATTAGTGCAGCAAGGTGTAATAGAATAGCTCCTATTACCCAGGCTTTACACTCTCCTATTGGTCCCTGATCTCTCTCTACAGTGTGGATGATGCCTCCATATACTTTCCCTACACAATGAATAATCTTTCTCTGAACTGCTTAATAGTTATTCTGGTGAATAAATTGTTTCCTAAACACTGTCCCTAGTGCCTGTCTCTCCCTGCACTAAGTTCACTGTAAAATGGCAGAGACCGGGCATGAAGAGGCTTTTTATAGAGCTGTGAAATCTATCCTGAAATTCGGATAGAATTCCACTTTGTCAACTTCGATTCGCTCATCTCTAGTGAATAACATTATATCCAGTGGCTTACAGGTGACATCCTCTTTGATGGAAATCGTTCACTTTCCCTTTTCCTCTCCATCTGGCCTGACTGCCATGAAGACTTCCTTTAGCCTCAGCTTGTGTCTGCAGAGTATAACACAAAGACGTCTTTTCTTGCCATCCATAGTGCCCCAGACAGTAATAATACAATCCCATTGTGCACCATACAGTTATAAAGCCCCATTTG
Source organism: Bufo bufo (assembly GCF_905171765.1). Classification (NCBI taxonomy): domain Eukaryota; kingdom Metazoa; phylum Chordata; class Amphibia; order Anura; family Bufonidae; genus Bufo; species Bufo bufo. Next base: position 104,875,104 of record NC_053392.1, on the reverse strand, counting down.
TGTCTCCACACGGTAACAATGCCCTTTGTAAGCCATATGTGGAAACGCTTCTCCTTTCCCTTAGTAGCATTAGACTTTGAGTCTCCAAACAGTAGTAATATCACCCTCTGTGCCTCCATAGAATAATATTGTCCCTTCATGCACCCCGTACAACATAAATATCCCAATTTGTTCTCCTTACAATAGTAATTTCCGCCTTTTTGCTCCTATAACAGTTATATCCCCCTTTGTGCCCCACACAAGAGGAATATCCCCCTTTCTGTCCCATACAATACTATTGTCACCCATTGTACCCCATACAGTAGTGATGCCCCCTTTATTTCCCCTTACAATAGTAATGCCCCTCTGTGTGCTACAATAGTAATGTGCCCCTTAAAATTGGAATGCCCCTATTGTTGCCCCATCCAATACTAATGCCAAATTTGTGTCCCACAAAATACAAACCGGATTCCAAAAAAGTTGGGACACTAAACAAATCGTGAATAAAAACTGAATGCAATGATGTGGAGGTGCCAACTTCTAATATTTTATTCAGAATAGAACATAAATCACGGAACAAAAGTTTAAACTGAGAAAATGTACCATTTTAAGGGAAAAATATGTTGAATCAGAATTTCATGGTGTCAACAAATCCCCAAAAAGTTGGGACAAGGCCATTTTCACCACTGTGTGGCATCTCCCCTTCTTCTTACAACACTCAGACGTCTGGGGACCGAGGAGACCAGTTTCTCAAGTTTAGAAATAGGAATGCTCTCCCATTCTTGTCTAATACAGGCCTCTAACTGTTCAATCGTCTTGGGCCTTCTTTGTTGCACCTTCCTCTTTATGATGCGCCAAATGTTCTCTATAGGTGAAAGATCTGGACTGCAGACTGGCCATTTCAGTACCCGGATCCTTCTCCTACGCAGCCATGATGTTGTGATTGATGCAGAATGTGGTCTGGCATTATCTTGCTGAAAAATGCAGGGTCTTCCCTGAAAGAGATGACGTCTGGATGGGAGCATATGTTATTCTAGAACCTGAATATATTTTTCTGCATTGATGGTGCCTTTCCAGACATGCAAGCTGCCCATGCCACACGCACTCATGCAACCCCATACCATCAGAGATGCAGGCTTCTGAACTGAGCGTTGATAACAACTTGGGTTGTCCTCTTTGGTCCGGATGACATGGCGTCCCAGATTTCCAAAAAGAACTTCGAATCGTGACTCGTCTGACCACAGAACAGTCTTCCATTTTGCCACACTCCATTTTAAATGATCCCTCGCCCAGTGAAAACGCCTGAGCTTGTGGATCTTGCTTAGAAATGGCTTCTTCTTTGCACTGTAGAGTTTCAGCTGGCAACGGCGGATGGCACGGTGGATTGTGTTCACTGACAATGGTTTCTGGAAGTATTCCTGAGCCCATTCTGTGATTTCCTTTACAGTAGCATTCCTGTTTGTGGTGCAGTGTCGTTTAAGGGCCCGGAGATCACGGGCATCCAGTATGGTTTTACGGCCTTGACCCTTACGCACAGAGATTGTTCCAGATTCTCTGAATCTTCGGATGATGTTATGCACAGTTGATGATGATAGATGCAAAGTCTTTGCAATTTTTCGCTGGGTAACACCTTTCTGATATTGCTCCACTATCTTTCTGCGCAACATTGTGGGAATTGGTGATCCTCTACCCATCTTGGCTTCTGAGAGACACTGCCACTCTGAGAAACTCTTTTTATACCCAATCATGTTGCCAATTGACCTAATTAGTGTTAATTGGTCTTCCAGCTCTTCGTTATGCTCAAATTTCCTTTTTCCAGCCTCTTATTGCTACTTGTCCTAACTTTTTGGGGATTTGTTGACACCGTGAAAATTGGAATCAACAGATTTTTCCTTTAAAATGATACATTTACTCGGATTAAACGTTTGATCTGTCATCTACGTTCTATTACAAATAAAATATTGCCATTTGCCATCTCCACATCATTGCATTCAGTTTTTATTCACAATTTGTTTAGTGTCCCAACTTTTTTGGAATCCGGTTTGTAGAAAGGTGCCCCTTTGTGCCCCTTACAAGAGGGGTGTCTCCCTCTATAACCCTATACAACAGAAATGCCCCCTTTTCTGCCCCCATAAAAGAGGAATGTTCCCTTTGATGCCACCATTCAAGAGGAATGCCCCCCTCCTTTCTTGCCACCAATATGTACCTCATCCCCCAATAAAAAATTTTTTAACTCATCCAACCCCGTTCCCACAGTGAGCACATTTGCATGCACCTTTGTGCCCTCGGGGTTAATGTATGAGTAAAGTCTGGGTACAATATGAGACATGTGTACATGACAGTAAGTTGGAAGATCAAAGAGAAAGCAGCTCTTTCACATTCCCCATGTGTGCGCAGTATAGGATAGATGGGGCTTAGTCCAGGGATATATAGTTTTCCATGATTTAATTCGGTACTTTCATGCAAAAATCTCTTTAACTGCTCCCAGGACATAGAGAAAGTGCGAGCCATGCTATGACCCTATATATATTTTGGGCTAGAGAACATCTTGGAACCTATGACTGTCTGGATGAAAATAGTTTTGGGAAGTATTTTCACAAGTGAATTATAACATATTTTGGTGAATAACTTCCTGTTAAGATTCCCACTGAATAGAAAACGGAAATGTCTAAACCAGATTACATGTATTACCCTAAGTGGCCAACTTCTGAGCCATAATAGGGCAACCACATATTTCTGTTGATCCCCACGGGATCTTTATATTTCTCCAGTTATATACTGAGGCATTTGGAAATTTGCTTGTGGCCTGATCCATCACATTCTGTAATACTGAGTAGATCTTCCCTAGAACAACAAGAATTTCCCATTAATGTGGTGTATGAGAGGAACATGTGGCAGCACAAGGTTCTCTAACTGGACCTGTGAAGTGGACCTTCTTAGTGCCACTAAGCCATCTGCTTAAAGTACATATGTCATAAATAATGCACTGTTTAAAAGGGTTTTCCAGTTTCCCATTTGATGACCTATCATCAGGATAAATCATCAATATCAGATTGGAGGAGTCCAACTCTCTGCACCCCCACCGATCAGCGGTCCAAAAAGACAGCGCTTGTACGAGGGCTGCATTCTCTACACTGTTTACCTGCTCACCGTCGACACTGCAGTGGCGAGCAGTGTAATTACAACTCCAATGCCCCATTAACTTGAATGGGAAGGACCAGTTGTAGTTACACGCCATCCTATTCAAGTGAAATAGGACAGGGGAGTTGTAATCACACTGCTTGCCATTGCAATGTTGATGGCTGATAGGGATCAGGTAAACAGTGGCTGTACCAGCTCTGTGGTATTTTCAAACAGCGCATTGCAAGGGGTGTCGGCTGTCAGACCCCCATCAATCTGATATTAATAACCTATCCTGAGGGTAGGTCATCAATATGAGAAACTGGACAACTCCTTTACGTGCTCAAAGAGAATGTCCCCACATATCTTGAAATACATCCAGCCAACATGTTAGATGTGCGCTTGTCAGCAGAATCTAATGGTCTTGGTCCCATCTCAATACTTGCCCCATTTTGGAGAAATAAGCCTTTCAAATTCATGCAAATTAGCCCTTTGGTGCAACAAGGGTGTGACAAACTGCCATTTGCCACTGGGCATTGTAGAGGACTTATGGCTAGCCTCCTGCCCTACGACTATGGCCCCGGGACATGTTGCCCTTCAGGAACAGTGACAGAACTGTGCCGCATGTCTGGACTGTTGGTGGGACCGAACGCGGTCAGCGGTCTATGCTGGGGATTCTGTGGAGCTGGAATCGGATGCGCAGATACACAAACGCCGCTGACCCTTACCTTCTGCCATACTGAACTTTCAGCTCCAGAGACTAAGTCCCGTTTGAAGATGGGACTTAGTCGTTTTTCTGCATGGAATTGACCGAACGCACAGCCCAAATCTATGGAAGTGTTTTGGGCAGGAAATTGTGCTTGCGGTCGGTCATAAAGGACTTCCACTAAACTTTTGATCCGCTGGAGGGATTTGTGTGATTTTTGGAAGTGTTTATGTTTGATGTATGCTGAGTTTAAATATGTAATTTCTATGGAGATGGAATGTATGGTTTTAAAGTTACAGTGTATGTTTAAAAACTGTATTTTTACTGTCTGTGATAGTTATGTTAATCCATAATTATATCCCAGACAGAAGGGAGGATTTTGTGTATTCGGGTGGGGATTCCTCTCCTATTGTTCCCGCATGTGTATTGGTGATCTCCCTTTGTCCTAGGAGATAATTGAATTGCACTTCGGGTGTCTCCAGGCAGAGAGGAGGAGACCATGATGCATTGTGGGGACCTGCATAAATACGGGCGGGTAGCCCTCAATAAAGAGTTCATGCTTTGTTCATGTTTTTCTAACCCTTCAGAACGCAGCCTTGTCTCGTTATTGGAGGGAATTGCTGCATCACGCTGGGGATTGCTATGCTCTGCATATTCCCTGGAGGAGAGATCTTTCCCACACGGTCCTGAATGCTGGAGGTTCATTCAGGGTGGAAGGAAGACGGCGCGGCTCCAGTTAAGCTACGGCGGTTGTGGAGTCTGCGGTGCTTGTGGTGTCCAGTGCGGTGCTTGTGGTCCTCGGCGCAAGCTAGGAAGCGTCCATTAGCGGAAGCGGATCCGTTACAAAGGGCATTGCAGTTGCACTTTGTTGCATCCGAGGCTCCGCTCTTTTTCTTTGCCGGCCGTGCCCCCAATACTTTGACTGAGAGGGCCAAGCAGTGTAGAGGTACTCAGGCCTCGCTGGGGTTATGGAACCCGTACTGCGCATGCATCCATCAGCTTGGCAAGCTTCAGTACTGTACAGAGTATGTTCTGATCAAAGAAGAGCATGCACTGCTGCAAGATTTTAGGGCCTTTACACTGCCTGGCCCTTTCAGTGGTTGGGGCACGGTTGACCAATAAAATGAGCAGAGACTCGAGTACAAGGGGCAACAGAAACGACCTTATTGCACTAAAGGGCTGATTTGCATAAACTTGAAAAAAGGCTCATTTCTCCAAATTCTGGAAAACTAACCATCGCTACCCCAGGCAGGTTACCTAAATCTTGCATCAGATATCTAAATAATATGTGATACCTAAAAACTTACTTTTATTAATCCTTCTAAAACCAATATATAGCGCTGTGAGCGACCAAGTTTTAAAAATCGCTATTGCCTGTGTTCAGTATTGATACCGATGAATGGCTACAGGACTGGGTGGTGTGCACAAACCAACCAAGTACCCACTCCCTGAAATACTAAAGTCAGTTCTATTCACTGACCCTAATGTACAACTAAGCACCAGACGTTAGACCACTAAACCAGTTAGCTGCCCCCCAACCTGTTTCGCCAGCAACCTGGCTTCATCATGAGCTTGGGCAGAATTGTAGAAATGATGAAGCCATGTTGCTGGCGAAACATGTTGGGGGGCAGCTAACTGGTTTTAGATATTTGGGGCAAGATTAAGGTAATGTGCCCGGGGTGGCGATGGTTAGTTTTCCACATATTTGTTTACCTATCCCCAGATAGGCTCAAACTTTTTGATTATATTTCTCTAAATTGGGAAGGGGACGACGACGTTTTGAGATGGGACCAAGACCAATCGATTCGGCTGATAAGCGCACATCTGTGGATTTATCTCAAAGCATGTGGAGACAGAATCTCTTTAAATGGGGTTCTCCAGTCATACTGCTAAAACACATTCTTGACCTAATCTGTATTAAATAGTGATGCTGTGTCTGATATTTCTTTGCCCCTTTGTAACATCTCCAATTTAAGATGTTCAACACCTACACACTAAATAGATTCTCATAAATCTTATAAAAAGTACCTCAAAGTAGGGGAACTACACAGTATGTGTAATAACTGAGGCATCTAAATCATCTCGATTAAGCTCATTCTAACCCCTAAGACAAAGTTAGAAGAGACTTTTCCAGTTTCTGCTGAAATACTGTAATAAGTGGAATAAGCAGTTGTTCATATCAAGTGATGAGCATTGATTATCTTGTGATAATGGAGCTTGTCAAGTAATATATTAGGCAGCATGTGAACACTTACTTCTTGAAGATAATGTTTTGGAAGCAGGCAAAATGGACAAGTGTAAGTCTCTGAGTGACATTAGTCAAAGCAACTGGACTTGTATTTTTACTCGGAGACTTTTCATCCAACTGTCTTTCTCAATTTGAAAAACTTGTACAAGGAAACTGCGGCTTTAAATACTGGCGACTCGTGCTTTGGTCAGGCATAAATTGCTTATCATAAGCAAGACGAGGTCAAGGATCTCAAGAAGATAAGATGTTGTTTGGATTTGCCTGTAGAAAGGAAATGCTCTATAGTGTAGAGGGTAAAACATAAAGCAAGGTGTAGACAGTAGGATTTTGCTCACTGTTGTGCGATGGAAAAGGCACAAATCTGTGGATAGTGTGTGAGGTGATTTCACTAGTGGAACTGCAGCTCCTGTCCGCAGGGCTCCAATGCTGGAAAAGCATATGTTAAAAAAGCGAAGTAATCACAGAACACTGTTCCAAAAGAATAGCTTTAATAAAACTAGTATAAAACGAGCTTAACGATAAAACAAAAAATTAGATAAAAGGTTTGGATGTGAAAACTAATAATTGATGTACTGTACATAGTTTATTGCTTGCTTTGTATTTCATTGAAAAATTTAGGGAAATTAATTAAAATATATAATCTAGGGGAACATAATCCTCACTTGATCTAGTATGTACATGCATGCACATCCGGGGGCGGACACAGGCAGCAAAGGGCCCCTGTGCAAAGGATGTACCTTCCCCCCCCAAACTACACATACAAATATAAACATATATGTGCAAATAAAAAACATCTTGTGAATATGTTTACAATATGTATATATATTCTTTTCATACTAGGTCACGCCTCTAACTCTGCCCAAAGCATGACTATACACACCCAGTACCCTTAATGCCCCCACATAGTAATTATTCCCCCTTTGTGCCATTACATAGTAGTTACAGATGTAGCAGGGTTAGCACTCAAGCTCTTAACTCAAATTACTTAACTCATAGCGTTATCTTGAGACAAAACCCATTGAAAAGCAATTGAAGGTGTTTGCTTAACGCATTTAGATAACACGTCTCATAAATCATGAGTGTTAACTCTACTACATCCGTATGTCCAGATACAGTTGTGTTCAAAATTATTCAACCCCCAATGCTGTAAAGGGTTTTAGGGAATTTAGTGTACATTTGTAATTGTGTTCAGAATGAAATCTTACAGGGACTTTTTAAAGAACCAAATGCAACTAAAACGACATCAATTGTTTTTGTAATACAGTATTAAATGTTTTTTTTGTGATTTCTTCATTGACACAATTATTCAACCCCTTAAAGACTACCACTCTTAAGAACAGAGGTTCATTCAAGTGTTTTCGATCAGGTATTGAAAACACCTGTGGATGTCAAGGAGCAGCAATCAAGCATAATAAGCACCAATTAGGCAGATTTAAAAGGATTGTGATACTCAGCTCCTTCTAGACATTTACTGGTGTGTTTACAAACATGGTGAAGTCAAGAGAATGGTCCAGGAAGACAAGAGAAGAGGTGATTTCTCTTCACAGGAAGGGCAATGGCTATAAGAAGATTGCAAAGATGTTAAACATACCAAGAGACACCATAGGAAGCATCATTCGCTAATTCAAGGCAAAGGGCACTGTTGAAACGCTACCTGGTCGTGGCAGAAAGAAGATGCTGACTTCGACTGCTGTGGGCTACCTGAAGCGCAAAGTGGAGAAAAGTCCCTGTGTGACTGCTGAGGAACTGAAAAAAGATTTGTCAGATGTGGGTACTGAAGTTTCAGCTCAGACAATAAGGCGCACACTGCGTAATGAAGGCCTCCATGCCAGAACTCCCAGGCGCACCCCCTTGCTGTCTCCAAAGAATAAGAAGAGTCGACTGCAGTATGCCAAAAGTCATGTGGACAAACCACAAAAGTTTTGGGATAGTGTTCTGTGGACTGATGAAACAAAATTAAAACTGTTTGGGCCCATGGATCAACGCTATGTTTGGAGGAGGAAGAACAAGGCCTATGAAGAAAAGAACACATTGCCTACTGTGAAGCATGGTGTGGGGTCAATCATGCTTTGGGGCTGTTTTGCTTCTACAGGTACAGGGAAGCTTCAGCGTGTGCAAGGTACCATGAATTCTCTTCAGTACCAGGAGATATTGGATGAAAATGTGATGCAGTCCGTCACAAACCTGAGGCTTGGGAGACTTTGGACCTTTCAAAAGGACAATGATCCCAAGCATACCTCCAAGTCCACTAGAGCATGGTTGCAGATTAAAGGCTGGAACATTTTGAAGTGGCCATCGCAGTCACCAGACTTAAATCCGATTGAGAACCTCTGGTGGGACTTAAAGAAAGCAGTTGCAGCGCGCAAGCCTAAGAATGTGACTGAACTGGAGGCTTTTGCCCATGAAGAATGGGCGAAGATACCCGTATATCGCTGCAAGACACTAGTGTCAAGCTATGCTTCACGTTTAAAAGCTGTTATAACTGGAAAAGGATGTTGTACTAAGTACTAAGATTGAATGTCACTTGGGGGTTGAATAAAACTGATAATGATGTGAGCACAGAAAATACATTTGTGGTTATTTCATTATAAATGTTATGTTATATTTGTCTGACTTACAAGTGCCTCTTTGATTTAATTGGAAACAAGATGACTGAAATGATCAAAATCAATGTCAAACTGGCCAAAACACTCAATTTCAGTGGGGATTGAATAATTTTGAAAACAACTGTAGTTCCCAGTTTAAAACAGTGCATCTGTCAGGACCTGTGATGACATCATCTTCAACATCACAGGTCCTGCAGGATCTAGCAAAGGAACTGCACCAAAAATGGTGTAGTTCCCAGGTTTGAAAGGTACATCTGCCAGGACCTGTGATGACAGTGACCATAATGTATAACTGACCACATATATCTGTACACACTGCACCTATTATACCTATTATAGCTCTGTATGCCAATTAACCAGCTGAATAACTGTAATATATCCCTTTGACAATGGGAAGTACAGTGTTTTTTCAAACCAAAATAAAGGTAGGTCATACCGACCCAATTAACCGACTGAATAGCTATAGTATATTCCCTTTGACTGTGGAAAGTACAGTGTATCTTAAACAAAAAAAAAGGGTAGATCACACCAACCTAATTTGCCGGCTGAATAACTATTATATATTCCTTTTGACGGTGGCAAGAACAGTGTATTTTAAACCCAAAATATAGGTAGGTCACACCGACCCAAATAAACCGGCTGAAAAACTATTATATATTCCCTTTGATGGTGGCAAGTACAGTGTATTTTAAGCCAAAACAAAGGTATGTCGCACCAACCCAATTAACCTGGCTAAATGACTATTATATATTCTCTCTAATGGTGGCAAGTACAGTGTCTTTTAAACCCCCCAAAAAAGTCGGACACACCAACCCAATTAAGGCTACTTTCACACTAGCATTTTTGCTGGATCCGGCAGGGTCCAGCAAAAATGCTTCTGTTACTGATAATATAACCATCTGCATCCATTATAAACGGATCCGGTTGTATTATTTTTAACATATCTTTAACATTGCCAAGACGGATCCATCATTAACTCCATTGAAAGTCAATGGGGGACGGATCCATTTTCTATTGTGGCAGATTGTGTGAGAGAAAACGGATCCGTCCCCATTGACTTGCATTGGGGATAATGCCGGATCCGACTTGCTCCGCATCCCAGGATGAAAAGCAAACTGCAGTATGTTGCGGTTTGCTCTCCGGTATGGGAACACAACTAAACAGAACGGAATGCATTTTGGAGCATTCCGTTCTGTTGAGTTCAGTTTTCTCCCCATTGACAATGAGTGGGGACAAAACTGAAGCGTTTTTCCTGGTATTGAGCACATATGATGGAACTCAATACCGGAAAAACTGTTATATATCCCTTTGATGATGGCAAGTACAGTGTTTTTTCAGCCCAAAATATAGGTAGGTCACACCAACCCAATTTACAGACTGAATAACTGTTATATATCCCTTTGATGGTGGCAAGTACAGTGTATTTTAAACCAAAAAAAGGTAGATCACACCTTCACGTTTAAAAGCTGTTATAACTGGAAAAGGATGTTGTACTAAGTACTAAGATTGAATGTCACTTGGGGGGTTGAATAAAACTGATAATGATGTGAGCACAGAAAAGACATTTGTGGTTATTTCATTATAAATGTTATGTTATATTTGTCTGACTTACAAGTGCCTCTTTGATTTAATTGTAAAGAAGATGACTGAAATGATCAAAATCAATGTCAAACTGGCCAAAACACTCAATTTCAGTGGGGGTTGAATAATTTTGAAAACAACTGTATGCTAATGTTAGCTAGTGAAGTGTAGAGAATTTTCTTTAAAAGGATTACCTTTTAGCCTATTATCTACCTGTGCATCTGTGAAACCAGTCATATTTGTGAAAGCACACTCTGTGTTTTAACTGCCAGTCCACTGCAAGATAAGAACTGTCCTGATTTATTTGTATTGAATTCTTCAGTAAAGAACTGTTCTGCCATGCTACTGCCTCCTCATTGCTTCCTGTCCTACTACTACACTATAAAGTATTGGGGTCATGACAACTGGACCCTGCCTTTCATCTCAAAATGTTCAGCATCAAGGGCAGCTTAACTGTCATCAGGCAGGAGGACCCCAGAACCAGAGCGTATGTCATACATCACCCCGAGTGAGATTTTGAGCGGTATCTTCAATCAAGATGGCCGCAATGGCCTCTTTGCGCACAAATAGATAAGGTGAGTATGTATTTTGTTTTTTTTTACCGCCATTTAATGGAAAATTGAGGAAATTGGGCTTTGCGGGGAACCAATTTTTACCTGAAATTCAGATCGAAGTTCGTTAGACTTCGATACGCTAAGCACTATCAGTAACTACTCTAGTTTGGTTTCTTCACCATCAATATTCAATGACCTACATCCTGCCCTGCTCCCCCCCCCCCAATTCTATAATTTATGCATATCAGTCAACCATGATCCAGACGAAATAAACTAAAAAGATGAAGACAGCTAAATCTTTAATTGGCCCAAGCTGTACGTACATTAAAATTGGTTATGAAATCTATTATTCAGCACAATAACATTTGTGAAAACATGAAACCCCATCTATAGGTTATTTCATTAAATATTTAATAAATAAAGATAAGTTATATCTTTTATCTAGGAAGAAGATTGTGTTTTATAGATATGCATCAGAAATAGAAATTCAATTACATTCTATATTATAATATGTCTACGTGGTACTGTGCCTACATATTAATGAAGGCTCGGTACAAATATAAGAACTTGTGGACATTAATGGGGTTGACCAACCCTTTACAGGCCATCACTATTTGATGGCTGGGGGTCCAACACCCTCAAACCCACCGATCAACTGTACTGCAGTATCTCTGGTGCTGGAACTACACCTCCATTGTGCAGCGAGTGGATTTAGTTACTGCAGTGCCACTCTCAACCACTTCCATGGAAGCATCTCCGCAGTAACCAGGTCTCTCTACTGCACAACAGGAGAAGCTTTGTAGTTCTGGCCAGGAGCTACTGCTACCCTGATCAACAGGGGTGCCAGGTGTCAGACTTCTACCAAGCAGTTAATGACGGCCTTTCCTGAGGATAGACCAAAAATTGTAAACAGTTGGACAACCCCTTCAAGGATGCAGATTTATAAACCACAAAAACAACAACCTTTCAAAATCTGAATAAATACTAAAATGTTTTTAACTCCTAAAATGCAAAAATATTACAGGAATAAATTATTGACTGCCCTGAAATTAAATATCTATAAATTACTAATAATAATTTGTGCTCTGGAGCTCAGATATATGTAACTCTCTGCCGATGATCACGTCTTCAATCTTCATTTTTTAGATCATTATTTTCTTTTTCATTCTTTTTCCTTAAAAGAAAAAATGTTGCTCTTATTACGTTGCAAATTAACAAAACACATTCTTCAATTTTACTCGATAACCCTAAGCAATGGTAATGTCCTTATGTAGAGATGTGCCTCTTGGGTTGCTAGTAAAACACCATATGTAGGTGAAGAGGAAGGTGAGAAGGGAGGAAATGGTAGGTGTTAGGGTAGGTGTTGTGTTACTTTTATGCAGGATTGGATGATTAAAGGCAATACTATATAAATTTCAAAATGGCTGCCTATGCTTTCAACGTACTGTCCCAGATTGTGTAGACTAAAGATGATCATACGCCTGGTAGCAAGATATTCCTGCTGTTTCACTATGTACACCAAAGATGGCCATACATGTTAGACAATTTTTGGCCAGATATTTCCTTGAGCCCTAATATCTACACTCATTCGATGGCCAACTTGGCCAGCAGAAATCAGTGAGTTTAGCCAACGTTCATCTACAATGTTATGGTCTCCTTAAAAGAAAATCATTATATTTTTATATATGGACGGAAAGCTCAATCTCATCAACATCTCCCCCTTTATAACATGCTAAGGTATCTGCAGGTCAGATAGCATGTTCAGCATGACAGGTTCCTCTTACATGTGAGGAAAAAAGTTCTATTAAAGGTAATTGGGATTATTGGGAGCTTTGTTTTTAGACTTCAAAAATATATAAAACAGTTATTTACTCAAACTTATATCATATAACTTGCACTTCAACTCACCTGATTTCCTGAACCTTCAGCTTAACCCAGCGTGCGCTGGGAGTGGAGCAGATAATTTTCCCTTTATTGGTGATGAACCTGAATGGAAAACATATGGTTAAAAATATTATCTAATCTAGCTATCAATCTATCTATCTATCTATCTATCTATCTATCTATCTATCTATCTATCTATCTATCTATCTATCTATCTATCTATCTATCAATCATCTTTTAGTATATGTGAATGTAGAGAAAACAAAGAATTAAAGAGGTTGTTCAGTGATATACTATTGATAGGTCATCAATATCAGATCGGTGGGGGTCCGACACCTTAAAGGGATTGCAGCAGTCTTGCAAGCACTGTGTCCTTTTCAGTTTTTAACTGCACACTGCCTTCCTTGTAGTGGCGGTGCAGTGTAATTACAACTGCTTGCCATGTTCACTTGCATGGGATAAACGTAGAGCCGTATGGGGGAAGATGTATCAATGTATTTATGACAGTAAACTGGTCTTCAGAATGAAAGCCATATTAATGAAGCATTTTTTACACTTTCATAAAAGTCAGATAAGGAGGGTGAGGCGGAGGGCTACTATTTTATTGCAATTTCTTCCACTTAATAAAAAAAACAAAAAAAAACAACAACATTTGTCTAAAATCAGGGAAGCTGCACTTTTTGTGTTCTGCATTGTCTGGGAGTGTGTGATACATGCATACTGGGAAACTGATTGAAGCCTGTTCAGTTGATAGGTTCATCTGGATGGTCACATAGATACCACTGTCTCATAACAACTGCACTTTTTACATTGCCTATTTCTATGTAAAATGTAATATCCATATTCCAATATTACATGCACTACAATGTATAATTATTTGATAAATTATTATATAGTGGAAGGGCTTGTCCCAACATCAAAATTTATCACTTAGGGCTGTTTCACATGAGGGGATGCCGTGCGTGTCATCCGCAGTGTGAATGAGAACCAAGCCGCGCTCTGGACAGCAGAGACAAGGAGCAGTAACATGATTGATAATGCTTCGTGCCTCTCTGTGACCTTTTTACTACAAAATCACGATGACAACTTTATCTCACATTGATTTTGTAGTAAAAAGATCACAGAGAGGCAAAGAGCATTATCAATCATGTTACTGCTCCTTGTCTCTGCTGTCCGGGACAGGGCTTGGCTCTCATTCACGCTGCGGATGACACGCACGGGATCCGCTTGTGTGAAACAGACCTTATCCACAGGATAGGAGATAAGTATCTGATCAGTGGTGGCCTGACCACCAGAACCCCCACCTATTATGAGAACTGGGTTCCTGAGTCCCCAGAATAGATGAAGAGACTGTCACAGATGCGTGTTGTGGCTCCATTCTTTTCTGTGGAACTGCCATAAGTAGCTGAGTGCTGTCCTTGGGTGTCTACAGCAGTATCTCAGAGAATGAAAGAAGGGACCATTCACATGTGTGACCATTACTCCATCCACCCAAGGGGACCCCATTCAAGCGGTCAGACCTCCACCTACCAGATACCTATGACCTATTCTGTAGATAGGTGATAACTTGTAAATGTATTGAGGATATTACACAAGTTACAATAAGGAATTATATGATAAATAATGTACGGTAATTAAGCCTTATGTCTGCTGTATGTCCATTTTCTCATCAATACTCACATCACAGCATGAACACAAGGAAGATCTTTTGGTTGGATGATGAAGTTTTCAATTATGGTGTCAGGGCTAGGTTTACCAGCCGAGACCTGGGTACAGCACGTGCTAAACTTGCCTGTGTAATCAAATAAGAGCACAGAGAGAAACATTTGGTGGTTACTGGAGGTTCATGCGGTGTTACACACTACAATAATACATAAAAAACCTGCAATTTATCTAAGCAATTTTCCTTGGTTCATCTGTAGAACAAATATAACATCAGGTGGCCTGCAATCTTTATCATGATCCATATACTGATCTCATCTACTAAACATAATAATTATACATCCAAACTCATTGCTAATGAAGAAAATCTCTTGCGAAAAGCAGAAGACCAAATTGGATAAAATGGAAAATGGAATAAATTCAGTACTGTTCATAGGATCATGGTAAGTATTGATCTATTTACTATCTGCTCTTGGGTTACATCACAAAGTCTCATAAAACCTCTCGATTGTCCATCATAATCTCACTTACCAGTGGAAGCTTCGCACATGGCACATATGACCAGCAAAGCTAAGCTCAGCAGTACTCTCAAGGTGGACATCTTTCTAGGTTCTCCTTTTCCTGAGTCTTACAGGCAGAGCAGCTGTGTAGTGTGATCTTCACTTGGAGGCATCTTCTTTTTAAGCCATAAAAAGAGGAACTTCACCTCGGAAATGATGATCTATGTCATTGTGTCATCATGATCAGAAAAAAATTCTGATGTATTCATCACTGCCCAATGACAAATCACTTTTTATAATATTCAATATCAAATTGTGTCTTCTTATTTTAATTGGTGACAGCATACATTCATCCATAGCAATTTTAATTGTTGACAACCTCCTATCTGAGCTTAAAGCCTAGGGTTCATTGGCTTCACTGGCTACCATTCCTCAACACTCTGATCTTTTCATCATCATTCATGTCTGTTGTTGAGTCTCTTGGCTTTCCACAGTTCTCATCCCAAGGGGCCAACGCCCAGTTAATCAGAACTGGTTCAAACACACTGTACAAAAGATGACCCATTCAAACTATCATTCTTTAAATGCATTTTTGAAACAGAATAGTAAGAAGCTCCATCTGAAAGATCCATCTGCTCTGCATTCCATACTCAGTATTCTGAACAGCACAGCGTGTTTAAAGACTGGATCAGGGCCGTACAAAGAGATCATAGGGCCCCATTGAAAAATTTAGGAAGGACCACACAGTGTAATTTCTGGTTAATTTATGGTACTATTTTTTCTTATTTGTGGAGGAATCTTAATGAAAAGACATAGTTTTGCATACTTTACCCAACTTCTATGTGACCATTGATCAGGTACCACTAGCAGTTTATACTTTGTCAATCTCAGCATAATGATTAGGCTTTCCAGAAATTCTTATTTCATTTCCCAGTAGTGTATTATAAAACTGTCTGCCTGTAGCCAGCACTAGTGGAAACTCATTGCCTAAGAGTACAGTTTCCATTAAACTCAACAGAAGCTGCACATATTTCTATGCAGGCTTGGACTGGCCCACCCGGGAGGCGGGGGATTCCTTGGTAGGCCCCCAGTTTCCTGCGCCCGGAGATAAGACAGAGGAGTAATTATTTCTCTTGCTTCTCAGTAAAGATAATTATTGTAGCCACTAGGTGGCAGTATCGCACAGCGATGCAGCCTCCTACTGGTGTAAATTGCACATGAGGCCCCGCAGTATCTTCTAATCTTACTGGCTGCTGGCAGTGAAGGAGGAGAGAAAATGTCTGGACATCCTCCTGCCCTCCCTGCTGTCAGAAAACTGGCTGCTGGAGAGAAGGACTCCTCTGTGTGCTGGGCTGATTTCTCAGCTGTGTGACAGTAGTGAGCTCTAGGAGACTGCAATGGGGAAATAGGGTTTTGTTTATAGCAGACCCAGATCTATGAATGTGTGCTGCTCTCTGAAGAGTTCAGAGTGGAATTGGGGGGACTCTGCCCTAAGTCCCCCCTATGCCGCTGCCTTAGGTTCACCCTCATAAGTGCCCTAGCTCCAGATGCCCCCCAATGCCCCCACTCTAAATGCACCCCTAATATTGCATCTTTTCCAGTTGCCCCCCTAATACCTCTGCTCCAGGATCACCACTATTACCTGCCTCAGGCGACCCTAAAGACTCTGCTTTAGGTGCACCCCCATTAGTGCCCCAGCTCCAGATGCCTCCACTCTAAATGCACTGCTAATACTGCCTCTTCTCCAGTTACCCCTGCTGCAGGATCCCCACTATTACCCTCTCTCAGGTGACCCTAATGCCTCTGTTTCAGTTATGACCCTCCATTTGTGCCCTTTGCTCACATTGCTCCTCTAGCACCTTTGCTTGGGCTTTGTTAAAGGTTGTGACCTGCAAAGGGGGTTGGACTTATGACTGAAAAATTCTGCACAGTGCGTCATATTCTCCAGTATTGACACGAATGGTTTACAAAGCGGTAGTGATGATATTCCGTATTTACAGGCATCACTGCTGCCATGTAAAGAGATACTGGTGGTGGAGTGGTGGAGGATTTAAAGAGGTTGTGCAGGTTTTCAAGTTATCCTCTCCACAGCATAGGGCATAACTATATGATTAGTGGGGTCCGATTCTGCGACCCCTTACTGATTCCAGGAACGGATCCTGTTCCCCCTTTTTGATGGTGTGGCAGGCCACACATATGCCCTGCTTCTCCATTTATTCTCTTTGGGACCACTGGAATTAGCCAGCGTTGTACTCCGCCATCTCCAGTGACTCCATTGAGAATGGATGGAGAGGCAGGGCATATGCTCGACCTGCCACTCAGTCAAGAAGCGGGATCAGTGGGGGCTCCAGCGTTCAGACCCCCACGGATCACTAAGTAATCCTCAATCCTGTGGATAGAGGATAACTAGAAAAGTGGACACAGGCCCTTTAACAGGCGAGCATTTCAATTTTAGTTTGACACATTTTTTGCCAGATTTTAAATTAATTTTTTTTTTACACCCAAAGAAAACCTTTAAAGATAGGGAATGTGAAAAGGTCCAACATCTATGACACGACAGGTGATAAGTGTCTGATTGATGGGGGTCTGACTGCTGGGACCCCCATGATCAAGGGAACGTGGTCTTAAGACCCTTGTGTACATAGATTGGTAGTAATATAATTGAATGTCTCAGGACCCCTTTTTTCATGATCAGTGGGTGTTCCAGCAGTCAGACCCCAGCAATCTGATATTTATCACCTATCCTGTAGATAGGCAATAGGTCATTATGGTAGGACAACCCTTTTAAATATACTGTAGATTATGTACAATCTGTGGAGGTTAAGATTTGGTAAATTTCATGCCAGACATTTATGCTTAAAGGGGTTAAAGGGGTTGTCTCACTTCAGTAAATGCTATTTATCATGCAGTCAATACAAGGCACTTACTAATGTATTGTGATTGTCCATATTGCCTCCTTTTCATCACATTATACACAGCACGTATCCGTGGTTTTTACCACCGTGTAATACAGCAGCGGTGGCCGTGCTTACACACTATAGGTAAATGCTGGAAGTGCTCATAGGCCAACACCTTTACCTATAGTGTGTAAGCACGACCACCGCTGCTGGATTACATGGTGGTAATAACCACAGATACGTGCTGTGTATAATGTGATCGAAAGGAGGCAATATGGACAATCACAATACATTAGCAAGTACCTTGTATTAACTTTCTCTACATGATAAATGCCATTTGTGAAGTGAGGCAGCTCCTTTAACCCCTTTAAGTGTGCTACACTTAATAGGGTTAGGCATAAATGTCTTGGTGTGTGGATTGCTTGTTTCCTATGTGTTATTAGTGTGTGCTATATATGATCTATGTGTCAGTAGTGTATATGCAGTATGTGACATATGCATCAGTGGCATGTGAGCCATGTATAAGTACCTTGTGTGCCACATGTGTCCAATGAGTGATTGGTGTGCGCTGCATGTGTCTTGTTTTTGACTAACTTAAGTGCAGGATATTCATATATGTGTAAATTCTGCCACATGTATGTTTGTGCATTTTTCTGTGAATGTCCGCCATCTTACTTCATCTTTGATATTTCTGTTATCACTGTAAAGGTTCATGAACATGACCGTTGGTTGTTTTGCAGTCCGTAAATTGAGGATCCGCAAAACATGGATACCGGGTGTGTGCATTCCACATTATGCGGAACAGAACAGCCGGCTTCTAATAGAACAGTCCTATCCTTGTCTGTAATGCTGACAATAATATGACATGTTCTATCATTTTGCAGAACAGCCATGCGGACATACAGACACAGAATGCACACAGAGTCATTTTTTTTTGCGGCCCCATTGAAGTGAAGGGAACGGTACGGACATGGAATAAAAATAAGTTTGTGTGCAGGAGCCCTAATGTGGGCCCCTAGAATCAGTTACACTCAGTGGCGCACCGACAGCCGGCACTCTGGGGGCATTTCTTACTGGCACATTATGGGGGGGGGGGGGGCACCATGGGTGAAAGGAGCACTATGAGGGCATCTGGGGGCTCTAAAGGGGATTTTTTTATTGGCACATTATGGGGGGCACTATAAGGAAGAGCGGCACTATGGGGCATCTGGTGGCACTATAGGGGCATTATATGGGGGCACTATGGGGAAGTGGGTGTTCTAAAGGAGCCTATTTTTATTGGCACATTATGGGGGGCACTATGGCATCTGGTGGCACTAAGGGGGCATTTTTAATGGCACATTATAGGAGGCACTATAGGGGAGAGCGGCACTATGGGGCATTATTTGGGGGCACTATGGGGGAGTGAAGCACTGTTGGGGCATCTGGTGGCACTAAGAAGGGGCATTTTTTTACTGGCACATTATGGGGGAGAGGAGCACTATAGGGGCATCTGCTGGGGGCACTAAGAAGGGGCATTTTTTTAATGGTATATTATGGGGGACACTATGGGCAAGGGGGAGAGGAGCACTATGAGGGCATTTACTGGGGCACTATATAGGGGTATTTTATACTGGCATACATTATGGGGACATTAGCTCAACTGTGGGCACTAAGCGGGGGTATTTAATGTACTGTCATATTATAAGGAGAATTATTACTACTAGGGGGTATTATGGGGAGCTTTACTACTACTGGGGGCTATGAGGAACATGATTACTAGTATGAGCACTATAGGGGCATTATTACTACTAAGTGTGCTCTGGCAGAGAATTATTTCTATTGGTGGGATTTTTGGGAGGACTGTTACTTGGGGGGGGGCACCCTGGCACAGTATCAGCTTAGCACAATTATTTTTGGGGGACATTATATTTATACTATTAGTGTCTGGGCGCAGTTATTTTTAGAGCACTGTGTGCCAATAATTGTTGAAGGGGGCACTATCTGTGTGGTAGTAGTATTTCCAGGGGGACTGTTTCTGCAGTACAGTATTGGGGGTGGCATGAAAGGGTGTTCAGAAGATGTGAAGATGATGGAAATGTGGGAAACTAATGTCTGTTTGTCAATCTCTGCACAGACGGGAGATGGCTAAAAAATCATCATGGCGGTCTGGTCTGAATGGAGAAGATAAAGAAAGAGAAGGTCTACAACAAAGGTGACATCACTGGATGTAAGAGGTATGTGGCACTATGTAGGAGAGGAGATGCTCCGGCTCCTCCCCCTGCCATTTGCAGAAGATGGATTCAGAGCTGGGTGAGGACGGCCAAGGTGGGCAGGAGGCCACGGGCGGGTGGCAGATGGTGGGGGGGAACCACAGACCTTGAGCAGGATCTGGGGAGGGAGGAAAGCGGAGGAGCTTCCTGGCTGTAGCCTGCTGTTGTTTATTGTATAATGTGAAGCAGGCAGTGCAACCAGGACAGGCCCTCCCCTCTACGTATGATGTGTAGAGACAGACCTCAACAATAGAATTTCAGCTGTACAGTGTTTGTTGAGAGTGGCCTATTATATGTAGGAGGGGCTTTTAACAATGGGCGGGGCTAAAAATGTTGCACGCACGCCACATTTTTCAACTCCTACAGGGCTTTTAGAAATGGCCAGGCAAAAGAATCAGCACAGAACGCTACGCGCGCCGCATTTTTAAATATGAAGGAGGCTTTGAAAAATGGGCGGGCATAAGAATTGGCACAGTGCGCCCATTTTTTGCCTTTTGGACCCCTCCTAGACAAAATTCCTCGGTGCTACCCTGTCTCTACATACATGCAGTGTCCAATCATTGCTGATAGTATCAGAATGTGTAGAGACATGTCCTCTTTTCAAGGCAATGGTAATACCCTGTTGTCAATTAGGCCAGATGTATCAAGAGAGGTGACAGATTTTCTATAAATCCAGTGACTCACAGGTGACATCTTCTCTGACTGTCCATATTCTCTTTCCTTATTGTCTTCATCTGGCCCAGACTACTATGAGGACTTCTTTTGATGACTGCTGAGTTTTTTGTTGACATCTTTTGCCCCTGGCTTCTGCAGCTATCCTAGCCACTATAGAAACAGTAATAATTTCATACCCAAGTTCAATCCCACCGAAAAACTACAGACCCAGGAATAAATACATTCCCCCTAAAATACAGACCTCCATCTCTAAACTAAGCTCCAAGACCATATCACCCTAAATCAATGCAAACCCCTGACCAGTCCCCCTAAATACAGATCCCCAAACCAGACCCTCTCAGTACAGACCCAGCGCAGACCACTTAAACTAATACAGACTGCCAAACCAAACAGTCTAAAAAATACCCAGGACAGATGCTCTAAATAAACTCACTCCAGACCTTCTACTGACTACCCAATTCGGCAACTAATCAGTTGTTAACGAGTGCAGTACTGAACTCTATGGCTATTTAATGACTCCTTACTGTCTGCTCTTTGCCTGAGCAACTAGGTTGATTTGTCAGTTGCCTTGCCTTGCCAGTGACCTTCTGCTTGGATTATCTTTTTGCATGAACTCTGCCTACGATTACTTTCTGTTTGATTAACTACAAATTTGTCTCCTGATTTTTGTCACTACAAACAGTTTCTATTCACAACAGCTGTTTCCCATGGATTCCAAACCAGAGGAATTGCTCACCATCCATGGCTACCCAGGTAGGCTTTGTGTCATTTTTATGCTTTATACAAGCTACTGCTTTACTGTTATTAGTGCTATGGTGGTAGTGGTAGGAACTGGTAACTTACAGCACTATGTTTATGCAGTCCAAACCAACCATGGCTAGATTTGTATGGGTCTGCCTCCTCATGTTTATGTGGGTATCATGTTGAAGAAACAGATTTACAGGATTATTATAATTTCTGGAAATAATGCTTAGTCATTGCACAAAGACAAGTTGTATAGTTTTTCAAAATACTTTCTGTATACCTGCAGGAAATGTTATAAAATAGAAACTCAAACACCATTAGACTGCTAAATCCCCTGCAGGTCCAGAGCCAATGTTTTGTTGATCCGCACCTGTTTTTTTTTTCTGCAGTGATGACGTGCCATACATCCAAATGACTCTGCAGCCAATCTCTGGTCTCAGTAGTAATTGTAACATGTATAACATGTATGACATGACTGCTGGAGCCAGTTATTGGTTGCAGGGATCACTTGCATATATGGCATGTCATCAAAGAAAATAAAAAAAGACCAGCAACAACCACTGTGCATCTACTCTAGAGTGGCAAGGATTTAACTGGTGTAAACTATTTGTTTTTTATTCAGGTAACTTTAGAGGATTTGTTCCACAGTGTATGGATGATATTTTGTAAAATATTGTCTATTTTGCTGGTGCTGTCATAATTTGTAGATTTTCTGCAATCAATTCCATGGTGAAAAATACATAGCATATCGACTATGTGTGCCAGGTTTCTTTGCAGATTACAACTATAGATACCAGCATGGAGGTACTTTTGCACCTGCTGCTTTTTTTCAAGGTACCTTTTCATCAATTAGGAATAGTTCAAGCAGGGGTCCCCTTTTATACAGTATAATTTATTTAACAAAATTCCAAACTATTTTCACATAAATTCTTTAAAAGTGGACATCTGGCAAAGCTAAATGTTAATGCAATATCAATTTCAGAAAAATCATAGGAGATTTTGGAATGCAGATGTGAAACTGTCATGTTCAGTTTCCGACCAGAGGAGATCCGGTTGCAGGATGGGGTGTTTATTTATAAAAGAGAAATGTGACTCTCCGATGACTGATCTGCTGACCCTAGAGTTAAGGCTTTGCCTATTAAAACTTGCTAAATGGCTGTATTTCATTGACTGGAAAGACCAGATTTATGAATTAGTTTGAAGAAGTGACAAATGAAACTTATGAATAAAGACAATTCAGCAAATTTGCTTCTATGAATTACGTATAAGCTCATTTCCCTGAAACTTCAGCAAGGCCATACCTGTAAAGAAACTACACTGCACAGCCAGCATCATCATAAGGGGCATATCTTGTGTCATTCCTCAATTATTCCTACTAGAAGCGTATGAATGAATTGCCAGTTCAGCTGAGCGTAATCAATTGGGTGTGTGTCCCTGCAAAGTCTGTCACTGGCAGCATTCATTAGATAAAGTCAAACTGTGCAGGACACCCTCTCTCAATACGGTTCAATACCAGTTGAACAGTTTATTTTAGTGATGTTACTTGTTTATGCAATAAAGAAGCCCCTGCAATAGCAGCAATGAGAGCTTGTCTACCCCAACCTCACCATATTTCTTGGATTTTGTTAATCTTAGTTTTTTTTGTGAACTAGCTACCCAGCAGTGGGCCTATTTTATTTTGTATGTTTTAAGGGTGTAATGCTCTTTCCTCGCAGGGGTGTTGTGCCCCTTTCACAGTGCAGACTAGAAGAGGTCATGGATGTCAGATCACCACCGATCACTGTTTAGGTCCCGAAGAACCCCTTTAAAATTTTCTGGGACACCAATTTTTGCAAATAAAGCACCCGAGTTGCAAGATGATCTACGTGGAGCCCACATCTTGTGTCACAGTTTATCCAGCAGTTATAGTAAAAGTGGAAATATTAAAATCAGTAGGCACATATAATCTGGGGAAAAAGTATATGGTAAAAGCACAAATAATTTTGTGAATTTACATATACAACGTATTCAGAAAGGCTTCAAGGTCTTTCCCTTTTTTCATATTTTGTTATGTTGAGGTCTTGTGCTAAATAGAAAAAATCTAGTTTTTCCCCATCATTCTGCCCTCAGTACCTCATAATGAGAAATTGAAAACAGAATGTTAGAAATCTTTATTAATTTATTGAAAATTAAGGGGGTCATTTAGTTAAGTCAGCCTGAAATCTTTTCAGAATTTCAGGAGCGGGTGAAAGAGCAAATCTCTATAGCTAATGCATGCTCCAATGCAGTGGCGTAGGGATCGCCATAGCAACCATAGCAGTGGCTATGGGGCCCTACGCCACTGGGGGCCCGTCCGGGCTGCCTTCTGTTGATTTTTTTTTTTTTATTTAGACACACACTACACACAGGCAGTCAGGCCCGAGCCGCGGACCGCCCGCCCACTACACTAGTGTAGTGGGCGGGGCGCGGGCGGGCCGCGGCGCGGGCCTGGCTGGGGAGAAGAGAAGGAGTCAGTAGGCGGTGGAGGGGGCCTGAACGGGGGGCGTACCTGAGGGACGGAGGCGGAGGCAGGCACCAGCGGCCACAGCACAGGAAATTGGAATGGAATCCTAAGTTCCGGAATCCATTGTGAGCTGCCTGCAGGGCAGGCTAGGGGAGGGCCGAGGGCGGGCGCCGGGCACAATTAGTGGGCGGTCCGTCCGTGGCCCAGGCCGGCTCGCGCCTGGCTGGGGAGTGGGGAGGAGTCAGGAGCAGTACCAATGCCAGCAGTAGATAAGGAGGTAGATAAGTAGATAAGTAGATGCCAGCAGTGATAAGTAGGGGCACACTCTAGTTCTGGGGTTCCCCCCCCTTATATGACAGACTAAGGGTACTTTTACACTTGCGGCAGGACGGATCCGGCAGGCTGTTCAGCCTGTCGGATCCGTCCTGCCGCTATTTTGCTAGACCACTGCTCCATCCCCATTGACCATAATGGGGATGGGGGCGGAGCTCCGGCGCAGCACTGCGCGGTGAGAGGCCACCGGACGAAAAAGTCGGACTTGCAGTACTTTTCGGCCGCCAGGCTTTCACCGCACACTGCTGCGCTGCACCGGAGCTCCGTCCCCTTTCCCATTATAGTCAATGGGGATGGAGTGGCGGCAAGGCGAAATAGCGGCAGGACGGATCCAACAGGCTGAACAGCCTGTCGGATCCGTCCTGCCGCAAGTGTGAAACTACCCTATGTTTTGCTCCTTATTGAAGGTTGCTGTACTCGCAGTAGATGGTTCCACTGTGGGCGGGCTCAGGGCTGGTGGTCTGGTGGTGGCAGAGGCACTACTGTGGCAGGCACAAGCTTAGTCTGGACTGGGAGTCTGATGGGAATGACTTGTAAAAGTTAGATGAGAGAGAAAAGTCTGAGTGCACTCAGACTTTTCTCTCTCATCTAACTGAAGACGCATGGTAAGGCCCCATTCACACGTCCATAATGTTTTGCGGATCCACGGGCCCGTGGATCCGCAAAACACTGACATCAGTAATGTGCGATCCCTAATTTGCGGACCGCACATTGCCAACACTGCATAGAATATGCCTACTTTTGTCCGCAGTTGCGGACAAGAGTAGGACATGTTCTATTTTTTTTTTATACTTATTTGTTTTTCCTCTGACTTTTCTATGCTCATGGCGGTGGGAGATCTAGGATGGGTGTTTGGGTGGGAGCTCTGGAAGGGGTGGTGGGAGGCCCGATAGATATGTGGGGGCTAGGGGGGGCCCATAATTTTTTTTTGCTATGGGGCCCATGCATTTCTAGCTACGCCCCTGCTCCAATGAGTCAGAGCGTCAACAGCTAAAGGACCTCTTCACAGAATTCCAGGACATGTTTGCCAAGGATTCTTTTGACTGTGGAGAAACAGACCTACATGTTGCAAGAATCCAGATGGATCTTGATGCACCCCCTGTCTTTGTCAAATAATACCGACTTCCGCTGGCTGCTTACGAGTCACTATCGGAAATCATCAAAAACCTGGAGAGGAGGGGCATCATCCGTCTGATACATAGCTCGTTCAACCATCCTATACTTGGAGTCCTCAAACCCAATGGTCAATTTTGTCTCTGCTGGGACCTAAGGCAATTAAACAAAGTGTTTACATGTCCGGGTGGCCCGTGCCATATATTGACCAATGTTTGGCACAAATTCAAGGATCCCAAATTTTCACCGCCCTTGACTGTGCACAAATATATTGGACGATTAAAGTGGATGAAAGGGATCAGTACAAACTGGCCTTCACATTTGGAAAGCAACAATATGCCTGGACCCGACTACCCTTCGGGTACATAAATGCAGGCCATGAATTTGCTGTGTTCATGCATAAGGCAATGCCTGATGCCACTGAACGAGGTACCTTATCCTATGTGGATGACATCTTAATCAAACGCATGACTTTTGAGGAACACATTGCAGAACTGAGGCATGTATTAACCCAACTGAGAAAAGCTGGTGTGAAACTTTCTTTGCAGAAGGCTCAATGGTGTCGTGCCAAGGTTAATTTCCTAGGTCACAAAATCACTGCTGATGAAATCAACCCACAGAAGAAGAAGGTGGAGGCAGTGATCAACACAAGGAATTGAGATCATTCTTGGGCATGATGAACTATTCCCGTAAGTTCATAGATAATTATGCCGAAATTACAAAACTTCTTTTGCAGTTGCTGAAGAAAGAAGTGAAATGTGAATGGAGTGAGCATCATGAGCAAGCTGCGAATTAACTCAGGGCCAAGCTTGTCCAGGCCCCATGCCTTGCCTATCCAGAGGGTGGAAAACCTTTCTTCGTAGAAACGAGTTTCACCGACAAAAGCGTGAGTGCAGTCCTTTTCCAGAAGAAGGAAAACCTGAACAAGATTATAGCCTATGCCAGCAAATCCTTATCACCGGTTGAGGTAAAATTAAATAATTGTGAGAAAGCATTATTGTCAACAGTGTGGGCTTTGCAATATTTCAGGAGCTTTATTCAAGGCAAAAAGATCATTGTGGAAACTGCACATCAACCACTACAATATTTGCAAAGTGATAGGATCAAGGATGGAAATATGTCAAATAGCAGGAAAACCGCTTGGACGATGTCCTTAATGGGATGGCCGTTGAAGATCAGGTATAAACAAAATAATAAGAACCCAGTTGCTCAAGGATTAGCTGAACTTCATGATTGTTCCATTGCAGAACATAAATGTAAGTCACCAGAAAATGATTCCTGGAAGAGCAATCTTCATCTCCATATACAGTTGCAATAAAAAGTATGTGAACCCTTTGGAGTGATATGGATTTCTGCACAAATTGGTCATAAAATTTGATCTGATCTTCATCTAAGTCACAACAATAGACAATCACAGTCTGCTTAAACTAATAACACACAAATAATTAAATGTTGCCATGTTTTTATTGAACACACCATGTAAACATTCACAGTGCAGGTGGAAAAAGTATGTGAACCCCTAGACTAATGACATCTCAAAGAGCTAATTGGAGTGAGGCGTCAGTCACCTGGAGTCCAATCAATGAGATGAGATTGGAGGTGTTGGTTACAGCTGCCCTGCCCTATAAAAAACACACACCAGTTCTGGGTTTGCTTTTCACATGAAGCATTGCCTGATGTGAATGATGCCTCGCACAAAAGAGCTCTCAGAAGACCTATGATTAAGAATTGTTGACTTGCATAAAGCTGGAAAGGGTTATAAAAGTATCTCCAAAAGCCTTGCTGTTCATCAGTCCACGGTAAGACAAATTGTCTATAAATGGAGAAAGTTCTGCACTGCTGCTACTCTCCCTAGGAGTGGCCATCCTGTAAAGATGACTGCAAGAGCACAGCGCAGACTGCTCAATGAGGTGAAGAAGAATCCTAGAGTGTCAGCTAAAGACTTACAAAAGTCTCTGGCATATGCTAACATCCCTGTTAGCGAATCTACGATACGTAAAACACTAAACAAGAATGGATTTCACGGGAGAATACCACGGAGGAAGCCACTGCTGTCCAAAAAAAATAAACATTGCTGCACGTTTACAGTTTGCACAAGAGCACCTGAATGTTCCACAGCAATACTGGCAAAATATTCTGTGGACAGGTGAAACCAAAGTTGAGTTGTTTGGAAGAAACACACAACACTATGTGTGGAGAAAAAGAGGCACAGCGAACAAACATCAAAACCTCATCCCAACTGTGAAGTATGGTGGTGGGGGCATCATGGTTTGGGGCTGCTTTGCTGTGTCAGGGCCTGGACGGATTGCTATCATCGAAGGAAAAATGAATTCCCAAGTTTATCAAGACATTTTGCAGGAGAACTTAAGGCCATCTGTTCACCAGCTGAAGCTCAACAGAAGATGGGTGTTGCAACAGGACAACAACCCAAAGCATAGAAGTAAATCAACAACAGAATGCCTTAAACAGAGGAAAATGTGCCTTCTGGAGTGGTCCAGTCAGAGTCCTGACCTCAACCCGATTGAGATGCTGTGGCATGACCTCAAGAAAGCGATTCACACCAGACATCCCAAGAATATTGCTGAACTGAAACAGTTCTGTAAAGAGGAATGGTCAAGAATGACTCCTGACCGTTGTGCACGTCTGATCTGCAACTACAGGAAACGTTTGGTTGATTGCTGCCAAAGGAGGTTCAACCAGTTATTAAATCCAAGGGTTTACATACTTTTTCCACCTGCACTGTGAATGCTTACATGGTGTTTTCAATAAAAACATGGTAACATTTAATTCTTTGTGTGTTATTAGTTTAAGCAGACTGTCATTGTCTATTGTTGTGACAATGATCAGATCACATTTTATGACCAATTTGTGCAGAGATCCATATCATTCCAAAGGGTTCACATACTTTTTCTTGCAACTGTAAATCTTATGAAGAGGAGTACTGCAAATCATTACCATGTGTATACACTCACCTAAAGAATTATTAGGAACACCTGTTCTATTTCTCAATAATGCAATTATCTAGTCAACCAATCACATGGCAGTTGCTTCAATGCATTTAGGGGTGTGGTCCTGGTCAATACAATCTCCTGAACTCCAAACTGAATGTCCGAATGGGAAAGAAAGGTGATTTAAGCAATTTTGAGCGTGGCATGGTTGTTGGTGCCAGATGGGCCGGTCTGAGTATTTCACAATCTGCTCAGTTACTGGGATTTTCATGCACAACCATTTCTAGGGTTTACAAAGAATGGTGTGAAAAGGGAAAAACATCCAGTATGCGGC